>NC_142032.1:55504164-55813852 GCF_982192425.1 Myodes glareolus | reverse complement strand
AACAGAAGCTTTCTCTTGCAATCTTGCCCTTCAAAATCAGCAGACTCTGCCTCACGTTCTTTTGTAATGTTATAGTTTGTAGCTTTAAGCAGTGGGCCCAGTTGGTGTAATAAAAAATAAAGCAGCCCCTATTACCTGTAGTTTCCATCCAGATGATTTTAGGCTCCTGGGATAGGTAGAATCTTGAGAGTGCTGCAGAGAATCAGTGCAATATGAGTGCTAACTCAGGTGGTCACCATGTCACAGGCCACCAGTGGTGGGTGGCAAATGCTCCACACATACATACATTGGAAGAGTCACATCAGCAGCTTGGTTCGGTTAGGAGAGGCCAAGCTCCTTGGAAGGGAGCTCATCTATGACCCTTACAGGTTTCAGAACCAGGTGTGTAAAATGAGGACATGACTGGTCAAGGGGAAGGTTTTTATTGTAGCTATAAAGGAGAGTACAGCCACAGGAAGTAGACTAGACGTGACCAGTAGACTGAACCAGGCCATGTGAGGAGAGAGGAGGGCGGGGAGATCAAGAGGGCCAAAAGGACCAAGAGAGGGCATGGCCCAAGTGGAAGGGTTGTACGGGAAAGGAAAACCTATGAGCTGGAGACTATTAGGGCAGGGTGAGAAACTGAGAGGAGCCAGGATGTCAACATGTTCTTTGGTGTGCTAATAGGCACCACAATTAGCCTTTTGTTCTGGCTCTTTTGGGCCTGACATTGGGCAGGGCAGAGAGATGAGAAAATACTGTTTTCTAGAATAGGAGCACAGTCCTGGGTCTGTTGAGCAGAGGCAGTCTCTATTAGCTCTCAGTAGGGCTAAGGGAGATGTGGAGGATGCACTCAGGTGCAATGAGGAATTTAAGAGTTTAACTTTGAGGACTGGGGAGATGGCTCAGAGGTTAAGAGCATTACCTGCTCTTCCAAAGGTCCTGAGTTCAATTCCCAGCAACCACATGGTGACTCACAACCATCTGTAATGGGGTCTGGTGCCCTCTTCTGGCCTGTGGTCATACACACAACAGAATATTGTATACATAATAAATAAGTATTAAAAATAAATAAATTCTTTTAAATAAAAGAGTTTAACTTTGACTCCTGGCTTGTAGGGTTGTCCACCAAAGCCTTTTAATTTCATTTTCAGGGTATCTTTGCAACTGTTAAGGTTCCCCTTTTCTACTAAATAAAACCAAATCTGGCACAGCTCTAAAGGCAAGACTTTTACCACACAGGCCTATTTTAAAGGTTGTGTTTACTAGAAAGAGTGGGAATAAACAGGTGAAAAAACAGAATAATCTCAATAAGTGTGGAAATTTCCAAAAATCTGGACTAGATCATCAGTTTTTTCCTGTTCTCTATCTGAACACATTTTTTCTTGAAACAGGGTCTTACTATGTAGACCAGGCTAACCTGGAACTCAGAGATCCACCTGCTTCTGCCTCTGGAGAGTTGGGATTAAAGGAGTACACCACCACCGCACAATTTAACACTTCTTGTTTTTGTTTTGTTTTGTTTTGTCTAGACAGGTTTTTCTGTGTAGCCCTAGCTATCCTGGAACTCAATCTGGAGACCAGGCTGGCCTGGAACTCAGAATTCTGCCTGCCTTTGCCCCCTTAGTGCTGAGATTAAAAAGATTTCTCTACTGACTGTCCAGTGCTACAGACTACAGGAAGCATTTCTGTGTGTTTCCTTTCGTCAGGCAGCATGATCAGCCTACAAGGGAAAAAGCCAATGTTTCCTTTGAAATTGGATTTTTGTTTTGTTGAGACAAGGTCTCTCTATGTAGCCCTGGCTGTCCTGGAACTTACTATGTAGATAGGGCTGGCCTCAAACTTACAGAGATCATCTTGCCTCTGTTGAGATTAAAGATATACACCATTCACCATGCCTACCTCGTGAAAATGTATCTTGAAGAGAAATATGATTGAATGCTTTATACTCCAAATTATAATTTTAATAAACACTAATCAGAAAAGTTTATATTTTGGCTTGATGATTTGAACCAGAATGAGTTTGCCTAGAGTTACCTGACTCAAGAGAGTGCCCAGGGATATAATTTAATGAAATGACTGAAAGATGTAGGCTGTAGTGAAAATTTCGTGAACCAAGGGAATCTTACTCTTGGCAGTCATGCCTAAGCCTGTTTCCATACAGAACTATGTGACCATGAAAGACATTTCCTCCTTTGGTGAAGTTGTTTCCCTCCATTGCCCTCTGAAATTACATAGTTTGAACTGTAAGTGTCCTGTCTGCAGATCTCTAGTTCAGTGTTCTCTACCTTCCTCATGCTGCGACTCTTTAATACAGTCCTCATGTGGTGACCCCTATAGCACGATTCATAAAAACCCAGAGACAGAAATTGGGGTTTAACCAGAATGTCAGAAAAGCAAAACAGCCACTGGCTCTTACCCATACCTCAGTCCAAAACAGTGATCCTGCCTCTAGGAATCTCAGAATGAGACGTGTCTGAGAGCTGTCTCCTCCCATCTTAAATTCCTCTCTAGGGCTGGGATTAAAGGCATGCACTACTACTGCCCAGTTTTTATGTCAAACTAATGTGGCTACTGGGATTAAAGGTGTGTGTCATCACTGCCTGGTCTCTAAGGCTGATCATTGCGACTGTTTTACTCTCTTAACTTCAGGCAAGCTTTATTAAAAACAATGAAAAGCTGGGCAGTGGTGGCACACACCTTTAATCCCAGCACTCAGGAGGCAGAGGCAGGCAGATCTCTGTGAGTTTGAGGTCGGCCTGGTCTACAAGAGCTAGTTCCAGGACAGCTAGGACTGTTACACAGGGAAACCCTGTCTTGAAAAACAAACAAACAAACCGAAAAAAAAAAACAAAAACAAATGAAAAATCACTACAGACTCCCAACCATAAAATCATTTTCATTGCTACTGTATAATTTTGATACTGTTATGAGTCATAATGTAAATATCTGATTATCTGATATGCGACCCCTGTGAAAGGGTTGTTCTGTTCCCAGAGGGATTGTGACCCTCAGTTGAGAACCACTGCTCTAGTTGAAAATAAAGGCTTTCAGAGATTCTGAATCTACTACCAAGGACTTTGTAAGGAGGAGAGAGTGGTCATAAGCCCTTAATCTCAATCCTGAAAGCTGGATTTGTGCATTAGTAGGGTTCTACCTCATTGTTGTCCACTGGATTTGTGCATTAGTAGAGTTCTACCTCATTGTTGTCCTCTGGATTTGTGCATTAGTAGATTCTACCTCATTGTTGTCCACTGGATTTGTGCATTAGTAGGGTTCTACCTCATTGTTGTCCACATTCATTTGTGGTCTCAGTGGCCTGCCATGTTAGGTTGCTGTGTAGATGTGCTTAATAAACGTAGCCTTCTTTATTCTCTCATGGTGTAGGGCATTTTTCCTCCAGATGTGTTTAGTGACTGCACATCCTTATTGTTGTCTTCCAGGCGATTCCTTCTTATCCTCGTTTGCCTTCAGTCCCACGTCAGATTCTGTGCAGTGATCCAGAAGTTTGTGTTAAACAAATTACTCAAACCTTGAAAAGTCTTTCTTAGATGTCATTTAAATCTAATATTTGGGAAATTCATGCCATGTCAGATGGTGTGTCTGTGTTAAATCTAAGCAGGGTTGTTTTGTTTTGTTTTTGCTTCTTTGTTTGTTTGTTTTTCAAAACAAGGTTTCTCTGTGTAACAGCCCTAAAGCCCTAACTGTCCTGGAACTCACTCTGTAGATCAGGCTGGCCTCAAACTCACAGAAATCCACCTGTCTCTGCCTCCCGAGTGCTGGGATTAAAGACGTGCACCACCACTGTCACCAGGCCATTTTGCTCTCTTAAATTTGCTTTTTTTGTAAAGCATTAAGAGAAAACCTCTTCAATAGTGAGGGTCTGGAGGGGTACAGTGGAGAATAGTGTTTGCTCTGCAGTCATGGGGTGTGAGTTTGAATCTTCAAGACCCACATAAAAAGCTTTGGGACAGGAGGATGCCAGGAGCTCACTGGTTAGTGAAAAACCTGGTCTGGAGGCAGAAAGGCAGAGATTCGTGTCCAACTCTGGCTTCCACATTGCACAGACAGGAGCATCCACTCACACACTTGTGTATACTATACACATGCACAAAAAAATCCATCATTAATAGCTGATGCTTGTATAATATCTTGGGGTTTATGAGGTGGTTATTTATAACAGTATTTCACTTAATCCTGCAATTCTAGGAGTAAGGAGAATCATCGCTGTATCTGTGGTAGAAACTAAGAAATGAAGAGGCTGAGTTACTTCTCAGGGCCTAATGATTTCTATGAAGCAGAAGTCTACTAATGCACTTGGGAGGCCAAGGCAGGAGGATTTTGAATTCCAGGCCAGAATGGACTACATAGTGAGACCCTGTTTGGGAAAAGAAAAAAAAAAAAAAAGCTCAAAAAGAAAAAAAAAAACAGCTCAAGCTATGGTTTCCTGATCTCATCTCTTATGTCTTCTGCACAATGCCTTGCTTCCTGTAATTTTTCTTTGTTTTCTTCCATCATGACTTGTAGTTGCCTCCAAATGGGCTGAGAGTCTAACCTTTACTCTATGAGGGTCCATCAACTTAGTGATAGTTACTGTCACCTAGTGTCACCACGACTGCAGTAGTCAGAGGTGTGGTTGTTTAGGACAATGCTATCTAATCTCCATTTTCAGATGAGGTAATTAGTGTGGTGTTTGTATCTGAAGCAGGCAGCCAGTAACTAATAGGAACAGGCCTCAGCGAGAAGGGAGTTGTTGTTTTTTTCCTCAGCCAGCTGTGGTGCAGCACAAGAGGTTTCCTCTTTGGATAGTCATTTTTAGCAAACGTCCTTTCTTTTGCTCGGGTGCCCCCATGTCTTAGGTTGTGGGGAAGTTACTGCACCTACAACTCTGAATAACTGAGTTCCTATGGCAGCAGCCTAAGCCTCATCAGGTGGGCTCCCTACCTACTTAGAAAAATCACCTGGAACCCAGACTGATCAGCTTTACCTGGGATTCCTGCCTTGCCTTATCCAAGGGGCATTCACCTCTTTTCCCCTCAGGATGTGCATGGCATATCCCTTGGATAACTCTGCACATGGCAACCATTGCTTTTCAGTTTTGACTGAAATTCTGTCTAAAGAGTCCCTGCTCCAACCACCTCTCATTCTGTTCCCAAATAGCCAGGATCAGACACTGGAATATCTCCTTACTGACAGCTCAGAGTTGAACTTTGGAAATTTCAGAAAATTCCGTTTCTTTTGGCAGATAGCTTTTATAATTCTGCCATATAAGATTTTCTGCTGCTGATTAGAAATAGTGTAAGATAATATAGAGGAAAAAATAATGAAAGTAATACAGAATGTGGTGATGCATACTTGTAATTCCAGCACTCTGGAATACTGAGGCAGGAGGATTGCTGTGAATGAGAGGCAAGTATGGGTTAATTAGCCAGATTAATGATGACCTCAAGGCTTCTCTGTGATGCATATAGAAATCCTGTTTCAAATAACCAAAAGAGAAAATAAGAAAAAAGAAAATCCTTTACATGAATATCTATATATTTTACTACTTACAAAATGTTTTATGCTTATTAGCTTGATAAGTTGGGCTAACAGAGTGGTTGATGGACATATACTCCTTCAATAGTGCTTCAGTTTCCTAGTATGTTAGGTTTATCCTACTTGTTGCATAGGCTTGTGGCAAGTGAGATAAATATATATTAGCAAAAGTAATTGTTACTTGGTCATGTGACATAGTAGTCACATGTAGTCCTGTAGTCCTAACTATTCAGAAGGCTGAGGCAGGAAGATCCCTTGAGCTCAGTAAATCTGGGCTGGTAGTATGTGGTTTTGTGTGTCAATTTGACACAAGCTATAGAGTCATATAGGAAGGAGCCTCAGCTGAGGAAATGCCTCCTTGAAATCCAACTGTAAGGTGTTTTCTCATTTAGTGATTAATGGGGGAGAGCCCAGCCCGTGGTGGGTGGTGTTATTCCTGGGCTGCTGGTCCTGGGTTCTATAAGAAAGCAAGCTGAGCAAGCCAGGGGAAGCGAGGCAGAGAGCAAACCCCTCCGTGGCCTGTGCATCAGCTCCTGCCTCCAGGATCTTGCCCTAACTCCCTTCAGTGATAAATAACAATGCTAAAGTGTAAGCCTAATAAACCCTTTCCTCCCCAACTTGTGTTTTTGGTCATGGTGTTTTGTCACAGCAATAGAAACCCTGACTGAGACAGGGCCAGACTGGGTAACATACCAAGACCCATCTTCAAAACAAAACAAATACAACAACAACAAAAACTCTTATTTTCCCCGCCCTTGGGAGTTAGAGGACTGAGATCAGTTCAAGGTCATCCTTAGGTGGTCGCACAGGGTGAACACATAGGGTATTGAAGTCCAGCCTGAACTACAAAGGACTCAGCGTTCAAAAAGCAAAAACAACAGTTGTTACTCTGTAAGAAAACTAAGGCTCATGCTTGAGGCTGGAGGATTACCATGAGTCTGAAGGTAGCGTAGGAAGAACTTGTCTGAAAATTTTCCTATTAAAGAGGGAAAGGAAAGATTGAGAGAAGAGAGACTGACAATCAGAAACCGAGTAGGGATGTTAAGGATGAGATTAAAAATTCTCTTTTTTTGCCTATTCTGTTTATTAATCTCAGTTGCTTCTTCTAAAATCAATGTCTAGGAGTTGTATATAGGAAACCTTGATCCTTGGAAACTGTGGGCCTACTTATCATTTAGAGTTTTACATATTAAGGCCAAGGGACTGAAGTATTTATAATCTCTACTGTAAAATGAAGGGAGGCACAGAAAAGCCCTAGTAATTTAGAGAATCATAGTGTCATTGATTTTATTCCTGAGCTCATGCCAAATGTGAGCTGTCTTGGTTTTTTCTTAGTTCAGTAAGTCTCCATGACCACAAGCAAGTTGGAGATGAAGGGATCTGTTTGGCTGAGGAGTTACAGTCCATCATCAGGGAAAACCAAGGCAGGAACTGAAGCCATTGCTCCCCCTGACTTGGTCAGCCTACTTTCCCATACAACCCAGGACCATCTGAGGAGGGGTAGTACTTTCCACAGTGGGCTGGGTCCTCCCACTAATCAAGACAGTGCCTCACAGACTTGCCCACAGGTTAATCTGATGGAAGCATTTCTTTAGTTGAGGTTCCCTCTTCCAGATGATTCTAGGTTATGTCAAGTTAACAAAGCAATCAAAACACACACAGAGAACAAAAACATAACTAACCAGCGCAGTAATAAAATTCAATTTTGAATGTTACCTTTTTGCCTTTATATAGATGTAGGTCCAGCACACCATGTATCTTCATTGTATAGGTAGAAGGGTCCAGGTAATCAGTAGCCATGCTGATTGAGCCTGGTTCATGGGCACTGGTACTGAATTGAACATTTCCCCTTCAAGAGATGCTGCAGATTGACAGGCTTACTTTCCTATATTTAAGGAGACGTCTTTTGCTTTTTCTGATTAATATTTCTACTTTGTTTTAGGCTACCGTCAAGAAACAATGAGTTTAAAACCGTTCACCTACCCTTTTCCAGAGACAAGGTTCCTTCATGCAGGACCCAATGTGTATAAGTTCAAAATCAGATATGGTGACAGTATCAGGTAATTTGAAAGGTGGGAGATAGCTCATGCTAGCACAGGCAAGTGAATTCCTCCAGGTCCTCATCTCACCCAGTCCAGGGGAGTGACCGCAATAGCACCTGGTCAGGCCTTCCCAGATGCTTAGTCTTCATTATATTCACTATTGATAGAATTTCCTAAAGTAGGATCAATGGGGCTTTGAGGAGATATTTCTCAGAATTTTTTCAGCTTGACCTTGTCTCAAAACAATAAAGAAAGAGAGAGAGAATTGTAAATAGGTCTGGAGAAATTACTTGTCAGTTAATGTAGTTGCAGGCTGTTCTTTTGTTTCCCGACTGCCCAGACCAGAAATAATCACACAGAAACTGTATTATTACAATACTGCTTGGCCTATTAGCTCACATTTCTAGCTCTTATATCTTAAATTAACCCATTTCTATTCATCTGTGTATCGCCACATGGTTGAAGCCTCCTGGTAAGGTTCTGTCCGGCGTCTGACATCAGGCATCTGTCTCTTGTCCAGTTACATGGCTTCTCTCTGACTCCACTTACTCTCTCCTCCTCTATCTGCTTAGAATCCCTGCTTTGCCCTATTCTGCACTGCAGTAGGCCCAAAGAAGATTCTTTATTAACCAGTGGTATTCACAGCATACAGAAGGGAATGCCACATTAAGTTAAGAGCACTGACTTCTCTTCCAGATTCAGGTTCTGTTCTGTGAACCTATGTGGTGGCTTCTCTGCAACTTTAGTTCCAGTGGATTGATGGCCTTCTGGCCTAGCCTCCACAGGTACCACATGCATGTGGTACACAGACATACATACAAGCAAAGTGCCCATATACATAAAATAGGCCCTGAGAGATGATGCAGCAGTTGAGAGTGTGTATTATTCTCCCAAAGGACCAGAATAAGATTTCCAGAACCCAGACGGACAGTGGTGGTGCAGACCTTTAATCTCAGCACTTGGGAAGCAGAGGCAGGTGGATCTCTTGAGTTTTGAGTTTAAAGCCAGTCTGGCCTACAAAGAGAGTTGTAGAACAGTTAGAGCCATTAAATAGAGAAACCCTGTCTTGGGGGGAAAAAAGATAATTTTTTTTCAAAATTCTCTCTCAAAAGCCCAAAACTTAATATTGATAACAAATACTGCCAATTGTTTTCCTTGATTTAACATGCTTGCTTTATTTATTTTTGAGAAAATATATGTTCACCTCACAGAGCTGAATAGCAGACAATTTGTTTATCAGCTAATTATTCAAGTAAAATATTATTGCATGAAAAGAGCAACTCATTCAGTTTGCAACTTAAAGTGTCACACAAGTACATTTCCTCAGGGCATGTTTGTTGTTGGGGTTTGGTTTGGTTTGGTTTTTTTTATTTTTCGAGACAGGGTTTTTCTGTGTAGCTTTGGAACCTGTCCTGGAACTCACTCTATAGACCAGGCTGGCCTCAAACTCACAGAGATCCGCCTGCCTCTGCATCCCGGGTGCTGGGATTAAAGGTGTGCACCACCACTGCCTGGTTAGTGCTTTTTGTTTTGCTGTGTACTGAATCAGTGTTCTCTAGAGGAACAGAGCTTAGGGAATGAAACCACATGTGTGCGTGCACACACACACACACACACACACACACACACGCGCGCACACACTTATATATATGAATGAAGAGGATTTGTTAGAATGGCTTACAGGATGTGGTCCAGCTAGCAAACAATGGCTGTCTACCAATGGAATGCCAGTAAAGGAATGAACTTGACAGCAAAAATGGGAGTAAGCAAGCAAAGAGAACAAGCTTCCTTTTCCATGTCTTTTATATAGGCTGACAGTGGAAGGTGTGGCCCAAATTAAAGTATATCTTCCCACCTCTAAAGATCTGGATTAAAAGTGGGTTTTCCCACTTGAAATGACTTAATTAAGAAAAATTCCTCACAGATGTACCTGCCCACTTGGGCTTTGATTAATTTCAGATGTAGTCAAGCTAACAACCAAGAATAGCCATCACACATACTTTAAAAGAAAACAGTAATGGGAGACTAGAGATATGGTTCAGTGGGTAAGAGCATTGGCTGCTCTTCCACAGGACCAGGGTTCAATTACCAGCACCCACAATCAACTGTAATTCAAACCTAAGGAAATCTCATGTCCTCTTCCCATATGTGGTCACTTCTCACATGTGATGCATAGAATACATGAAGGCAGAACACCTATACACGTAGAATAAAAACTAGGGAAAAAAATGTAAGTTAAAGAAATTTAAGATATAATGATGAAACCTAGAGCAATGGTATACTTCTTAAATTCTAGCATTTTGGAGGCAGAAACAGGCAGATCTCTGTGAGTTTGAGGCCAGCCTGGTCTACAGAGTGAGTTCGTGGATAGCCAGAGCCACAATGAGACCCTGTCTTAGGGAAAGACAAAGAAATATCTCCTGAAATCTTGTAAAATTTTATATTTCTATTTATCAGTTAAAACTATTTTGTTTTTGAGACAGGGTTTTTGTAGCTCAGACCAGCTTCATTTACTGTGTAGCTGAGTCTAGTCTTGAATTCCTGATCCATCTACCTCCACCTCTCAGGTACTGGGATTACAGACATTTGCCACAGTGCTTGGCAGTTCCAATGAATTTAAATAGTGGGCTTAAAGTGTGGCTCAGTGGTAGGATATTTGCACTGGATATACTACAAAGCCCAGGTTCAGTGCTCTGAGCCCCTCCAATTTAGTAGACTTTTAAAAATATGCTCTAAAAAATTATTAACCATCACAACAGATATATAAGGTCTTGGAAATTTAACAGGGAAGACTCGGGGGAGGGGTAACTAATGCTCAAACCACTCCCCAATGTAAGGCAAGCAATGGATCAACCAGACTGTAATTTATCTGGTGTCTTTAGCGCCACAAAGCAGATGCTGAACAGGGGTTGTTGTCTTATGGTGCCTGTCTGTTTACCTTCTAGAGAAGAAGAAATAGTGGACAAGGAAGTCATCATCCAGGAACTGGAGGTAGGAAAAAAAATCGGACAACTTCTGAAGAAAGTATTTACTCCTTAAGCCAAGGATGTCCATACCTAGGCTTCTATTGTTCCTTCATACTGAGTCTCAAACTCCACCTGGTAAACTGCTGTCTCCATGCAAAGAAGCCACTTTTTTCAGGAAATTTTAAAGCCGTATTTTTTTTCAATTCTTGCTAAAGTATGAGCGCCTTTGAGACTGGTTATTGTTTGTTTCCACAAGGGTTCCCAGACAGGGCAGCTCTGTTGTGGCAGTTGGCACAGAGGAGCTTCCGGAGGACTGGTGCCTTCCAGGGCTCTGGGAATGCCACGATCCCAACCACCGCCTGGTGTTTGACGTTCAGGAAACTGGGCAGTAAATACACTGACAAGTGGCTGTGTCTTCATTTAAATTGGAAACATTTGCCATTGCTTTGTTCCAAGTTCATGTTCATTCCTTTTCTGCACAGCTCTGCTTGTTAGAGATTTCCAGAAAGAAAATTTTTGAGCAGGGATACAGCTTTGTAAACTAAACTGGTGAAAGCATTGGGTCAGCAGTTGTAGTTCTGGGGCCCAGTCCAGTATCCCAGTCTGTCCCTTCACTTGTCAAATAAAGTTAACTTGTTTCCAAGATTACGGTTTGGATTTCAAATACGTGTGTTCAATGCCTGCCACATATCCAGGCTAGAAAACATTTTCATACATTTATGTGCATATTAAGGTTCAAAAGCTGCTTTTTTGTTTATTTGTTTTTGTTTTTGTCTTACTTTATATACATGGTCTCACTATATATTACTGCCTGGCCTAGAAAGTGTGTAGAGCAAACTGACTTTGAACTTTCAGAGATCCTTCTTCCTTTTCATCCTAAGTACTAGGATTGCATGAGCCTCTACCATTGATCCTTTGCATGCATTTGTGGGTGAGTGCATGTGTGTTTCATTTTTTTTCAGCAAAGTCTCATAAATCCCAGGCTGTCCTATGTATCTGAGTATGTCCTTGACTTCTGATCCTCCTGTCTGGGATTATGGTGTACATCACCAAACCTAGTTTATACAGTGCTAGAGATTGAATTTAGAACTTCATGCATATTAAATAATGACTCTACCATCTAAGTTGCATCCCCAACTCTATTTTCAATTTTTATTATTATTTTATGAATATGGATACTTTGTCTGCATGTATATCTGTGTACCATGTGTGTATGTCATGTGTCCAAAAGGGCCAAAAGAGGGCATTGGATCCCTTGGAACTAGAATTATAGATGGTTGTGAGCCACCATATGGTGATGGGAATGGAACTCTGTTCCTCTGGAAGAACAGTCAGAACTCTAAACCCCTGAACCATTTATCTGGTCCCTTTTCTTGATTTCTGAGACAGGGTCTTATTTGGTAATAGCCGTTGCTAGATTGGTACTTGTCATGAAGCCCAGACATAACCTGGAACTAATGGCAGTTCTCCTGCTTCAGCTTTCCAAGTGCTGGGATTAAAGGCATATACCATCATTCCCAGATACAAAGATTTTTGTTGTTGTTGTTGTTGTTTTAGTATTTGAGACAGGGTTTCTCTGTGTAACAGTCCTAGCTGTCCTGAAACTGGCTCTCTAGACCAGGCTGGCCTCAAACTCACAGAGATCTGCCTGCTTCAGCCTCCCAACTGCTGGGATGCACTGGCAGATCCATAATATTTTTTTAAAAAAAATTTCTTGAGGCAAGTCCTCACTATAAAGCCTAGGTTAACCATGAATTCATAGTCCTCCTTCTACCTTAGCCTCCCAAGTGCTGTGGGTATGTGCCACCATATCTAGCAGCAAAACATGTTTTATATGTTTTCCTTCATTGTTACAAATTGTATTTATTTATTTTATGTGCGTGGATGTTTTGCCTGCATGCATGTCTGTGCAACACCCATGTGCCCAGTGTTTGCAGTGGCAGAAGAGGGTGTTGGATCCCTTGGAACTAGAATTACAGGTTGTGAGCAGCCACGAGAGTTCTGGAAATCAAACCAGGGTCCTCTAGAAGCCCGTGCTCTTTGCCACTGAGCCATCTCTCCTGCTCTGCTTGTTTTCTCTCATTTCTTACTAGTTTCAGGGACAATGCTATCATTCTCTTTTATTCCCTTAGAAAATATTAATTGAGAATTAGTGTAGCCTAATGATTCAAAATATCAGCTCTAGAGGCTGGAAAAGTACCTACCACAAAAGCATGCGGACCTGAATTCAGATCCTCAGCACCCATAAAAAGTGTTTTGCCTGCATATGTATCTGTGCACTATGAGTACCCATGGAGGCCAGAAGAGATGGTGAAGCCCCTGGAACTGGAATGAAAACAGATGGTTGTGAGCCACCACGTGGGTGCTGAGAACTGAAACTGGGCCCTGTGGAAGAATAGCGAATGCGCTTACCACTGAGCCATCTGTCTAGCCCTACCTCTCTAAATAATTTTTGTTTGTTTCTTTGTTTTGATACTACAATCAATCTCTTAACATTTTTTTAATTAAAAAATAATATAAATCTGGGTATAGTGGCTGATCTCTATAGTGGTAGATCTCTGTGAGTTCGAGGCTAACCTTATCTACATAGTGAGTTGCAGGCCAGTGAGTGCTACACAGTGAGACCCTGCCTCAAAAAAAAAGCAACAACAAACATCATATGTTTTAAAAAGAGTAGAAGATATAAATGGAAAGATTAGCTGAGCTTCAGCAGTATTAAAATAACTTTAAGTATCTTTTTCAGGATTCTATCCGTGCAGTCTTGGCAAACATGGACAGCCTGCAGCCCTTTGTTACAGAACACTTCACTGTATTTCCCTATATCCTTTCTTTCCTGGTGTCTTATTTTTCCCAAGAAAAGTGGGTTTGTGTTTAAGATAGGCCCTATCTCGTGGAATGCAGACTGGCCTTAAAATCACTATGTAAAACACTATGCCTGACATTTGGATTTTTGAGGTAGTTAACCATGGCTGGTCTTACTAGGTTGCCATGACTGGCCTACTACTCAGTATATTGTCAAGGGTAGCATGGAATTCACAGTAATTCTTCTGCCTCGGGCTCCTGAGTATTGTGATTGGAGGCATGCAGCATCACATTTGGCTTTTCCCAGCTGCTAATGAGCTACAAGTCACAGCATAGATTTCAGTGGAAGCAGTGAGACCAAAGGCAGTTTGAAGGGTAGGTCAGAGAAAGGAGAGCTAGAACCTCAGCTTTCAACTAGTTACCAGGAACACATGCTGTCCTCCTTTCTCGTCTCCTTAGCACCATCCTCAGATAAAAGCAAGTGGGAGAGAGTTTCCCACCTGAAATTTAAACACGGAGAAATCATCTTGACTCCCTACCCATTTGTTTTTACTCTGTATGTCGAGATGAAATGGTTTACTGGAAATATGCCTACAGGTAAGTAGTGATGAGAACAAGTGGTAGAAGAGGGAATAGGCAGGAGGGTGAGCTGTCTGTCCCACCAGGCTCTGACAGGACAGAGCTCTGAAGCATTTCCTCCAAACTTGGCACTATGATAAGTTATTTAATCTTCCTGCATCTCTTTCATTAAATGGCGAAGAGACACTAATTTTCAGGGTTTGTATGTATAAGTATTGGCAGATGGGAATACATAGGCTGGCTCAGTGAGAGAAACCTATGCAAACACTTTGTTTTTATTTCTGATTGAGGGTTTCACTATGTAGCCCTGGCTGCCCTGAAGCTCACTGTATAGACTAGGCTGGCCTTGAACTCACAATGATCCACCTGCTTCTGCCTCCTGAGTATGGTGATTAAAAGCCATGCCAGTCCTTCTCTGATATTTCCCAGTTATTAATCTCCAAGTTATTAATCTCCAAGAGATAAGGTTATTTTTACTAAAAAGCAAATAAATACCTGCTAGTTTAATTTTAAAAGTACAAAAGAAGGCTGAAGAGATGGTTCAGTGGGTAATAATGTTTGTTACACAAGCACAAGGGCCTCAATTTCAATCCCTATTGCCTGTGGCTGTGCAGACCTGTAACCCTGACCTTGGCGGGGTTGATATAAACAGGCAGATCCTGCGAGCTCACTGGCTGGCCAGCCTATCAGAAGTGCTGAGTTTCTGATTCGTGAGAGATACGGCCTCAAGGGAATTAGATGGAGAAAAAAAAACGTAAGAAACCCAGTTTGTCAGGCAGTAGACCCATCCTCTTTTGAAGCACATACTAAAGTATGGCATAAATCAACTCCACTTCAGCTTGAAGGTGGCAGTTGTTCTGGAGGGTAGGACAGAATCTCAAGACACTATGTAGGGAAAATGGTTCCAGGCAGAAGAGGAAAAGACTCAAGCAGAAGTTTTGTCTTGATCCATTATGATGTTCAGTTTCCCATTGTAGGAAAACCAGCAGATGGTAGTCCTCTTGAGCTGGTAAGTTTGTTCTTTCTTTCTTTTTTTCCTTTTTTTTTTTTTTTTTTTTTTTTTTTTTTTTTTTTTTTTTTTTTTTTTTGCTTTTTCAAGACAGAGTTTCTCTGTAGCTTTAAGCCTGTCCTAGAACTAGCTCCTGTAGACCAGGCTGTCCTCAAACTCACAGAGATCCTCCTGCCTCTGCCTCCCAAGTGCTGGGATTAAAGACGTGCGCCACCACTGCCCACCTGGCTAGTTTGTTTGTTTGAGATAGAGTTTCTCTGTGTAACAGTCCAGACTGTCCTGGAACTTGCTCTGTAGACTCAGAGATCCACATGCCTCCTGAGTGCTGGGATTAAGGTTGTGCACCACCATACCCAGCAATATTGAATTTCTATATAAAATGAAAATTGCCTTTCTTGCCTCAAAAGTGCTGCTCTTGTCTCTTCTGCCTTTGCCCCTCACGTGCTGCTCAGGTCCCATCCCAACTGTAAATATGAGACCATGTCTCCCTTCATCTAGATTTGAGGGGAGATATCTCTGGCAGAATGTCTTGCTGAGGTGGAAGTATTACAAATTGCCTTTGGTTGGCAGTCCTCTGTGTTGGGCCTTTCTAAACCGTGAGCCACTCTAGAAAATGTGGGTTCACAGGAATCTTGTTTCCTTCCTGAAGGACCTAGCTGAGGAGAAAGCAGAAGAAACCACAATGCGGAAACGAAAATTTGTGGAGGAGCCCAGCTCCCCTAGCAGGCCAAGACCACACAGGTCAGTGGTATAGTGAGGCTTTGCCACCTATTGCTATTTGTTGATTTTGCCCTTGGGCAGTTGCTTGATTTGCAGGCAGGTGGACTTATGGCTCACTGGCAGGTCAGCCTTGCCAAGCTATTGGCAAGCTCTAGGCCAATAAAAGACCCTGTCTCCAACAAAAAGCAAACAACACTTGGGAAAGAGCCCTGGAGGTTGTCTTTCGCCCTCCACACCAGTGTACATGTGTGTGTATTAATACCCTGTTAATACATAAACATGCACATACAGAAAACTTTGAAAGAATTAGAACAAATAAAATAGAATTCTGTTTTATCCCATGAGCAACTGGGTAAAATGTAAAATGTATGCAATATACTGTGCGTGTGGTGGTGCACACCTGTAAACACAGTCTTCAGGAAGCAGAAGCAGTGGAGTCACTGCAAGAGGCCAGCCAAGGATGCTAGTGAGATCTTGTCTTAAAAGAAAATGTAATGTGCATGAGTTGTTAGGGGGAATGCTAAGCATATCCCAGCACGCGGAAGGTGCTGTTATAGAGGCTACTTGTGTACTTTTGATCCTCTGTCAAAGGAAGAATTAGTCAATAAGACAATTTAGTCATTCTTGGCATCCCAGAGAGAAGCCACCTGGAATAGTCCACGATGCAGTTTGCTCCCCAGCCCAAGGGTGCTTTTGTGCCAAGGTCTCCTAGGGCCTGAGACCCTTAGACGTAGACATAGTGAAGATGGACTAGGAAGGGGTGACCCTGTGGGTTCAGGTGATGTGTCAGTGACAAGCCATGTGGAATGTGAGCACATCTGAGGCGTAAGACTTGGTTTGATTTTATTTAACTAATTTTCCCACAGCAATGAGGCCTCAAGTCTCCCTGGGTTTTGATGCATAGCTAAATATTTCATAGTCTGATATCTCTGTCAATCACATTTTTTGTTTCTCAAACATGTCCTTAAATGTCTCCAATTGGAATTCTATTGTGAATTAAAGCAACCAAAGAAATTTTTGCCACACAATTTTTCCTGCCAGCCAGGAGTAGTATAAAAATAGCCAACTTGCTGAAATATTCATTTGGACTACATTTGCTTGAAAGTGGTGATGTTGCCATAACCAATGACATTTCCTGGGCTCTCCTCCCCCACTTCAGGGCCAAGATAGAGACTTCTAGTGAAGCCTTCAGTAATCAGAAGCCCCTGAAGGAAACCAAGAGGGTAAGCATCAAGTTGAAGGCTGTGAGGTTCTTGATGGCTCCTTTGTTAGAGGCTGGGATTCCTGTTACATGCTCCGCTTGGTCCTTGCTACAGATTGAACTGACTAAACTCATTCTTGGATTTAATGACGTCCAACTATTCTGTCCTTGTCACAGTCTATCCCTAAAGTGGTTGTATAATGCACATACCCATGGATCTTTTCACATTGTCTTCTCAAGTTAAAAACTGCTTGTGTTCTATAATTTAAAATAGGTCTGTATTGAATGAGTGTGAAATCCATTATAGAAGAATCCTCACTGTAGAAAACTTTTGCCTTAGTTTACAGTGGAGTCTGAGTCTGGTGTGTGTCTAGTTTTAGCAGATGAGATGGGCAAGTATCAGCACTAGAAGTTGTTAAGGAGTAGTAGCACACACCTTAAGTCCAGTGCTCGGGCCAAGACAGTGAGATGGCTACAAGTTTGAGGCCAGCCTGACTTCACTATAAGTTTTAGGTCAGACAGATTTGTGGAGTGAGACATTGTCTAAAAAGAAATAAGACAGGGAAGCTGTAGAAGCTAGAGGGGTGTTGGGAAGTGATGTCGTCCAGGCCTGACTAGTCAGTCATTCACAGTCTCTCAGCAGCAGTGGTATCTGAATCAAACCTGGACAAGACCTAGCCAGTCATCATTCCTTCATGGACCAGGAAGGGCACATGAAGCTCAGCCCCTAACTAAGGTGCCAGCAGTTCATGAACTGCTGGAGGACAGGGGAATCGTTTTATGCAGGAATGTAGCTACTGGTAAGCTGCCCAATATCCAGTAAATAATCCTACACCTATATACGTGCAAGCAACCCTAATTAAGTTGTGGGTTCTAGAGAAAGAAAAACATGGCAGGAGGAGGGGGATGTGCTGGGAAGAAAGGCTGCAGAGCGAGGAGAAGGAGGGTAAGAGAGTGGAGTGGGGAGTAAAGATGATCTAAATATATTATTTATTTTACATTTATGGAGTTGTGAAAGAATAAATTTTAAATTATTTTGTAGAAAAAAATGGAGGAAGCTAGACATGGTGGCACATGCCTTTAATCTTGGCACTTAGGAGTCTGACAGATTCTGAATTCTCTTGAGTTCACAGTCCTCCTGTTCTACACAGAGAGTTCCAGGCCAGACCTAGTCTTTAAAGAAATAAACAAACAGGGAGATGGCTCAGCCCTTAGGAGCATTTGCGGCTCTTGCAGAAGATCTGAGTTTAGTTCCCAGTATCCATGTTGGGCAACTCACAACTGCCCGTAACTCCAGCTCCAGGAGATCCAACACCCTTTTCTGGCTTCTGTGGATACCTTCACACGTGTGCATGCACGCACGCGCACACACATGTAAATAATTTTTTTAACTAAAAACCAAAAACAAATAGCCAGTGAGATGGCTCATTTGACAAAATCACCTGCCGCCAAGTCTAATGAGTTCACTCCTCTCCTGAGGACCACATAGTGGAAGGAGGAACTGACTCATATAGGGTGCTCTGACTTCTGTGTGCACGCCATGACACGAGCACACCTTCAGGCACCTCACACTCACATATCTACGTATGGAGACATTGTAAATGTTGTTAGGCCAGGGCGTGAGTGCTCATGCCTTAATTCTAGCACTAGTGAGGCAGAGACACACAGATCACTGAGTTCAAGGTCAGCCAGGGCTACATAGACTTTGCTCATACCCCCCATAAAGTAATTAAAAAGGCTAGAGAGATGGGTTAGTGGTTAATATCATATACTGCTCTTTAGAGGTTATGAGTTCAATTCCCAGCATTCAGGTTAGGCATCTCACAATTGCCTCCAACTCCAGAAGGATCTTTTCTGCCAACAGAGGCCTCTTTCTTCTGTTGGTACTTCACTTACATGTACATATTCACACACATATACATAATTTAAAATAAAGTAAATCAATTAAAACATAAGAACAGCTGGGCAGTGGTGGTGCACACCTTTAATCCCAGCACTCGAGAGGCAGAGGCAAGTGGATCTCTATGAGTTCGAGGCCAACCTGGTCTACAGAGCAAGTACCAGGATAGCCAGGGCTACACAGAGAAACCCTGTCTGTCTCAAAAAACAGAAAAAACAAACAAACAAGCAAAAGCCAACCAAACAAAAAAGGAGCAAAGCCTCTAGAACAGTGACAGACTGTCCCAGTGATTTTTTTGTTTGTGTTGTTTTGTTTGTTTTGTTTGTGTTGTGTTGTATTGATATGATTTTATTGATTTATGGGTCTGTTCTTTTATTTTAATGTTCATATACTGGCTACTTCCTCATTGTAAATCTCCTTTACAATATTTGTCTTCAAAGCTTCACGGTTTTTTCCTCTACTAGTCACCCCTTCACCTTCCCAGGTCCACAGCACGATCAGTTAAGGAGCAAGGATCTACCATGTGCATTCATTCAAGACACCGCGTTCTGTGTTTCCCATGTGCCAAGTACTTGGGCTGTCAGCTTCTAAAGCCGCCAGGAATGTCAGACCAGACAGTCAAGATAGTTGTGCTGTGTACAGGAAGCACTGGGTACCTGGTGGATACAAAGCGGTCATGAGGAAAGAGTTCCCTGGGGAGGTTGAGGCCTTTGAAGAACTTAGCCAGGAGGAAAGAGTGTGATGCTTTTCATGCCTGCAGGCCAGTGCATCCAGAACTTAGTGCTGAGAAATGTCACTGGACAGATCAGTGTGGGCTAGACAGTGATAGGCCTTATGTCCACCAGGATCACAGGAATTTACCTAAAATATTTTTAAGTGAAGTAATAAAGCAAGGGGCTGGAGAGTGGCTCAGCATTAGGAGCGCTAGCTGCCCTTCCAGAGGACCCAGGTTGAATTCCCAGCACTCACATGGCAGCTCACAACTGTCTATAAACTCCAGTTCCTGGAGATCTGACACCAATGCACATAAAATAAAATTAATTATTAAAAAAAAGGTAAAGAAGTAATTTCATTTCCAGTCCACCATTTTGCTAGCATGTTGTGTGCTTATTCTAGGAGTTTATCAGTTACTTGACCGTGCCCTTGGGATCTAGATTTCTACCTCTGGAAAGAAGGTTAGAAGATGGGGCTCCAGTTTTGTGTCACAACCCCACAGCCCACTGAGGTTTTAGGTAGAAAGCTGTCTCCTGTGCTCCCAGCCTTTGGAGCGGCAAAAAGAGAAATGAGAAAGAATAAGAGGGTACATGAAGCTCTGGAGAACAAAGCTCTACACAGCGAGATAATTGCTGTAAGGGAGCATTTCCCTGCACTATCCTCTGTACCTTCCTATTCTTAGTTTGACACATCATCTCCCGCAAGAACAGAACCCACAGCTTCTTACTCAACATAATTACCTTTTCAACCTGATTCTGGGCTTAGAGAAAAGCTGAGCAAAAGGAGCATGTTTATTGATTTTGACTCAACACCCAAAGACAGCCTCCTTCACAGACTCTGTTCCCAGGGAGAAGATTTCTCCTAAATTAAGGTAATCACAGAGACTCTCAGTGCCAGTCACTTGAGCTGGAAAAATTGAATTTGCTCTCATGGTTCAGTGCTTGGCACCCCACCCCTTTGTGGGAAATTTGGGTACAGGACCACATACATCACGGGGGTGGGGAGGGGTTGCACATGTCTGAACACATTTGAAAAGTTTGCAGGGAACTTAGAATACAATACTTGTCTCATAAGAGATGTTTGGGGAAGAATAAGGAAGAGAAGACCTTTTCTTTTTGATCTTTCAGGTCCCAGACCTAGAAACCCAGACTACGAAAAGATTAAAAGACAGGAGAGTGCAGATAAATGACCCTGATGTGGACCAGACTGCTCATAGTGTGTTCCCCACTTCTAAGCAGAACTGGCTCTTAAGAGTTAGTGCCATTCAAGGTGTGACACCCGCTGGCTGTCTCCAGTGGCACCACAGTCTCAGCTGTCTTTCCTCCCTTACAGCTTGTTCCTTCAAGGGAAGCTACCCTTGTAAGAGCAGTCTCCTTACTTCTGGGTTGACCATTGCCCTCTGATCCCTTATATCCAGCCCTCATGGATACTGCTCTCTTTGGTCATCTCTGCAGCAAGATTTAACTCCAAAATCATAGTTTCCTTAAATTTATAGGAATTATCCTTTTGCCAGGTGGTGGTGGCGCACACCTTTAATCCCAGCACTCAGGAGGCAGATTTCCATGAGTTTGAGTTCAGCCTGGTCTTCAGAACAAGTTCCAGAACAGGCTCCAAAGCTACAAAGAAACCCTGTCTCGGCAGGAGGAGGGGTGTAAAAAGAATTTTTCTTCATGCTTTCATGAAACTAGACCTAGGTCTTCTAAATCCTTCCTTTCTCTCTAGAGGGTAAGAATGGTTTTCTTCCTCCCTTTAGCTCTTTCTCACCTGTATAGGAATATGAGCCTGGGCCTGCCCACTACAGACCTCCATCTGAAGTGTTTATGAGGAAGCTCATCTCAGAAAGATCTTCCATTCTGACTTGAAAGTTATGCTTAGAATTGGGGTCAGAGCTGACTTCCTCAGTACTTATCGTAACTCTGCCTCTCCAGCCACCCTGTACAAATTCTTCACCAGAAACACAGCCTAAATAGCATACGTGCTGCTGTGCAATCAGGTGCACAGACTTTGCTGGGTGAGGACAAGCCAACTGGCAGATATTCCCAAGAAAATGTATGCCTGTGTTTCTGACCATCAGAATGTTTACTAGAAATGCAGACCTGGAACCAGGTTGTAGGATATCTTCTTCAACAGATGAAGGAATTTCTACCAAGCAGTGACACACAGAGAGATAGAAGATCACACTATGTTATACTGGCTGTTCAGCTGTCCTGTTTTCACCATGCCTGACTCTAGCTATGCTGATTGTATTTACTCAGTAATGGCACTGTGCCCTTTTCATCATGTCTCTGTCCGGAAAGCCCTGCTCTTCCTGATCCTGACCAGTTCCTCACCCCAATTATGACAAAATCCCATCCATCCATCAGAGCTCCATCCAAATGTAACTTCCCCTGCGGAACCTTCCTTCACAACTACCACCCATTTTGCAGTCATAGCACTACAGACTCGTAGAGAGCCTTATCACACTGGCTTGTAGGATAGTCTTGCCCCATGAACTCTACGTGTCTCCAAAATGATGCACTCAGCAATAAGGATGGAGAGGCAAGCCCAGGTGGCTTGTTCTGAGCTCCTGCAGCATATGATTTTAGAGGGACAGGGACTATGTTAGGAAGCTGGAGTAAACAAGAGCAGTCCTACAGAAGGCATCTGCAAGGCCATCAGAAGCCAGTAGCCCCCTGATTACAGACCTTTTAGGATGAAGCTAATATTTTATCCTTGGCATTTTTTAGGTCTCAGGTTTTTATTTTTGTGCAGGCTACTTATGAAAAAGGTTGATCTTGTTACTGTTGTTCCCCTGGAGCTCAAACCCAGGACCTACTGCGTGTAAAGCAGACATGATAACTGCTGCACCACAGAACCCTCAAGCCTTTTCCCCCACTTTTTAAACAGAACAGGGAAGGAGAAATCCAGCAAGAATATCAGGATGCCCCAGTTTCTGATGCCACTGATGTCCAGGAACAGGGTAGGTTTAGGTGGATTCTTGTTTGGTGGGTGGTTTTGTTCTTTGAGACAGGCTCTTGTGGTAGAGCCCAGGCTGGCCTCTAACTCTCAAACCTTCTGTTCACTGAGATCATAGGCTAGGAGCTACTGTGCCCAGCTTCCCCTTGCTTCTGACAGTGAACTCATAGTCCAGCAATTCCAAAACATTTCCTAACTGAGTAGGAGGGCTCGAAGGGAAGTTGGAAGGGATGTGGTTTGCTCTTCTGTGGGGTTGAAGAACTGTTTCTGGGAAGTACTTTGTCTTCTTCCCCTGGGGCATCAGCATTAAGACTGAAGGTGCAAAGACTGGAACTGGAGCTCAGTTGGTGGAATTCTTGCCTCACTTGCACAGAACCCTGGGAACAATCCCCAGTGCCTTACAAAACCAGGCAAGGTGCATCCCTGCCATTCTAGAACTCCAGTGCTTTGCTGCATAGCTGACCTGGGCCACATAAAACCAGAAAAGTGAAGGTATGGACAGGTGCTCTGCCAGGCCTTTGAATGCCCAATGAGGCATGCCCTTCCAGCTTTCTTTTTTTTTTAAAGATTTGTTTGTTTGTTTGTTTGTTATGTATACAGTGTTAGTTTCCATGTCTGCCTACATGCCAGAAGAGGGCATCAGATCTCATTATAGATGGTTGTGAGCCACCATGTGGTTGCTGGGAATTGAACTCAGGACCTCTGGAAGAATAATCAGCATTCTTAACCTGTGAGCCATCTCTCCAGCCCCCTTCCAGCTTTCTTATCTGTTACTCAGCACAAGGACTTGGAGTGGGGTGCAGTTAGCCAGATGCAGGTTATAAGCATGTGAATTATTGGACAAGTTGTGGTTTCTTGTGGAAACATGTCAGCTCTGGTGGATGGCTGAGACTTGAGATATGTAAATATCTCAAGCCTGACTTTGAAAATACACAAAGACAGAACAGAATTTTACTGAGCTGATATGAAATTGGAAAGGTCAGAGCAAACATTTCCCCTGGCTCTAAATAAATCTTGCTGTGTGAGGCTGCCCTGTTCTCTCAGTTCACAGAGCCTCTGGGCCAGTCTCTTTTCCCTGTCTGCCTGTTTCCCTTACAGATTCTAAGTTGGAGCATAGCCTGCCAGGGCTGGTTGTTCCTCCCCTGCAACATAGCAACCCACCACCATCCAAAGAACCAGGATCCAGTGGCTTCTTTGGGTTCCTAAGGTAAAACAGGGTTTTTTTAATTATTATTATTATTATTATTATTATTATTATTATTATTATTATTTGCCTTTAAGCTGAAAAGCAGTCTCAGTCTCTAGGTCCAATTGCTTCATTGAGTCTTGGGGAGGGAAAGACTAGCGAAGAAGTAGATTCTTTACGGAGATTTCTCAATTGTATCAAAGATAGATGGTGGAAATGAAATAGAAAACAAGGGCCCTAATTCAAAAGAATGCTTTTTTTTTTTTGAGGCAAGGTCTCCCTGTGTAACCCTGACTGGCTTGCAACTCACTGTGTAGATCATGCTGTCCTGCCCTTGAACTAAGAGATCCTCCTGCCTCTGCCTCCAGAGTGCTGAGATTAAAGATGTGCACCATCACACCAGGTTTCTTCCTTTTGAGACAGGGTCTCAAAATAAGCTTGGGCTGCTGTGCTCTTGGTTCATGTGTACAGTTCTTTCCGCTCTAAGGTGCCCTCCCAAGCCTGTTTCACAAATGTTGTTTGAACAGAAACATTTGTCTGTCGTGGGTCAGTCAGATGATTGGAGTCCAGAATGCTTCCGCTCTTCCTCTGATTCTAGGTGTGTGTTCAGAATCCTTTTTGGAGAGAACACTGAGCAATCTTTGTCTATCTAGAGTTCAACCATCCTATTGCAATTCTTTTTCCTTTATTTCCCCCTTCCGGGTATAATCTAATTTGGGTACCTTCTCAAATGCTGTTTTAGACTTGAATTTCCATCCTGTGGTTCCCCAGAGCAAAATGCCCCAGCTAATGAAGCACTAATGGGAACCAGGGAGAAGGGACGCAACCTCCTCAGTCTCAGACCCCTCTGCTCTCCTCCCGCAGCACTCTCTTCCCGTTTCGGTATTTCTTCAGGAAGAGCAGTCAGTGAACCTGCCAGGCCCTACAGCATGGTGGCAGTGGCGGTGGCGGTAGTTGGTTGGAACGAGGATTTTCTCTTGCAGCGACTCCACCTGAGCTATACCAAACATCCTTTGCTTCCATTTCTTCCTTTTTCCTCTTCTTTATTTTTGAGACAAGCATTATTGTTAAATAGCCTAGGCTGGCTTCAAGTGCTCCATCTTTTTGTCCTGGGTTCCCAGTTACACCACCACACACCATTCTTTTCTTGTAATTCCTGGGTTATGTGGATGAGGGCACAGACTGAATCCTCATATGAGTTTATCCTGTTGTTTGCCTTTGTTTTTTACATATTTAAAACACTAAGGATGGGCCTGGAGAGACACTAGTTAAGAGGGCAGACTGCTATTGCAGAGGCCTGAATTTGGTTCTCAGTACTCACATCAAGGGGTTCACAAGAACCTCTAACCATCAGGATCTGACACCCTCTTCTGGCCTCTGCAGGCACTTGCACTCCCAATTACAATAACAAAACAACACTAAGGGCCTACAAGGTGGCTTGATGGGTAAATCAACTGTAGTCAAAGCTAATAAATAACCTGAGTTCAACCTCCATATATGTACCATGACTTGCACATTCACACAAAATAAAATGTAATTTTAATAAAAAATAAAACACTAAGAATTCCACTGACCCAAGGTTTAAGTCTTTTGTCTCTAATATGCAGGATTCTAATGACAATAATTGTTCATGATGGATTATTGATTGGACTTGGTGAAGCAGAGCATGAGAAAGAACAGAGAAGCATTCACAGACCTTCTCCCTGGATCACGGGTTGTTGCTTAGTGAACTACCTAGGATGCTCACCTAACCTCAGCTCTTACAGTTCTTTACCAGGGGTCAGGGAATAGGGTCACACAAGGTTCACTAGCTTGAGTCCCACTGCCTCAAAAGGATTTTCTCATTTGGTTGGACTCCAAAGGATAATGCCTTAAATGTAAAATGCTCCCCACCTGTTTATCCTCTGGTTCCTCCACAAGAACACAAACTGATTCTTCAGTGTAACTGGAGCCTGTGCAAGTTAGGGCCCCTGGAGAAGGCTAAGGTGCCCAAACCCTTTCTGCAACCAAAGGGCTAATTAGAGAAGCATTATGGATCTGTGTGGCCTCAGAGAACCAAAAGAATAATGGATGGACATTTAGGAAAACTCGTTTTAGCTCTGAACAAACGAATCTGTGTTTTAACTTTTAGTGAAGTCTGATATGAGAATGGATTACTTGTAGGTAATGAGCCCTGTCACCTCAGATCTTTAAACTGTCTGTCACATGCCAGAGGGCTCCAGATGGGAAGGAAGCCCAAGGCTAGAATGCTAAGGTACCTCTGAGTCCCCTTGGCTGCCTCTACCTTTGACAGGGAAAAGGGAGAAGTGGGGTGCTCTGGGGAGGGGCTGGCATTCAAGGACCTGGGATCTGGGGAGAAAGACACCAAAAGGCAGCAGGGTGCAGGGATGAGAGGGTAAGCAACATGGACACCACCAGTTCCTCCCAAATTCTGTTTACTACCTTTGTCCTACCATTCCAAACAATTTGAAAGTTATTCTTGAAGGGCACAGCTCCATCCAAAGCCTGGAGACCTGAGTGCCCATACTGACTGGGACCAGCTTACCTCTATGGCCCTTTCTTCTCATCTGGAAAATAAAAGGTAGGATTTGAAAGCTCCGAGTATCCCTTGAGTTCTGGCAGGCTGTGGACTGCCCTATTCTGAACCAGGTCAGCGTGGCAGTGATCTGGGAGGAGCTGCCTGCAACAGCTGTAGGCTTTCTGAGCTGGGCCCTTTCCAACTCAGCTGAGGCCTTTGTTATTGTGTTTTGTTTTGTTTTGCTTTTTTGTTTATTGTGGTATGGGATTTTTTGTTTTGTTTTGTTTATTTGGTTTAGGTTGTTTTGTTTCATTTGCCCGCCCCTCCCAAGACAGTTTTCTCTGTGTAGCTCTGCACGTACTAAAACTCACTCTGTAGAGCAGGCTGGACTTGAACTTAGAAATCCACCTGCCTCTGCCTCCTGAGTGTACCACCACCACCGCCACCTGTCTTGTTAATTCTTCTTTATGATGCTAAAAATGGATGGAACCTAGCCTCAAGCTGCTAGGCAAATGCTCTGCCACTGAACTGCATCCACAACCCTCAGCCCATTACATCCTTGTCCCAGGTGTCATTCACCACCACGGATAGATAGCAGGCTGTTTAGTAGGTAGCCTCTCCTCTATAACCAGAGCTGGACACCACAGATTTGCTGAGAATGGGGTTCAGCTCTGGTTATATGGAGTTTGCTCCCTGTTGTTCCAGGGACTAGGGAGAGTCTAGCTCAGAATTCATCTGCAGCTGGCCACATAAGGAGAAAAGCATTCACAAGACACTGTGACTGACATGAACCTACCCCTAGTCTGCCACCAAAGCACAACTTAGGTGCCCCTACTCGTGGGACACCCCTTGAACAAAAGAATCTTGT
The DNA here is from genome assembly GCF_982192425.1 of Myodes glareolus. Classification (NCBI taxonomy): domain Eukaryota; kingdom Metazoa; phylum Chordata; class Mammalia; order Rodentia; family Cricetidae; genus Myodes; species Myodes glareolus. The sequence continues at coordinate 55,786,875 of NC_142032.1, read as the reverse complement.
TCTTGGGATGGGGATGTAACTCCCTTGGTGGAGTGCCTCCCTAGCATCCACAAGGCCCTGGATTTGACCCCAGAACATCGAAAACTGGATGTGGTGGCTCATGCCTGTTATTCCAGGACTTGGGAGGTAGAGGCAGAAGGATCAGAAGTTCAAAGTTGCTTCTGGAATGCATGAGATTGTGTTTTAAGGGGGGAAAAAATGGTTATTTTTTTAATCCCATTACTTTGCAATCACTAAAAGGCAGCTAGGCAACAGAGCCTAGAGTCTGTGTTTAGACAGAGAATGGCTGATCAGGGAAGAGTCTTGCCCAAGCTTGGTGGGAAGAGAACCCAGCTGCACACATGTCACACTGGGCCACTTCTGAGCTTGCCTCAGCTCCTCTAGTACTCTACCCCAGACAGCCTTCTGGGAAAGGGAAATGTCAACCGAGGCTGCTCCCCGAAGAAACCTCAGAGGTGATTCCCAGGTGGGACTGCTCTGGGGCCTCAGGCTAGGAGGGGCCTGAAAGCTGATCTCTAGGAAGGCGGGGCTCTAAAACACTGCAAATAAAAGCATGGAGAAGCAGTACCAGTTTGGAGACCAGCAGGAGGCACTGGGAGTCTGCTGTTTCTAATAGCCTGGTGAGTGTGGAAGCTGGGGAGAGCAGGAGGGTTGGGGGTCACATGGAGCAGGGAAGAGGTTTGTACCCAGACAGTGTGGGGCATTCCAGGGAAAATCTGCACAAAATAGAAAGTCCCATCCTGAAATGGCTACTCATATCCTTTCGGAGTGGCCCAGGCAGAGTGGCAAACACCCCACATATTCCCGCCAAAAACAGGCAGGACAGACAGCACCACCCAGGCACACTTCACCAGTTAGAAGACCCAGCAGCCCGGCCTGTTGACAGAGAAGCACATCTTCAAAGGCCTCCCCCCCCCCCCCCCCGCACCCACTCCTTTTCAGAAGCCCATGGCACTGCGTGTCCTGCTCTTCTGCCTGCTGGTCCTGGCAGTCATTGAAGGCCATTGTCGGGAGGCAGCCATCCCAGGCTGCCACTTGCACCGTGAGTAACTCTGCTAGGGAGAGTGGATTGGGGGCAAAAGCAGAGGTATCCCAGAGCAGCAGATTGACCCCAGCCAGCAGTCTTCACAGGCTGCTTTCTCCTCTCCTTCCAGCCTTCAATGTAACAGTGCGAAGTGACCGCCATGGCACCTGCCAGGGCTCCCATGTAGCACAGGCCTGTGTAGGACACTGTGAGTCCAGCGCCTTCCCTTCCCGCTACTCTGTGCTGGTGGCCAGTGGCTACCGACACAACATCACCTCTATCTCCCAGTGCTGCACCATTAGCAGGCTGAAAAAGGTGAGGGACCTGGGCCTGATAGGGTCATGAGGGTGGGGACCCAGAGTGGGAAGGAATCGAAACAAATTTGGGTTCCTCCTCCAACAGGTGAAGGTGTGGCTGGACTGCGTGGGGAACCAGCGGGGGGAGCTTGAGATCTTCACTGCCAGGGCCTGCCAGTGTGATATGTGTCGCCTCTCCCGCTACTAGTGCCTGAATGGCTCAGGTTCCAGTCCTGCCACTGTATGCTATGGGTCTCTCAAATGAAGGGGCTACTCAGCTCTGCCCCTCCTTAGAGTCAGTGACTATGACCTCCTTTTACCTGGTCTATGAGCAGTCTCACTGCTATGCTGTCCTTTACCCCTGCCCTCAATAAAGCAAGCAATGCTTGAGTTTCGCTCTTTATTAAGTCTGCCCCCTAGCCAGGTGAAGGGAGCAGACCATGATTACTGTAACCCCCCCCTCACCCCAGGACAATGTGAATCTCTTCTTGCCTGTGCCCTCACCCCTCCCCCTGCCCAATAAATAAAAAGGGGACAAGAAAGTACAGGGCAAGGGAGAGGAGAGGAGAATGTTCCTGGACAGTGTCTTGTTGAGGGTGAGCTGGGCAGAATAAATAGACTGTGCCCCCATGGTGGGAATGAGGAAGGCCCTGGCCAGGCTGAGGCAGGACAGGCCAGGAGCAGAGATGGGAGCCCAGCTGTATAGGGCAGGGGAGGATCCCTGATGGCAGCTTCCCAGTTGCACACTTGCCCTGGTCTAGTCTTGCCAGAATCTTGCCACAAAGGCCTGAGAGTTCTGCTGCCAAGACTATCAACTTGCATTCTTGTCTCCCCCCCATGAAAGCTGTTCCCATGGGGCTGGCAGGGAGTCCTAGAACCACTCTGGCAAGGCCACGGGGAGGCATGGGCCTCACTGGGCCCCTGGGCAGAAGGGATGGAGGGGCTGGTAGCTCTGGGATTAGCTTCTCCTCTTCTAGATTTGTCTAGCTCTGACCCCCACTGGCAGCCACCTGGGGTGTAGGCCGAGGAAGGGGGGCTTCCTTGGCCCCTTGGGTCCCCTGTAGCCGTCGTAGCTGCAGCTCCTCCAAACCTCGCCATAGTTCCTGTCGTTCCTGGGCCTTTTGCTGCTCCCTGGGGAGAGAGGGTAAGGCAGCTCTTCCTCTCCTGACTGCCAACAGTCTAACCCCCCTCAGGTCATCCCACTGTAAAGTGACTAGGACTCCATGGGGCACCTCGGCTTAGAGGGGAGGTGAGGAGAGAAAGGAGAGGAAAATTAGGCAGTGAGCTGCCCTGAGGCACTGGTACAGGGAGTCAGAGCAGTCAGTGGGCAGCCCCCTGCTGGAAACAGGGTGAAGCTGACCACACTGGGATGGTCTGATGTCCCTCCCCAGTGGCCAGCCTCCGACCCAGTACTCACTGCTGTTTCTCCAGCTTGTAGGAGGCTGTAAGCTCGTCGAACAGCTTCCCATTCATCTCCATGAAAGTCTTGAGTACGTTGTAGATCAGCGAGACAATGGTTCTGATCGCCAAGGAGAGGTGTTACGGAGGTGAATGAAATACCATGCTGCTCGTCCCTGGTCCCTGAACACTGCCCATTTCCGTGCCCCTTTACCGCCCTCTGATATCCTGACATTTGCTCTCTGTCCATCTAGGAATGGTCCTGGGGTCTGGACTAGCTGTGGTGCCTGACTTCAAGGGCACAAGGCTTGGGCACTCACGGGTTCCAGTGCTCCTTGGACACTTGGTAGAGGGTCCCAAATACCGCAGGCAGCACAGTGTGGCAGTTGTCCTCAATGAGGCTCAGGATGTACTCATTATTCCAGAAATACAGAGCCCGCTCTGCAACCTGGACAAGTGAAGCAGGAGAGAGGGTCTGGTAATGGCTTTTGAGTGTACAAGGCCTATCTTTCAGCCTTCCCCCCAAACCCGGATCCTCCAACCTCCACACCCCATCCTGCGGGCTTATCTAACCCACTGGAGGAAACAAATGGAGAAGAGAGAGCATGGCTTCAGTCAACACCGCAGTTCTGACTCCTCCGGAGCCCACTGCACGTGTGCGGCCTTGGTGAGGCATGCAGCTCCTCAGCTGTCTGCTGTGTGAGTGGGGCTAAGAATACCCATCGCCACAGCTGTTGTCAGGCGGAAACGAGTTCCTGTACTTCAAGGTGTTTTCAAAGTGAAACACCAGAGCCATCTACCAGGTCATGGCTCCTAAGAATGAGTCTAGTCTAGCATAGGGACTGAGCCTTCTGGACAGAAAGTGGGACCAGTGATGTCTACGGTTACCAAGAAAAGAAAGGGGCCAACAGTCCTGCAGCCCACTTTGCCTCAGTTTCCCTGCTGAGTTTGCCACTGTGAGTTCCGTTCACTACCCTATGAATGACTATTGTTGCCCCATTTTGATCAAGGAAACCCACTTAGACTCAGAAGTGATTCCCCCAAGGCCTCTCAGCCAGCGGAATACAGATCTGAGGTTTGGCCCTAGGCCTCATGACCCTATTATCCCTATTATCAGGTCTCTAAGGCTGGAAGAGAAGCTAAGGGGAGAGAAGATTATGTTAGACTAACTTTGAAACTTTGCCAGGCTGTGCCTCTGCCCTGACCAACTTGTCTTTGTCACATACCTGGAAATGGGGGCTAGAGACACAGCGAGCCACCTGCTTGAAGAGGGGCTCCTGGATCTTCACAAACTGGGAGGGCTCGATGACATCAAGAATTTCTTCCATCTCCCCCAGGAACATCACCTGGGGAGAGGGCAGGGCAGCAGCTCACATTCCCCTAAAGCATGTACCTGCTTGCCTTCTGGAAGCCGAGCCCTCCCACCCACTCTCAGGGTTGGGAGAGCCCTTCATACCTCCTTCTGGGTGCAGGTTTTAGGCCAGTATTTGAGGAGTCCCCGGATAACCTGTAGGGTGGAGGAGGAGTCAGACCCGAAGAGTGAGGAGCCCACCTTCCCTCCAAGGTACTCACATGCTCAGTCAAAGTGGCATCCTTCTCCAGGAACTGCACCACACAGTATGCCAGCTGCAGGGCCAGGACAGAAAGAGGGAGCCAAGGTCAGGAAGGAAGAGGAGCCAAGAACTAGCTGCCCAGGACAGCGTGCCAGGCATCTGCTCATTACTGCCTTCACACTCTTGTTCACTGCTGCTTTGGACTTCAAGGCACCAAGCTTCTGAGTGCCCGGCAGCACAGAGCTGGTGTCTGAGGTCAGCTCTCAAGTAGAGGGAGACTGAATTAGAGACTCGGGGGTAAGAGGATGCAGCGAATGTCAATCAGACTTCCCAGCCCCACAGGCAGCCCTGAATGTCAGCAGCACCTGCTACTGCAGGGATAGGTTTGGGGCTCACCTGGGCATGAAAAACAGAAAGCGACTTGACAGAGTGCAAGGGGATCAGGACTCGAACCAGGAACTGCTTGTGCTCAGTCTTCAGGGGCAGCGCAAAGCCATTGATGATGCTTTGGAGTGGAAAGGAGGGGAGCAGGGTTCATGCAATCAGGCTCCAGTCCCTCCTACCAGACCCCCCCCAACTCGCAGGGCTCAGCCAATCAGGCCCCAGTTCTTCCTACGGGTGGGGGGTTGGGGGAACCCCAACTCCAGCCAAAGCAATTACCTTCCTAAGATCTCCAGCAGTTCGGCCACACCATTGAAGTGCTCCAGCTCATAGATGAACCTGCCGGAGAGGAGAAGACTCTAGAGGGTGGGAGCGTTGGGACGGGTTCAGCTCTCCACCAGCCTGACTCACCCTGCACAGCTGTCCAGCTCTCCCCAACCCAAAGCAGTGCACCCTTCCTGGTGCCCCAAAGCAGGCCCTACTGAGTCCACACCCAGTCCAGCCGCCTCTGCCCCTGTCAGTCCCAGCTCATTTCTTCCAGTCCCTAGCGGTCCTTACCTGATGCCCAGACAGTCAGCAGGCACCCAGTCTAGGACCTTCAACCTTCACGCAGTCAACCAAAGCAACGCCAAACACCTCTACCCTGCACTGTAATTCCCCAAATCCCCCTGGGAGGCAGGGCATATGAAAGCCATTACAGAGATGAAGCTGAGACTCCAGCTAAAGGCTACTTGCCTCAAAGTTAATAAGTGGGGAAGCTAATGGACTCTGAGCTCCTAGAGAACAGGGGGCATGTCTTCTGTTTTATCACTAGAAACAACAGCTAATGTTTCAAAGGCCCCACCTCAGGCTAGCAGCTTTGCCAGATGCTTTGGAGGCCCCATCTGGCTTCATCTGGAGAATGGCCCCACATTAGTACAGGCAGTGTGCCCACTTCAAAGAATGAAGCAAGCCGAGAACTCAAGGATTTGCCCGATTTGACCCAAATACTTGAACCAAATACACAACCATAGTCTCATCCACAAGGTCACAGGGGCTCCCAATGCCCAGCGGATATGGTGCTCATTACACGTTTGTAGAAAACCTGATACAATCAGAAGATCTAGACCCTACATTCGACTCGGCTGCCCTCCTCCCTCTAAATACTTAACTGACCCCTGCTTTCCTATTTTCTTACTTGCCCTCTATTTGCTCATCTGTAAAATGGAAATAAAACTTAATTCTCTACTGATATCACAGGCTTCGTATCATCAGTACTACATTGCAGAGACAGACTTTGGTAAACATATAGCCCACACAGCCTGGTAGTCCCAGCAGGGCCCTCCTTCCCTGCCTCCCTCCCAGGTCTCTGCTAAGAGGCAGCAGCCACTCACCGGAGGAAGATGTGGTTGCACTGTTTGCGGATGTAGGCCCGGAGACCCAGGAACTTGCCATACACCCGATGCAAGATGGTCTTGAGGTACTCACGTTCCCGAGGGTCCTCGCTGTCAAATAGTTCCAGGAGCTGTAAGACCCAGGGTTAGGGGAAATAAGCCCAGATGTCAACCTCTGTTTTTCCCATCCTATACCCATGGCCCCCAGATAGCCTGTGCCTGCCGTATGGTACCACCCAGCCTGGGCTCCCCAAGTCACCATCAGGACAAACTTTTGATCCACATATCTCTTGGCCACAGAAGGCTGGAAGTCTGGACTCTCCAAGAAACGCAGGAAAAACTCGTATACCAGCTGGAGGTTGGAGACAAACCAAAAGGTTCGCTTAGTTACGACCTGACTGACTTCCCTCTCAGCCAACAGTGAGCATCTATACAAACTCCCCCCACAACCCTCTAATCTCCTCTGAAATGCAGACCCCTGCTCCCCAGCCCTTCACACCTGTAGATGTGGCCACGAAGGCTCAAGGTTGGGCTCATCCTCTTCAGGGTCAAATTCTGGGTTCTCACTGGGTGGCAGGGTCCGAAAGATATTTATTGATATCTAGGGGGACAAGTCAGGGTTCTTTAAGGATGAGACCTTGGAGGGAGAAGTTTTGGGAACTCTCAGAGTTCTCTATATCCCAGGCAGGCAATGACCTTGTGACCATCCTGCCTCCGCCTCCTATGTAGCTAGGATTATAGGCATGTAGCTCCAGGCCAAGCACTTTTCAAGTACACTGAGCCCATGGGACTTGAACCTGAGGCCATGCATTGAGTTTTACCGCCAGCCCTTTCCTCATCCAGTTCTCCTGGACTGACCTACTCCCCAGCAAGCAACCTACTCCTCTGGACAGTTTTCACCTAAACACCAAGTTCATGAAAACCTTAAGCCAGGGGCTGGGGACGCAGCGGTGGCTTGCCACATCTCCAGATGGATGTGGTGGGACAGTAAGATTGAAAGCAGTGAAGTCCCAGGCATTTAAAAAGAGTTTAACTCCTGAGAAGGTTTCATAGAATAGGATATGCTGGAGTCAGGCCATGGGAGACAAGCGGCTCGAAGGACAGGTACCCCAGGCCAGCCCACACAGGTGCAGGGACAGCAGGGAGAGGGACTCCTGAGTGGGTGCTAGGCTCAGTGGAAATGGAAACATGGTCCTTGAGGCCAAGCTGAAGAGCAGACATTAATTCTTCCCACAGGGGGCCTAGTGGTGGATGGATAGGATTCTTGTCCACTGAGGCTGGCCAGTGCTTACCATGCGGATGACGTCTGGGTAGACAGGCTCGATGAGGACACCCCGGGTGCTCCCCACACATTCCACCAGTTCATTGAGGGCCGCACGCTTCACCTCCTTCCCCTTGAGGTCAGCCACACAGTCTAAGAAGTCAAACATCACCCCACACTGGGCCAGTTTCCGGCTCAGCAACTCATGCAACTCAGAGGCTGGCACATCTGGGGGGGAGGGACAGGGAGACTGAGCCTGGACCACAGCTGCCATCCCTCTGGCTGACTTTCCAAGCAGTTTCAGCTGCCCCCATATGGGGTAACTCTGGTACATCTAGCAACAAGTCTAGTGCCATCCTTCATGCCTGGGAGGATGCGGGTAAGAAGGTGGTCCTCTTTTCTAACCCAAGATCAGAGATTTCATCATTTTAAAGCAAGACCACAAGCTCTAGATACACAGTCATTCCCCCAAACATCCACTGCCTCACTCCTAGGTAGCACATGGATTTATCAGCCAGAAGTGGAAAGCAGGGCAGGAGTGAGGTTGGGGTTGTCACAGGGAATCACGCCAAGCATCTACCCGAAGACCTAGGCAGCTGGCTGTGCTGATAGGAGCATCCTGAAATGTAGGCTGTGTGCCCCACCCTTGGCCCTTGCCTGCCCCTGGCACCACTTCCAGATGCCCCACCTCCAGAGATGACAGGCCAGTCAGGCCATGCGTCAGCAGAGGGCTGGAGACTGAGGGGTCAGTTCCAGTGGAGTTCCCAGCCTAAAAAGGTATCCAAGCTCTACCTGACGGCTCGGTCCTCCCCTACCTTGCTTCCTTCTAGGCTCAGGTACCTTGGCAGATAGCAACAGCTCACCTTTGAGAAGGGGCAGCGGAGTGAGCTCTTGCTGGTTGCTCTGATAGCGGAATTGAGAAGAGCTGTGTGAGCGGCGGGGCCGAGCTCTGCGGAGGGACCGGCGGGAGAAGCCATCCACCTTGTCTGGGGGGGGCACTGGAGACAGCCCTGGGGAGGAGGGGCTTGTGGGGGTGCTCGCAGGGGGCAGCTTTGTCTCCATGGCCAGCGGGCAGCAGTCAACCTTTCAGAGCCTGGGGGGCTCCTTGTAGGTCTTGAGGAAGCTGAGTGAGGCCACTAACTGGGATCCATCCTGACCAGCGTGTTGTGGGGGGGGCACAACCACAGTCCTGACCCCCCCAGGGCCTCTGGCAACTGCCCAGTCCTGGGGGGGACAGGCAAGGTAGGAAGGCAATGGCTCAAGTCTTTCCTGGGGGTCCAGAAGAGTTCAGTCAGGGTTCCCACGCTGGCTCTTCTGGGAAGTCAGGTTAGAAAGGTCAGCAGGAGAGACACAGAGAGCAGGTAGGTTCTTTTCCGGAGACAGCCCGTGTGCTGCTCCAATCCTCTCACTTCTTTTCCCTCATCCCCTTGCTAGACCCCTAAACAAGGTGCAAATATGTCCCTCCCTTCTTCCAGACCCAAGCTCTAAAGTAGCCCCTCCCCAAATACGGCCTACGGCTTCTACTCAGGATGGGGACTCTGTTTAGTATCTCCAGCTCCTTAGAGCAGTGGGACGCCCCTGCTCCACTAACGCCTCCCGTCCCGGTGTACTCACACGAAAATAAGGGTCCTGCTCTCATGCACCCCCTTTGAGACCCTAGCATCTCTCCCTGCATCCCGCTCCTTCCTGATCTCCAAACCTCATGGTGGTAGTAGGGTACACACTCACTTCTCAGAAACACAGACTTTGGTCGCCGACCCCTAGAGGCTGACTCGGAGGAGGGGGCGGCGGTTTAAGGGTCCTTAGCGGCGATTCTGCCGCTCGGGGCGCTGGGGCTGGGCGGCGGCGCTCCTGGGTTCGCTCCCGGGCTCTGGGGGTGCTGGAGCATGCCCCCAGCTCAGCCCCAGAAGGGGCCGGGCGCTCGGCGGGCTCTGGGCTAGACCCCAGCAGCACGCGATCCTCGGCAGCTATCTCGCGACTCAGACCCGCGCGGTGCAGCGCAGCGGGAGCCCCGGCTCGCTGCGCACCGGCACCCGCCGCCCAGCTGCTCAGGATGACATCAAGTCACCTCCCCCCCTCCCGGCCCGTACCTCCCCTCCTCTGGGGGGGCTGCGTCAGGGAAGCCTCGGGGCCGCTGGGAAATGTAGTCCGCGCCCTGCTTAAAGAGAGCGACCAGGCTTTACGGGTAACCCCGGGGACAGACTCTGCACTCCCGGGACAGAGCTGAGACTTTTAAAACCTGCAAGCAGAGTGGGACGGACTCCAGCTCAGAGCTGGACTCCCGAATTCTGGAAGGAACACTGTGTAGGGAAAGAAGAGGATTCTGGGGTCGGAACCTTCTAGTGGCAGAACACAGGCCTAGCATGATGTACCAGGCCCACAATTTGGTCTGGGCTATATATGCCTCAGGCCAACCCCACAGGAGGCCCATACACGACCCAGAATGAAGCCAGATACTTTTTTAAAAAAACCCTTGAAACCGGCGTTGGAGTGGTTAATAGTCTGCTCTGCTTTTGCGCCTGCTGGGAGGGGTGTGGTTCACTAGATGGTCCTGGGAAATGTAGTCCATCCTTCGGGCCTGCAGTGCCCCTCCTGTCACTTGCTGTCTATGGTGACATCATGGTCTGTAGTTTAAAGGGCCAGCCCTGGAATGGCAAAGCATGAGGGCAGAAGTACCACCCTGGAGTTGCCCCCATCCTAAGGTAACCGGACCTCCCACCTCATCTGGCTTCAAGATGTGCCCTGGAGAGTCAGCGTTCTTGATAAAAACACCAGTGCTGGGTATCCAAGACTCAGGTATATTCCAAGAGTTTGGCACTGTGGCCAAAAGTTCTCAGCCTGCAGACCTGGACCCACTTCATAGTACCTGGACTCTAACACTCTATTCCCTACAATGGCTGTGAGATGTGAGATCTTCACCCCCGAAGTTTTTCCCGGGTGACTAACTGGTCCATACTGAACATCAGGAGAGAGAGAGCAATGTGCCTGGACAGTGGGGTCAGGGGTCACCCAGCTTTGTCCCCTGGTGATCACCTAGTGCTGCAGAAGCCTATGTCCCCAAGATGCGCCCATCCGTAGAGCAACGAAGAACAGAAGCCTGGGTTGAGGCCAACAGTTCAGTTGAGCTGAAGTCTAGGACTGCACAAATGGAGACCCAGCCAGTACTCCCTTTGCTCTTCATCTGCCAGGCAGAACAGGAACCTCTAAACCACTACTTGGCCCACCTCTGAGGCTCAGAACAGGACTTTCCTCCCTTACTGCCTAATAATAACTTGGGAAAGTCAGATGCACAGAGCCTCTTATGCCAGACCAGGACCCAGAGGCCCAAATAGGAGACTGGTCCATGGGGGCACAGTCTGTCATCCGAAGCAGGATCAGGCACCAGCTGGCTTTAGGACCCTCCTCAGACCCTCTGTGCTGGGTCTTCAGACCTGGGTCTTCAGACCAGGCTGACCAGGCAGGGTGGGGACAAGGCAGGGGTAAAGCTACTGGACCAAGTGGCCTTGGGGATAGGGCAGGGGGCCCTGCTACTACCAGGTCTCGCTATTGAGCTGCCCAGTCCTTTGCTTTAGAAGTGGAATTTGGATTGAATTTCAAACAGGCATTGAAAGATAAAAAATTGAAAAGTCTCTTCTTATTCTTTGTTTTTGGTTTTTGAGACAGGATTTCTCTGTAGTTTTGGAGCCTGTCCTGAAACTAGCTCTGTAGATCAGGCTAGCTTCGAATTCACAGAAAGTTCACCTGTCTCTGCCCCTCGAGTGCTGGGATTAAAGAGGTGTGCCACCACCACCCGGCTTTTTTTTCTTTATTTATTTATTTTTCCAGACAGGGTTTCTCTGTGTAGCTTTGGAGCCTGTCCAAGAACTTGCTCTGTAGACCAGGCTGGCCTTGAACTCACAGAGAGGGCATGCGCCGCCGCCGCCGCCGCCGCCGCCACCACCACCACCACCACCACCCAACTATCTCTTATTAGCAAAGTTTCATTATATTTACTTCTATCTCTCTGGTTGTGCTGTGTCTGTTATCCCACCTGTCTTGGAACTTGGAACTGCTTAGATTCTGTGGGTGATCTTTTTACATTTTGGCCATTCTTTACAATTTATTTATTTGTTTGCTTATTTTTCTGATTTTTCTCTGTGTAACAGTCCTGAAGTTCCTGGAACTCACTTTGTAGACCAGGCTGGCCTCGAACTCACTGAGGTCTATCTGTTTCTGATCCTGAGTGCTGGGATTAAAAGTGTGTGCCACCGTGTCCTGTACACACTCAACTTGTTTGTTTGTTTGTTTGTTTGTTTGTTTGTTTAAGACACGGTATCTCTGGTAGCCTTGGCTTTCCTGGAACTCAGGGTGTAACAGAGCCTCCACAGAGTCCCACATGCCTCTGCCTCCCAAGTTCTGGGATCAAAGGCATAGGACAACCAGTTTGGGTTTTTTTTTTTCACTCTGTAGCCCAGGCTTACCTAGAGCTATATAGCCCAGGCTGGCCTTGAATTTACAACCACCCTTTTGCCTTTCTCTCCCAGTTGCTGGGACTGCGGGTGTGAGCTACTTCACCTGCTCTATTATTAGTAGTTAATTTTTCCTCCAAGAAATGGTCTCAGGTAGTTTGTACTTGCCTTAGCCTTGTTGTGTTGCAGAGAGTGGGTGACCTTGAATTTCTGACCCTCCTGCCTCTACCTCTCAGGGCTGGGATTACAAACTGACATCAGTATACCTAACTCATGTTAACAATGGGGATTGAACCCAGAGCTTCTTGCATGCTCACTAAACAAGTGCTCTACTAGTTGAACACCATTCCTAGCTCTGATTTTGTCCACCTGTTCCTGTCTTTTGTTAAATAAACATTTGATGAGTGTGGGACTGGTCAAGCCTGTCGAGGGCAGCTAGATCTTCTGGTCACACCACAGATACTTTCATAATAGCTGTCCCCATTCATCTGTCTCTTTGAGTGGGGCCTCTACAGAGTTCCCCAGTTCTCTTGGAGACTCTGTAAAGCCCCTTCCATTTAATGAATGGGCTGTCCTTCTGCCACGCCACTCTAACAGAAAGGTGGAGGGGTATAAACATAAGAAATGTTGGGGGGGGCACAGTTCAGTGGGAGTGTTTGCTTAGCTCAAGGACCTGAGCTCAATCCCCTGTACTAAAAACAAACAAACAACAACAAAAGACAACAACAACAAAACAGAACAAAAAAAAGCAACATATAATGAGCAAAATAAACCAGAATCTCACAGGCAAGCCTGGCAAAGCATGCCTGAAATACCAACACACACTGTAAAAGGCGGCAGAGTTTAGGAGTTCAAGGCCAACCTTGACTACGCTTTGAGACCATCCTAAACTGTGAGATCCTTAGCTCAAGAGATTAATGACTTGCTGAGGCTACCAAGAGCTAAGAGGAAGCCAGGTCTGTCACAGACAAGGATTTTTGCTCATGCTTGCTTCTAGGAAGTTTGTTCTTTTTTTTTTTTTTCAAGACTGGATTTCTCTATGCAGCTGTGTCCTGGAACTCGCTCTACAGAGCAGGGTGGCGTCCATTTCAGAGAGATCTACCTGTTTCGGCTTACCTAGTGCTAGGATCAAAGGTGCATACTCAGTTTTTTTTTCTTTTCTTCTTGTTTTGTTTTGTTTTGCTTTGTTTTTCAAGACAGATTTCCTCTGTGTAGCTTTGGAGTCTACACTGGCTTTGCAGAGTGCTGGGATTAAAGGCATGCACCCCCATCACCTGGTTTGGTTTTGGTTTTTCTATGTACCTTTGCTGTCCTGGAATTCACTCAGGCTGGCCTTGAACTCATAGAGAACCTTCTGCCTCTCCCACACCCAGTTTGTTTTTAAAGAAAGGGTCTCCAGTTGCCCAGACTAGCCTGGAGTGGTCTAGCAGAGGATGGGCCTTGAATGTCTGATTCTCCCGCCTTCACTCCCAGACTCTGGAATTGTAGGCACAGACCACCACACTCAGTTATGTGATGTTTGGGATCGGTCCCAGGAATTACAAAAACTGCAGCAATTGCGCGACTTCTGCAGTTCATATCTCGTGTCCCACAACCCTTTCTTGAGACAGGATTTACCACGCCAGACTTCTTCAAGCTGAGAGTCAAACTATCAAAGCTAAAATAGAATCCCAATTACTCTTGGGTATTCTTTATGTCTGTTATTATGGAAAATGTTTGGTGACCAACTCCATAGAAGAAAGGTGGGTAAACTTTGTTTCTAAATGATTAAAAAATAAACATTTTAGGTTTTGTAGGCCTCCGTCTTGATCTCAATTCCTGAGCTCTGTCTGCCACAGTATCAGGAGAGCAGCCCTCGATTGCATTTAGCAAGTGAGCTAGCCTGTGCCCACTAATAATGTATGAGTACCGGAGTGAATTTTGAGAGACCTTTCCCCCCATGTTATTCTTTCTTCCATTTCTCCCCAACCATTTAAGAACAGAAAAGTCCAAGAGGCAGGAAGATCACCACAAGTTTGAGGCCAGCCTCATCTATATGGTAATTTCCACACCAGCCAATAATCTATAGTGAGACCTAGTCTCAAAACAATGAGAGAAAAGCTGCTTCGAAGTCATTTTTAGCTTCCAGGCTGTAGAAAACAGTAGAACCCTGCTTTGGAGGAAGTTGGATTATTGATTTTAGGATTAGAGATATGAAAGCCATTATTTCAGAGAAGGCCCCGAGGACCACAGAAGGGAGGGTCCTTTAATCTCTTGCTGTGCATTCCTTAGTAAGGAGTGGGGCAGAGAGGGGGGATCTTTCTGGTGATGGGCTAAACAACCTTTGATTCTATTTTCTAGCCCTTAAAATGAGAACAATAGCAAATTGAATGACAGTAAGGACTCCAAAGTATGGTTGAGGAGAAAGTTTTTATTGTAGATAAGAGGAAGAGAACAGTCAGAAGCATCTGGAAGAGGCCAGAGCAGGGAGACAGGGAGAGAAGGCAAATGAACTTGGCAGAGAGAGAGAGAGAGAGAGAGAGAGAGAGAGAGAGAGAGAGAGAGAGAGAGAGAGAGAGATATGGGGGGAGGGAAGGGGAGAGAACCAAGAGAGCAAAGAGGAAGACCAAGAAAGCCTGTGGTCAAAATGGCAGAGTTATCTTCCTAGAAGCTGGGGGAAAGGGAAGCAAAGCCCCCGGGCTGGAGAGGTTCAAGGGACAGGGTATGTCAGCTAGGAAGACTTCATAAAGTTTCATGCACTTGAGAGTGGGGACTGCGGGTGCCTGGAGGCCAGTTTAGAGCTTGATATGCTAATAGGTACCATGGCTCGTGTAATAGTGCCACAGGCCCCTTTGCCAGAGATAAGAATGACTCCTTTCAGCAGGTAGGAACTCTCTTATGCCCTTGAGGGAATGCTGGCTTTTATCTAAATGCCAGACTTTGGGAAAAGTAATTTTTTGGGACCTGCTGAGGGGGCGGGGGCGTGGTGGCACATGCCTTTAATCCCAGTTTTCGGGAGTCAGAAGCAGGCAAATATTTAAGTTCTAATTCCAGGACAGCCAACTACACAAAGAAACCTTGTTTCAATAAACAGAGAAACAAAAAGTGGAAACAATAATAGTTTCTCTTTAGGGAATTGCTAATAAGACTGAATGAGATAAATGGTTAAAAAAGTTTTACAAACTGCAAATGTGTATTTGTTGCCCAAATGCGCGCTGCAGAATTCTCACTGACTTTACTCCTCTAATCAGCGGTCTACAAAGTTAGATGGGTCAGTGTTCCTTTAAATTCTTCCCAATCACCTAAAGAAGGTGGACAAATCTGCACAAGCGCACTTCTCCCGGCCTGACCGTCGCCTTTCGGTTACAGCCTTCCCGCAGCTCGTAGTTTAGAGGTTAAAGGTCCTCCTACGCAGAATTTACGCGCAAGCGTAAACTACGATTGGGAGCACTTTATCTCGCAGGGAACTCGGTCGGTCCTTTTTTCGCTCCTCGAGGCTCCGCCTCCTGTGGCCAATCAGCAGGCCTCGCCCTTTACAATGACCAATGGCATTGAGCGTGGGGGCGTGGTTGGGCGTCCGGGGGCGCGGCCTGGCGCTGAGAGAAGCGGCGGGGCGAACCAGGGGCTCTAGTGAACAACGCAGCCGGACGGAGGTCGCCGGCTGGCGGCTAGAGAAAGCGGCCCGGGCCCTTCGGTCCCCGAGATGTCACGATGGCTGTGGCCATGGTCCAATTGTGTGAAAGAGCGTGTCTGCCGCTACCTGCTACAGCACTACTTGGGTCACTTCTTTCAGGAGCACCTCAGCCTAGAGCAGCTCAGCCTGGATCTGTACAAGGGCAGCGTTGCCCTGCGGGATATTCACCTGGAGACCTGGGTGAGGAGGCACAGCACAGCCGGGATGGTGTGAAGGGAAGGAGCACGACCACCGGAGGGGCTTCGCGGAAGGCTTGGGCTGGAGGACAGGCACTGTGTTTGGAGAGGCCAGTGGGTCCCCACCGTCTCCGCCAGGCCCCCTGGCTGGCCCTTCACTTTTTAACCAGGAACTAGGACAGGAGTCCCTGTCTTCTCCCCTCAAGGGGAGAAACAGCCTGGGGAATGGGTGTCACTTGCCGAGAGAATGCCACAATTATCATATGGAGTTAGGGGAAGCTGGTTGGGAAAGGGGATTCCCGAGAGTTAAGGAGGGGAGCCAAGAGACTGGGTTGCCGGGGGAGCCCTGCTAGGGTTGTGACAGAGCCGGAATTGAGGTAGTTTAGTCAGGGGAGGCTTTGGGGGATATTGAGAGCCCTGCCATGGACACCTGTAGAAAATGTCCTGACCTCCTGACCTCAATGATCCTGAGCATAAAGGGTGGCGATCGCCCCCGGATGTGGATGTCAACAATAGCGTCACTGCCTGCTATGTTGATCCACACCTCGTGTGACTGCTGCTGCTCTCTACTTCCTGCTTTTGGGAGAGTGGGAGGGACCTAGCTTGGGTTTGGGAGGGATTTGATTCCTGGCATCTCTACCTGGAGGGCAGCCCTCCAGGAAAGGTGTTGAGGTCTCCCTTCGGGCAGAATAGGGGTGGGGGTAGGGGTGGGATGAGATTCTGGAAGCTGAAGCTTAGAAGGTCTGAGGCCTAAGATGTGGATTCAGGGGCAGGAGGCCGGAGGTGACAGATGAGGGGCACTGAGTCATGGCTAGGATGACTGGGGAGTAGCCAAGGAGCCACCAATTAGAGGCTCCAGTTTATACTGGTATGGGGTCATCCCAACAGCTCCAGAGCAGTAGAATGGGCATGTGGAAGGGCTTTTTCTTTTTCTTTTTTTTTTAGCTGGCCATTGGGTTTGCAGCTCCACTCAGAAAGACCTATAGGTGGGCCACACCTTGAGAACAAATACTGAGTTGTAGAGTTGGTGGCGTCTCTTAGTGGCCTGGTATAGGAGGCCTCCGGCTTGCAAGAGATCCCAGCATCTCTCTAATGCTCCTTTCTTGGGGGAGTTGATGGCATTGGCTGTTTTCTGGCCTTCCCTGACAGCATTTCACTTTCCTTGACCCTTTCAAAGAGACCACATGCTGGAACTAAGTGGAGATGGGAAGCTCCCAGCCTTGGTTTCCATTTTACCTGGAGTCACTAAGCCTAGGCCTCAGTTTCCCATCCACGAGGAGAAATTTTGAGTCAGTCTCCTCTTGCCTCCTGGCTCTGACTCTGTTTATTTATTTATGGGCCCAGTAGGTGTTTACTGAGGCTCTTTCTGGTACCACCCAGAGCACCTGGGGTCATAGGGAGAAGGACAGTGACTCATGCCCTTAGGAGCTCCCAGATTGGCATGGATGCAACCCCAACACAGACATTTCTGTCCTATGTCTTAGGAGCTCACAGGTGGGCAGGGATGCAACCCCAGCACAAACATTTCTGTCCTATGTCTTAGGAGCTCACAGATGGGCAGGAATATTCTATTGTGGGCCTGGGACTCAGGGCCCATGTGGCCTCAGGTCAATCCCTCTCCTGAACATTATACCCTTGAACTCTTTGCCTGGGATGAGCCTGGATTGCCTGCTGCCCCCTTGACTAGGTCCCTCCACTTGTTCTTGTGCCTATGCTAGGCACCATCCTATTCCCTCTGCCTGGCTGCTTCCTCTTCCCTCTTCAACTGCCCCATCCTAGGTGTGCCCTGTTGGGTTAGGTGCAGGCTGTACTCACCCCTTCCTGGTGCTTGGCATTCTGAGACCCTGGCTGACCTAGCCAGACTGGGAGGTAAAGGCATTTATTACCTACTCCTGAAGCCTCTGGTTGTCACATAGAAGGTGCTCAGAGTATTATGTGGCCCAAGCTGACCTCTAGCTCAAAATGACCAGCCTGATCTTCTAGCCTCTGCTTCCCTAGTGCTAGAATTAGGTTGAGGCTCACCACATCCAGTTTCGCTCTGCTGGAGATGGGAGCCAGAACTTAGTGCACATTAGACAAGCACTTACCCAACTGTAGACCAGGCTGGTTTAGATCTTTAAGATTCACCTACTGCCGGGCGGTGGTGGCGCACGCCTTTAATCCCAGCACTCGGGAGGTAGAGGCAGGCGAATCCCTGTGAGTTCGAGGCCAGCCTAGTCTACAAGAGCTAGTTCCAGGACAGGCACCAAAAACTACAGAGAAACCCTGTCTCGAAAAATCAAAAAAAAAAAAAAAAGATTCACCTACGCCTGCCTGTGTGCTGGGATTAAAGGCATGCCAGCCATCACATCCGGCAGTAAATGAAGTTTTGAACCTAGCAGAAAAGGAAACTTTTTAACTGTCCAAACTTTTAACTGGTCCAAAGGGTTGAGCAGTTTGAAGGGGAGATGAAAACAGGTCAGGGCCAAAGGGAGGGCCTTGTAAATAGCATATAGAAGGATGATGGTACCTAGGAGTTCTCCAAGACAATGGTTGTGCAGGACTGTGGCGGGTAGCCGTATTTGGACTTTCAGTGAGCTGATTTAACTTGCCTCTTGCCCAGTCTGTGAACGAGGTTCTGAGATCGATGGAGTCGCCGCTGGAACTGGTGGAAGGTTTCGTGAGTTCCATTGAGGTGGCTGTCCCCTGGGCTGCACTCCTCACTGACCACTGCACTGTGTGTGTGTCAGGCCTCCAGCTTATCCTGCAACCCCGCCAGGGACCAGGTGAGGGCAGAGCAAGACCAAGGGTGGGAAGCTGCTGGGAATGACCCAGCTCTACCCGAGTCCCTATTCCTTCCCACAGGACCAGGGGCTGCAGACTCTCAGACTTGGGCCTCCTGCATGACCACGAGCCTGCAGCTGGCCCAGGAATGCCTACGTGAAGGGCTGCCTGAACCCTCAGAACCACCACAGCCCCTGGAGGGACTGGAAATGTTCGCACAGACCATTGAGACTGGTGAGCAGGCCCCTGCTCTATCTAGCCTGTTCTTGGGCCCGCCACAGTCTACAGAACCGGTGCTCTAGACAGCAGCATGAGCTCCACCTTGCTGCCCCCTGTACTGCCTAACTCTAAACACTCTTCCACAGTGCTTCGGAGGATCAAGGTGACCTTTCTGGACACTGTGGTGAGGGTGGAGCATTCAGTGGGCGATGTGGACCATGGCGTGGCTGTGGAGGTCCGGGTGCAGAGGTGAGGAGGGAAGACAAATGCCACTGCCCTCAATCCTAGCCAGCCCTCTTAGGATAGGGCAGGGTAGGGCAGGGTTGATGAGAATCGGAAGTGGGCCCTGCTGAGAGCCTGCACTGTTGTCTAGGGCCAGCAGGTATAGGCCCTGTGAGTCCAAGGACCCTGACACTCAGCCAAGGCTAGTTGAGTTTCCAAGATGGAAGCCAGGCTCCTCAGTTCCATGCCGCTAGGACAGTTTTAAAAAGGGAGCTTCTGGCCTGGGATGTCTAGACGAGGCCAGACCCTTGGCTCCACAGACTGGAGTACTGTGATGAAGCAGTGCGGGACCCGAGCCAGGCTCCCCCTGTGGACGTGCACCAGCCTCCTGCCTTCCTGCACAAGCTCCTGCAGCTGACAGGGGTCCGCCTGCACTTTGAGGAGCTGCCCACCCAGCTGGACCCGCCAAAGCCCCCTTTGCAGATTGGTAGCTGCACGGGGTACATGGAGCTGATCGTGAAGCTGAAGCAGAACGAGGCCTTCCCAGGCCCCAAGGTGAGTCCTAGACCTTGAGAGTTGGTTCTATCCTAGATTCATTCCCCGAAGTGCTGATTGATTGGCCCCTAGCTGGATGTGGGAGGAACCAGGTATAGCAGTTCATACCTGTAATCCCAACATTTGCGAGCCTGACAGAAGGCTGCCAGGTTCAGGTCCAGCCTAGACTACAGAATAATTCCAGTTCTTGTTTTCTTTTCTTTTTTTTTTTGTTTTTGTTTGTTTGTTTGTTTTCTGAGACATGGTTTTTATGTGTAGCCCTGGCTGTCCTAGAACTTGCTTTGAAGACCAGGCTGGTCTCGAACTCAGAGATCTACCTGCCTCTGCCTCCTGAGTGCTAAGATTAAAGACTTGTGCGCTACCACTGCCTGGCTTAATTTCAGTTCTTGCGTGAGGATTGGGGGGAGCAGGGAGTGACATTGCTATCTTCTTGACGATTGAAAAAGCAGAGACTCTGAAAGATGAGGTTGGCCAAGTCTGTATAGCTGCTTGATAGCAAATTTTGTATTACAACTGGGATCTCATGTCCCAGGGTATGGGTAGGTGGGTTGCTGTTCTTGGGCTTCACGGCTGTCCACTTGGTCCTCAGCTGGAGGTATCCGGACAGCTGGGCTCCCTGCACCTGCTCTTGACCCCATGCCAGCTCCAGCAGCTTCAAGGACTGCTCAGTGCCATCAACCTTGCAGGTGAGGCTGCTGGGCGCTGGGTGGCAGGTGGGGTGAGCTAGGGGTAACCATGTAGGCTATATTGAAACATCCTTCCTACAGACCCAGGAGGCCTGACTGACAAACTAAACAAGAGCCGCCCACTGGGTGCTGAAGACCTGTGGCTCATTGAGCAGGATCTGAACCAGCAGCTGCAGGCGGGTGCTGTGGCTGAGTCCCTCAGCCTACACCCCATCACCAACCCCCTCAGTTTGGACAGCGCTGGTGGGTGCCAAGCCCTTGCAGATTGAAGGGGCAGTTTATGTCAGTGCAAGAGCTGGGGGGCCCTGCTTATCTATCCCTGACTGCCCCTCACCTCGCCCCCAGACCTCTTCTTCTCCATGGCTGGCCTCACGAGCAGTGTGACCTCGGCTGTCTCTGAGCTCTCCATGTACAGCGTAGACCTGGGCTCCTCTGTTCACAGTAACATGGCCTTCCACCGGCCCTCTACCCCAGCCCACTCAGGTGGTAAGTTGACCCCTTAGGCACTTATTCCAGGGGCAAGATGGGGTGGAAGGAGCATCGGGATGGCCGGGTGTCAGATGATGCAGGAGGTCTCTGATGCCTGTAGACCACCGTCAGTGGGGCTCTCCAGGCTCCTAACTCGGTGGAAGCTGCTAAGGCAGTATGCACAATCTAGATTTCTTTCTTTGTTCCTTTCTTTTAAATTTATTTAGTTTGTGTTTGATGTATGAATGAACGTTCTGTTTGCATGCCAGAAGAGGATATCAGATCTTATTATAGATGGCTTTGAGCCACCATGTGGTTGCTGGGAATCGAACTCGGGGCTTTTGGAAAAACAGCCAGTGTTCATAACTGTTGAGCAATCTCTTCAGTCCACCGTCTAGGTTTATTAGTGAATGCTTTGGCCGGGAACTCCAGCTCTTTGGACTCAGTTCCCCTTTCTATAAAATATAAAAGGGCATAGTGAAGATTAGGCTGTATGGTTTAGTAGGTAAGTGTGGTAGGTCGAAGACTGGGATAGCTGTTTTATCACATCAAATGACCCTTCTAGCACCTTCTGAGGACTAGACTGAGCCTGGTCGGAGGGCCTGGCATACAAGAGGAATTAGGTGTCACCCCTTTCAGGCACGTGTGATTTGGTCCCCATTGTCCAGTTTAGCCAGTTTCTTTCTTCCTCTTCCTCCTCCTTCTCCTGGACAAGGTCTCACTTATGTAGCCCTGACTGGCCTGGAATTCCTATATAGGCCAGGCTGAACTTGAAATCACAGAGATCCACCTGACTGCCTGACTCTTCCTTCTGAGTGCTGGGATTAAAGGTGTGTGCCACCATGCCAGGCCTAGCCAGGGTTTCTCCAACTATTCAGTGGCCAACAGTGACTCCATTTAAGATTCCCAGGAGCCCCTATTGTAGCCTCTCTTTTCCCAGGCAAGCCGGCCCCGACTCCGACTCCAACTCCTCTTGCGGACACCATGCGCCCTGACTCGCTGCTGAAGGTGACCCTGGGAGGCGTGACCCTGACCTTGCTTCAGACAGCCGCCCCATCTTCAGGACCACCAGACCTCAACACTCACTTTTTCGCTGAGTTTGATGCTGCCAAAGATGGCCCCTTCGGCTCCCGAGACTTCCACCACCTCCGGCCACGCTTCCAAAGGGCCTGCCCTTGCAGTCATGTCCGGTACACACCACAGCCTGAGGCAGGAGCCTGGGGGAACTCCCAGAGCCCACAGCTCCCCCTGAAGCTTGTATTCTTGCCCACAGACTAACAGGCACAGCTGTGCAGCTGTCCTGGGAGCTGCGGGCCGGGGGCCATGGTCGGAGAACAAGCAGCACTGACGTGCACTTTGGGCAGCTGGAAGTGCTAGAGTGCCTGTGGCCCAGAGCCACCTCAGAGCCGGAGTACACAGAGGTGAGGGCACAGGAGGGACTGGGGTCAGGGGCTTCAGGGCAGCCTGGCCTTGTTTACCTTGTGTGTCCCCCTGTAGATCCTGAGCTTCCCCAGTCACTCGGACTCCCGAGCCTCCTCTCGACCCTGTGCCCACCTGCGTCACACACAGATCTTGCGCCGGGTGCTCAAGGTAACCACTGCTGCCCCAGCCAGGCTACCTCTCCCTCTTCAGAGGCCCTTGCGTGTCTGTCCTCGTTCTGATCTTGCTATTACTGTGGTCTGATTTCCCCTTCCCGGACTCTGAGGTTGACAAAGCCAAGTGTTGGTACTTTTGTTGTATAAGCCAGCATGATGGGGTAATGGCACAGGCATGCAGTCCCATCATTTGGGAAGCTGAGGCAGGAAGATGACCAGTTGGAGGCCTGCGTGAACGACAGATTGAGTTGAAAACCAACCCAATCAACTTAATGAAGTCCTGTCTCAAAAGGTTAAAAAGGAGCTAGGCAGCACAGTGGTCCCTGGGGGTGTTTAAAGCCCCCTCTGTCCCTGCTGTGACTCCTGTCCCAGCTCCCTTCTCACCATTGGGAAACCTCTGTTTTGTTTGTGGGAGCCCCTTCCTACCCTGACCTCACTCACCACAGCCCTTACCCCTAACTAGAGCCGGTCCCGGCGTTCTGTTGCCTGCCATTGCCACTCAGAGCTGTCACTGGACCTAGCCGACTTCCAAGCTGATGTGGAGCTGGGGTCCCTGGATCGACTTGCTGCCTTGCTACGTCAAACCACCACACCCCCAGAGCCACCCGCTGGCCTACTAGTGAGATGCCTGCTGGTTTTGTACTGCAGGTGGGGGGAGTAGGCACTGAAATTCCCTGTGACAGCTCTGACCCCCAGCCCTCCCACAGACAGAGCCCCCACAGGCCACCGAGCAGCAGACAGTGTTTCGACTCTCTGCACCCCGGGCCACCCTGAGGCTACGCTTCCCCATCCCAGACCTACGGCCTGAGCGGGATCCCTGGGCTGGCCAATCTGTGCGGGCTGAGCAGTTGCGATTGGAGCTGAGTGAGCCCCAGTTCTGCTCAGAACTCAACAGTGGGCCTGGCCCCCCGGCTCCCACCCGCCTGGAACTGACCTGCTCAGACCTGCAAGGTAAGTATGTCCAGGTACAGCTGGAACAGAGGCCTGGGACTCTTAGAGAGTTGGGTTTGAGATTAAGGAGGGTCCAGGTTACAGTTGGAGAAGACCCTTTTATCCCAGGGACACTGACCTGACCCAGCTCAGCAATGGGGAGGAAAAGAAAAGAGGCATCAGGCTAGACAGATGGCTCAGTGGTTAAGAGCACTGACCACTCTTCCAGAGGACCATGGTTCAATTCCCAGCACCCATGTGGCAGCTCACAACTGTCTCTAACTCCAAGATCTGACCCCCTCACATAGACATACATGCAGGGAAAATATCAATGCAAATGAAATAAAAGTAAATAAATTATTACAAAGAAGAGAAAAGATCTCAGCAGTGAGACCCTGTGCTCTCTGTCCCCTCCAGGAATCTACGAAGATGGAGAAAAGCCACCTGTCTCCTGCCTGCGAGTCTCCAAAGCTCTGGACCCCAGGAGTACTGGGGCCAAGTACTTCCTACCTCAGTAAGTGGAGTGCTGGACGGGGCAACTGGAGAGGAGGGATCTATTGGTGTTGGTGGCAGGCCACTAACAGGTCTGTGTCCTGGCAGGGTAGTGGTGACCCTGAACCCCCAGTCCAGTGGCATACACTGGGAGACAGCCTCTGAGAAAGGCCGGGACCTAGAGCTGTCTACCGAGAGTCCGTGTGAGCTCCGGCAGCCTGAGCCCTCGCCCTTCTCCTCCAAGAGGACCATGTACGAAACTGAGGAGGTGAGGCTCCCTGACTCTCCACTGTGGGTGCCACTTGTGGGCCACTGCTGAGGGGAGCATCTCCTATTCTGGGTAACAAGGGACTCTGAAGCACCCACCCTGCCCAGGGGTAGGAAGGGAGGCACCAGGAGCAGCAGACCCTTCAGGCACCAAGATCAGGACCCTGGTCACTTCAGCCATCTAACACCAGTGTGCTCTTGGGCCTCAGGATCCTCTTCTGAGTTGATGGGTACTGGTGCCAAGTGTGAGGCAGCAAAGAGCCTGGGGAGTGACCACCTGGGTTCTTAAGTCTGCTCCCCGGTGGCCTGTGTGTTTCTTTCTCTGGAGTTGCTGTCTTGAAGGCAATTATGAGGGTTGCAGAGATTCATGAAGTCTTGGATGCTTGTGCACTGTGTCCAGATGAACATCACCCACCCCAAGAGAGAAGGGCCCCAGTGGATAGATGAATGGCTGATGCCAGAATCTCCACTTCTGAAGCCAGAGACAGACCTAGGCAGGTCTCCTGACTATCCTCTCCTGTCTAGATGGTGATCCCTGGAGATCCCGAGGAGATGAGGACATTCCAGAGCCGGACGTTGGCAATGTCTCGCTGTACCCTGGACGTGATCATGCCCAATGCCCACATCTTCCTGCCCAGCAAGGAGGTCTACGAAAGCATCTACAACAGGTGGAGACATGGGGTAGGCTGGGCTGGGCTAGGCTCAAGGCCCTGTCCTCTCTGACCTCTGCTGTCACTGCTCCACACCAGGATCAACAATGACCTGCTCATGTGGGAGCCTGCAGACCTGCTTCCCACAGCCGCCACTGCTGCTCGGCCACCTGGCTCAGTGGGCTTCAAGATGTGCAAGTCAGCCTTCAAGCTGGGTAGGAGAGAAATGCTAGTTGGGAAGGAGTTTAGGTGCAGGCGGGGTGGGGCCAGCCTTCCACATCTCCTTCTCACCCTGCCAACTTGTTCACTCAGACTCAGACTCAGATGAAGAGGACACCCAGTTCTTCTCGATGGCATCAGGTGTCCCCCAGACTCCTGCCCCCGAGCCTTCCCATCGTCAGGCTCAGAGTACCTTCTCCACACTGGTGACAGTGCTGAAGGGCCGGATCACTGCGCTCTGTGACGCTAAGGTGAGGCAGCCCAACTCCAGGGAGTTCCTCTTGTCCAGCCAGACAAGCCTGCCAGCGTCACATTAGGAACCCAGAGGGTAGAAAGCCATTGCCACAGTCTGCCTGCCCACCCATACCACCCATCAACCCTCACGGCTGTCAGCCACTTCCCAGCCTTTCTCCGTGTTAGGCATGAGAGTACCTCCAGCTGCAGGCTGGTGCCTGTCCGTCCCCTCCAGCCAGCAACACATGGCGCAGACTCAGTCAAGTCTGGGAGGAACTGGAGCTACCTCAGATTAGGCCGCTGTCTCTGGGTGTTGGCAGTGCTGGGCGCAGCAGTGACGCCCAGCATGTTCACATCTGCAGGACGAGACGGGGAAGCGGCTGGATGTCACTCACGGGGAACTGGTGCTAGACGTGGAGCAGGGCACCATCTTCAGTGTCACCCAGTACCGTGGCCAACCAGGGCTTGGCTACTTCTGTCTGGAAGCTGAAAAGGCAACACTCTACCATCGAGGTTTGGGGGCCACTTGAGTATATATCAGGCCAGGGGAGGGCTGTGGGCTGTAAGAAGGGTGGTCAGCGGCCTCAACAGGACTCACAGGATTCTTCCTCAGCGGCCATTGAGGACTACCTGCTGCCTACTCACCTGGAAATCCCCAGCTTTGCTCCTCCGGCTCAGCTGGCTCCCACCATCTACCCATCAGAGGAAGGGGTGACTGAGCGGGGAGCCTTGGGCCGCAAGGGTCAGGGTCCCCCCATGCTGTCTGCAGCTGTCCGAATCCACCTGGACCCCCACAAGAACGTCAAGGTGAGAATTCTTCTGCTGCCCCCTGCCCACTTGACTTGGGCAACTGCCTCCCTAGTGCACACTGGAGCTGGGCGCCCACCGTCCTCCCAGCTGACCGACTGCACCTCCTTCCCCAGGAGTTTTTGGTGACAATAAGGCTGCACAAAGCCACTCTACGCCACTACATGGCTCCACCTGAGCAGAGCTGGCACTCCCAGGTGAGCAAAGGTGCCTGGGAAGTCACATGGCCCTGTGACTCTGGACTTTTGATTTGAGCAAGCAGGTCAAACATGGCTAAAGAGGCCAGCGTGAAAAATACAGCCTGGCTGAGCGGTGCTGGCACATTCCTTTAATCCCAATACTTGGGAGGCAGAGGCAGGCAGATCTCAGTGAGTTCAAGGCCAGCATGGTCTACAGAGTGAGTTACTGGACAGTCAGAGCTGTTACACAGAGAAACCCTACCTCAAAACAAAACAAAAATAGAAAAAAAGAAAAATACTGGACTGGAGCTTACCTTGGTCAGAGAGCTCCTGACCAGGGGTATGGTGGACAGCTGGTGGGCAATGGCAGGGTGCCAGGCCAGTATTAGAGGAAGAGGTCACTTTGTCCTCTTTGTTGACCCCTTCCCCCGTCCCTCACCTTTGCCTGTGTAGCTGTTGGACTTCTTGGATGTATTGGATGATCCTGTGCTGGGCTACATGCCCCCAACGGTCATCACTATTCTACACACACACCTATTCTCCTGTGCTGTGGACTACAGGTACCCGGGCTGTGGGGTGCTGGGGATGTAGGGTCAGGGCCAGCCTCAGATGGAAGGAACTGCTCCAGCCGCATCTGCCCCTCAGGCCTCTCTACCTCCCTGTGCGAGTCCTCATCACCGCTGAGACCTTCACCCTCTCCAGCAACATTGTCATGGACACCTCTACCTTCCTGCTCAGGTATGCAGGCTACCCCAGACCTGGTCCCTCCACACCCAGATGGACGGTGCTGACTTCCTGCTGCCTGTCTGCCCAGGGCCTCTTGGACCCATCTATCTGTATTTGGAGTGATGGTGTCCCATATTCTCACATGTCAGGAATGTGGGTTGTTTGTTCTTCTACCCAAAATCCGATTTGAACCGCAGTGTCCTGGATTTGTAATCTCCTCTGGCAGTGCTATACAAGTATACAAATGAATGGAGAGCTAGAACAGTAGCCAAATGCAGCCCTGCGTGGGGTGCAGCTCCACACAGCACCAGAAGGAAGGAAAGACATAGACCCTTACTACAATGCCTACTGGGAAATTTTAGATTTAAAAAAATGTTTTGAAACTTATATTTCAGCTGGACAGTGGTATCATATGCCTTTAATCCCAGTATTTGGGAGGCAGAGGCTGGTGGATCTCTGAGTTTGAGGCCAGCCTGTTCTATGGAAGGAGTTCTAGGACAGCTAGGGCTGGTACATAGAGAAACCCTGTCTTGAGAACTCACCGCAAAGAAAAGTTTTGTTTTACTGGTAACGGTAGTTTAACCTAGGGCCTCATGCTTATGCTACCAAGAGCTACATCACAGTTTAAAAAAATGTGTTAGGTGGGCATGGTGGCACAAGCCTGTGATCCCAGCAGGAGGTAGCAAAGAGGAAGGAATGGGCTCAAACACAAGCCCCCTCTCAAAAAAATAAAAAAAAATTTAAAAAAATAGAAATTTTGGTATTGGTGGAGAAGGTGTGTGATCCCAGTCCTGCCTGGACAATTTAGTGAGACTGTCTCAAAAACTACCTCAAGTTAGACTCAACGTGGGTCAGGTCCTGTGTTCAAGATGTACTAGATGGATAGACTGATGATGCTGTAGGGGGATAGGGAAAGGGGACCCTCCACACCGGGAAGTCCAATGCAAATTAGAAAGTTTTTGAGTGTCTGAATTCCCATAGGAGTAAGAACCCGCAGGGTCTTCCCAGGTCCCCTGTGACCGTCAAGGGGCAGTGCTGAGGCTGTCAAGGTCCCATCACTTCCAGGACCCCTCCTACCCCTCTGCCCACTTACTACTGAGCTGCCCCCTGCAGTGGCTCCTGGGCCCTTCTCAGCCCTGTTCCCCACCAGGTTCATCCTTGACGACTCCGCTTTGTACCTGTCCGACAAGTGTGAGGTGGAGACCCTGGATCTGCGGCGAGGTGGGCAGGGCCTGGGGTGGGCTCTCCCAACACTGAAGGGACAATCCCCTGCCACACTCAGCAGCCAGATGTCACCCAGCTGCTGACCTGCACTCAGCTACACATACATGCATTTTACACACCCATGCTCACAACCGTACTGGACACAATCGTGGTGGGTAGTGCGGGACGGGGTGGACGGAGACCATGAGAACCTTCTGCCCTCTGCCTCAGATTATGTCTGTGTCCTGGATATTGACCTCCTAGAGCTTGTAATCAAAACCTGGAAGGGGAGCACCGAGGGCAGGCTGGTAAGTGACTGGCAGCAGAGGTCAAGGGAGCCTCAAGAGGGTCACAGTGCATGCCCTTGCCTTGCCAGGCGACCACTAGTGTTCCTCCAACTCACTGGGGGCACCAGAGGGCACTTGCAGGTGGGACAGAGGTGGGACCCAGGGTGACAGCCACTGTGGGTTCGTTTTTCTCGTCTTCATGGCGAGATAGCAGTTCCTATATAATTAGGTTGAAGGGCAGGGGTGGGCAGGTACCCTGGAACATGGGTTCCCCCATCAGTTGTCATCTGACCAAACAAGAAAAGGTTCTCCTTGTTCCTGTGGAGTGGGGAGCCTGGCATGTGGTGGCTTCTGTGCCAATGCCATGGCCCACCGCCCACAGAGCCAGCCACTGTTCGAGCTGCGCTGCTCCAACAATGTGGTGCATGTGCACAGCTGTGCCGACTCCTGCGCCCTGCTGGTCAACCTGCTCCAGTACGTAACCAGCTCTGGTGACCTGCATCCCCCACCCCGGCCCCCCAGCCCCACGGAGATCGCCGGCCAGAAGGTACAGGTGAGGCCTGGCCACATAGGCTACCAGAGCTCGGCCAGGCCACTCTCTTTACACAAACACAAGGCCTGGATTGGAGGAGACCCGGAGATACCCCTCCTGGTGCTCACTCGTGCCTCTTCCCTCTCCTGCCCAGCTCTCAGAGAGCCCTGCCTCCCTGCCCTCATGCCCTCCCGTGGAGACAGCCCTCATCAACCAGCGAGACCTGACTGATGCCCTTCTGGATACTGAGCGGCGTAGCCTGCGGGAGCTGGCCCAGTCATCAGGTTGGTGAGGGTGCTCTAGGGACACCAGACCCTCGGGTACCCTCAGCTGCATCTCCTCACACTGGCCACTTTCTCCCGTAGGTGGCCCCCTTCCTCAGGCCTCTCCTGTCTCCGTCTATCTGTTCCCTGGTGAACGGAGTGGGACCCAGGCCCCTTCGCCTCCTACTGGGGGCACGTCTCATACTTTGGAGTCCTGTTATAAGACAAAGGAACATGACAAAGAAGAGGAAGGGGATGGGGACACCCTGGACAGCGATGAGTTCTGCATCCTTGATGCCCCTGGCCTTGGCATTGCGGTATGTGTTGGGATGGGGGTTCTGGATGCTCGGGTAGCTGTTCAGCACTAATAGAACTCTTAGGTAGGAGAAGCAGCCAGGAAGCAGCCTTGGCCTTGTGCTTGAAGGGACAGGTGGAAGTCCAGAAGAGGAGACACAGTGTCCTACTCAGACAGGGGATAGAGGAAGAGAGGGCCAGTTAGACGGGAGTACCGTGTAACTACAAGGGCTAGTGGAATGTCCAAGCTCATTGAGGGTCTAGGCAACAGGGCCAAGAAGAGCAAAAGACTATTCCTGGACAGACCACATCAACACAGGCACTGGGCTGGTAGTCCAGGAGGAGGAGAAGAGGGAGACAAAAAAGGCAGGGGCTGGGGTTGGCCACCTCTTTTTCAGACATCTTTGCTTGGCTATTTCCTGGCAGCCCCGAGATGGGGAGCCCATTGTGACGCAGCTGCATCCAGGTCCCATCATTGTGCAAGATGGGCACTTCTCCCAGCCGCTAGGAAGCACGGACCTCCTGCGGGCGCCTGCCCACTTCCCAGTGCCTAGCAGCCGTGTGGTCCTCCGGGAGGTCTCCTTCATCTGGCACCTCTATGGGGGTAGAGACTTTGGCCTTCACCCCACTTACAGGTTAGAGGCATGTGGGTGGCAGTTGGTGGCATTAGGATCTGGGCATAGCCTAGCTGGCAACCTCAAGCTTCATGAGCCTCTCCACCCTGAACTTGAGTTTTTTCCTTGCCTGAGGGTCTCCTCCCCTAAGCTAAAAGGCCTGTGCTGAGGTTGAGGAGAGCAGATGTTTCCTTAGAGTTAGAGTTAACTTGTCCTCATGTGTCTTTTCTCAGAGCAAGAGTTGGCTTCACAGGCCCCAGGGTCTCCCCTTCCCGCTCCTCTGGTCCCAACCGACCCCAGAACTCCTGGCGGACCCAAGGTGGCATCGGACGGCAGCACCAGGTCCTCATGGAGATCCAGCTCAGCAAAGTGAGTGCGAGGCTGAGTGTGGGGTGAGCACAGAAGTGAGGCTCTGGGGAGAGAGAGACACTGTCAGCTAGAGCAGGGCAGTGGCGGGTAATGGTGGATTGCGGAGGGTTGGATAACAAAAGCCACAGGTCATGTGAGAAAGAGATGTCCAAAGGACTTGAGCTCAAAAGGATGTTAAGGGGTTCCTTTTGTTTGTTTTGTTTTGTCTTTTGAGATGGGGTTTTTCTCTGTAGCTTTTGGGAGCCTGTCCTGGAATTTGCTCTATAGACCAGGCTGGCCTTGAACTCACAGAGCTCCTCCTGTCTCTGCCTCCCACCTGGCCAAGAGATTCCAAGTTTCTTAGAGCAGCCCATTTGGTGTTGAGCAAGCATGGCAATGTTAGTAGCTGGGAGGGCTCAGGGAAGAGCATCCTGGCAGTAACTCGAAGACCGGGTGGGAGCCAAAGCATCCAGAAAGAATAAAACCCTCTGTAACAGAAGTTTGGAGATGATGAATCAGGCCTGGGCTCAACCATACAGTGAACAAGAACAAGGACAGGTGTGGAAGGGATGTCAAGGCCCCCCCAGGACAGGAAGTAGAGCATGCACCCCTGGTGTGGAGAATGCCTTAGAGAGGATGGAGCCATCCTGGGTAGAAGGAAGGCATTTAGAGACCAATGAGGGATAGAATGAGCCTCAGCAGTGTCTGGCAAGGTGGGCCTATACACTTGAAGTAGAACAAAGGCTTTGGAAAGGTTGGAGAGGTTTGGGCTGGTCAAGTTCAGTGTGGCCAGGTTGGAGGGATTCGGGCTGGTCGAGTTCAGTGTGGCCAGGTTGGAGGGATTCGGGCTGGTCGAGATCAGTGTGGCCAGGTTGGAGGGATTCAGGCTGGTCGAGTTCAGTGTGGCCAGGTTGGAGGGATTCGGGCTGGTCGAGTTCAGTGTGGCCAGGTTGGAGGGATTCGGGCTGGTCGAGTTCAGTGTGGCCAGGTTGGAGGGATTCGGGCTGGTCGAGTTCAGTGTGGCCAGATTGGTGCCAGGAGTGCAGTGGTGTTAGCAGCCAAGTATGGGCCTGAGGCAGGGTCAGGAAGGGGCCTCAGCCAGACCCCCCCCTCTTGGGCTGCAGGACCCAACTCAGGCCTCATCCACCCACAGGTGAGCTTCCAACATGAAGTATACCCAGAAGAGCCAGCCCCAGGTGGGGGCCCTGGCCAGGAGCTGGAAGAGCGGCCACTGTCCCGCCAGGTGCTCATTGTTCAAGAACTAGAGATCAGAGACCGACTGGCCACCTCTAAGATCAACAAATTCCTTCATTTGCACACGAGTGAGCGGCTGCCGAGGCGCACACATTCTAACATGGTGAGCGTGCCTAGATGCAGACAGCCTCTTCCATAGACCCTCCTGAAGGTGTTGTGTGTCTAGAGGACAGAGCAGCTCAGCCTTGGTGGAGGGAACAGCATGGGCAGAGGCAGGGTTGATGGCAGCTGGGAATGGAGTTCCCAAAGCTCAGTAGAGACTTCGTTTCTCTTCTGCCATCAGCTTACCATCAAGGCGCTGCATGTGGCTCCCACCAGCAGCCTGGGAGGACCAGAGTGTTATCTTCGGGTCTCCATGATGCCTCTGAGGCTCAATGTAGACCAGGTGAGTGGATGGACCAGTGCAGAACCCGGCGTGACCCCTCCCCACCCGCAGGTCCTGAGTCTGACCCAGACCTCTTCCCACAGGACGCCCTCTTCTTCCTCAAGGACTTTTTCACCAGCCTAGCAGCTGGCATCAACCCCCTGGTCCCAGGGGACACTTCAGCCGAGGGTGAGAGACCAGGCCTAGCGGGGAGTCTAGATTCTGGCCACCTCAACCATCCCCAGTTCCATCCTGGGTCTGTGACCTCTCTTCTTACAGCTCACCGAGAAACCCACAGTCGGCCCAGCAGCCCCCAGGAAGGGCAGTCTGAGGGCACAGAGACAACAAGCAGCCCCCAGGAGGCTCCAGGCAGTGGCCACAGTTCCTCTGACCCACAGCCTATCTACTTCAGGTAGGAAAGAGGGCTCTGAACCAAGATGTCTGCCAACCAGGTCAGTGAGCAGGTCAGTGAGCAGAGATTCTCCTTTCCCTTCTTCCCCTTCTAGGGAGTTCCGCTTCACATCTGAGGTGCCCATCTGCCTGGATTACCACGGCAAGCATGTCACTGTGGACCAAGTGGTGAGTGATGCCATCAGGCAGGCTGTGTGAGCCACTCGCTGTAGGTCCAGGGTCTGGGGCCAAAATTCACAGTATGTATCCCGAAACATAACCACACCCCTGTCCCCGCTCCCAACAGGGCACTTTCACAGGGCTCCTCATCGGCCTGGCCCAGCTCAACTGCTCCGAGCTGAAGCTCAAGCGGCTCTGCTGCCGGCATGGGTGAGCCCCAGCTCCCCTTGGGCTAAAGCCTTCCTCTGCTGTTTCTCATGGGTTATATGGCCTTGGCTAAATTTTCACTCTACTCAGACCTCAGTTTCTCCTTTGTAGTAGGCTATTGTTGTTCCACACTGCTGGGTAAGACTCTGGGGCAGCTGGGGGTGCTCGCAGTTCTTGTCTTGGAGGTACCCAGCCACACTTGTCCCTATACTCTCAGTGTGTGGCTTGCCCCCACCTCGTCCCTGTTGCCTCTCCCTTCCAGTCTCCTGGGTGTGGACAAGGTGCTGGGCTATGCACTCAATGAATGGCTGCAGGACATCCGCAAGAATCAGCTGCCTGGCCTGCTAGGAGGTGTGGGCCCCATGCACTCAGTTGTACAGCTCTGTGAGTATCTGGCTCTGAGAACTCTGCTTTGTGTACTTTTCACAGAACAAACAGAGATGAAGGGAAGTAAGGAAAACTCCCAAACATGGGAGAGGGTTTCAAGGGAAGGCGACACTTTTTAAACAATCCCATTTATTTTGTGTATGTGGATTGTGGGTTGTTGCACGCATGCCACCTGCCACAGAGCACATACAAAGGTCAGGGGATAGCTCCTTCTACCCTGGGAATCCTGGATGTTGAACTCGGGTCAGCAGACCTCATGGCAAGAACCTCTACCTGCTGAGCCACCTCTTTCTTTTTTCTTTCTCTTCTTTCTTTCTTTCTTTCTTTCTTTCTCTCTCTCTCTCTCTCTCTCTCTCCCTCCCTCCCTCCCTTCGTCCCTCCCCCCCCCTCTCTGTCTTTCTTTTTCTTTCTTTTTTGGGGGGTGGATGGTTCAAGACAGGGTTTTGCTGTAGCTATCGGGCCTGTCCTGGAACTAACTCGTGTAGACCAGGCTGGTCTCTAACTCACACAGGGATCCACCTGCCTCTGCCTCCCTAGTGCTGGGATTAAAGGCATATGCCTCCGCCACACAGCCTGCTGAGCCATCTTACTGGCCCTCCTGTTTTATCTTATTTGGTTTTTGAGGCAGAGTCTCACTATGTAACCCTGGCTGTCCTGGAACTCACAGAGGTCCCCCTGCCTCTGTCTTCCAAGTGCTGGGGTTCAGAGCACCCTATTTTACTTTTTGAACGTAATCTCATGTAGCCCGTGCTGGGATCACAGGCAGGTAACGTCAAGCCTAAGAACTCTTGAAATTGCACTTGGATGTGAGGAACTGTGATCCAAGCACTGGGGAGACAAAGGCAGGAGGATTGCTCCTTAGTTTAAGGACATCTTGAATGGGGACTAGGCTAGGCCAGGCCAGGGGAAGCTACCTAACAGTATTCTGTCTTTTAAAAAGGAAAAAGAAACTGGATTGGGAAAGGGATAAGGGACCTTGTGCAGGGAAGAGAGGCCAGGGCAGTCTTGACATCTCTTTCTGATAATCCTGTCCTACATACAGTCCAGGGGTTCCGGGATCTCCTGTGGCTACCCATTGAACAGTACAGGAAAGATGGGCGCCTCATTCGGGGACTGCAGCGTGGGGCTGCTTCCTTCGGGTCATCCACAGCCTCTGCTGCTCTGGAACTGAGCAACCGGCTGGTCCAGGCCATCCAGGTGAGCACAGGACTGGCCAGGAAAGGGATACCCTCATCCCCAGGCTCCTGATTCTTTGCTCACAGTTGAAAAGGCTGGGCATAGATAAGGCACATGACATGGTGGCTCATGGTGGCTCCTGGGGTGGGACCAAAAGTCTGTTCTCGGCTCTCAGAGCCCACGTTGCCATGCCCAGCAGCCCTTTGTGGGTGATTGCACAGGAGCAACTGCAGACACTGGCTCTGGTTCATCCAGGTTCTGGGCTGTACTGGGCCCCAGAGTGCACCCCATCACCACCACAGTCTTCCGGTCTGTGATTGAGCTCTGAGGTGGGACTGGGTGAGCCTCCAGGCATGTGGGAACACTTTATCAGGAGACCTTTGAGCTCGGCCCAGAGAGGGAAGGGCAGGCTCCACGCTTCTCCGCAGTGGAGAAGTTCATTTGGATGGGAAAGGCTGGGAGTGGACAGAACACAGGAGACAGAGGGTGGGTGGGCAGAAGGTGGGGTGAGCAGTGGGCATGTTCTGATGACTCTTAGGGTCGGACTGTACAGGGGCATTCTAGTTAGAGAACTAGACAGCTCAGGCAGGTCTCAGCTATGGGCTGCCTGGGTGTGAGGCCCCAGGAGAGTTTTCTCCAGCAGCAAGTACCTTGACCCACTGCACTGATATATCTCACCAAGCCTAAAAGGTTTTTTTCCCTTTTTAATTTACTTACTCTCTATGTGTGTACCCTAGCATGTATTTTGAAGGTCAGACAAAGGGGGAATCAATTCTCTCTACTGTGTGGATCTCTGAGGTTGGGGGTTGAATTCATGTCACCTCCAAGTAAATGCCTTGACCTTTGGAACCATCTCGCCAGCCCCAGAAAGGTTTGCTAATGTCCCCTTAAATTAAGGAAGCCTTTTGAAGAGCTGGAGAGATGGCTTGGTGGTTAAGGCTGCTTGCTGCTCTTGCAGAGGACCTGAGTTCAGTTCCTCCAAAGGATCCTGGGCCTTCTGACTTCTAGGGGCACTGCATTCACACAGTATCATACATAAATAAAAACGAATGAATAATAAAATGAAAATGTAAGAAGGAAGTCTTCTGAGGTAGGTGATGGGAAAAGGCAGGCAAGGAAGTAGACCGAATACGACAGGGAACAGTTATGCTGAAGGAGGTCTGGTCCCAGGCTGGCCTGCCAGGCAAAGGCTGCGTCTGCTTGGCCATCTGTCATCCTCCAACTCTGGTGTCCTCAGGCTACAGCTGAGACAGTATATGACATCCTGTCCCCGGCATCTCCCATCTCCCGCTCCCTACAAGACAAGCGTTCTTCACGGAAACTGCGCAGAGGTCAGCAACCTGCTGACCTCCGAGAGGGCATGGCCAAGGCTTATGACGCTGTCCGAGAGGTGAGAACCACCCTAGTCCCACGCCCAGCTGTCCCATCCCCACTCTCTTGCTGACCTCTGACCTCCACAGGGCATCCTGGATACAGCCCAGACCATTTGTGATGTGGCATCGAGGGGCCATGAGCAGAAGGGACTGACGGGTGCCGTGGGGGGTGTGATCCGACAGCTGCCCCCAACAGTGGTAAAACCAATAATCCTAGCAACAGAGGCCACATCCAACGTGCTTGGGGGCATGCGGAACCAGATCCTGCCGGATGCTCACAAGGACCATGCTCTCAAGTGGCGCTTGGAGGAGACACAGGACTGACTACAGGCACCTAGGATCTACCCACTGTCCCAACATGCTCGTCCTGTCCAGCCAGCCACAGTGGTGCCACCAGCTCCCTGGTTTCCTGATTGCTGTGACCCACAGCTAGGCCACCAGGCCCTTCAAGGGATGGCCACTGTGAAGGATTCCTGCCCAGCCTGCCTATTGCCAATTGGCCGTGAGAGTGGGGCCTCGCGGCTTTGGGGCCTCTGCCCTGTCTGTGCACTTTCGTCTGGGGAGAAAGGACGCTGCTCCTCCCTGCTACCTGGGCCCACACTGCTGCCTTGTTCCAGAATGAGGATGGAGGTTTCTGGACCCGCAGACCCCACTCAGCCAAGTGTCTCTCCGTGTCTCATGGGGAGGTGGGGGACAGATGTCATGTGGGTCAGTGTATTTTTAAGATCCCTGAGCGTGTGGGTCAGTGTCTGCATGAAGTGGAATAAACTTGCCCACCGCCAGCCCCTCATCCAGGTCCTGTGTACCTGTGAGCTCCAGTCTGCCCTGCCAGTTCCCATCTCTGCAGGCAGTACCTGCTTGCTGCCACCAGAGGGCAACACACTCCACCCTTAGCCTTCTACTGACACTAACAAGCCTCTTCCACTTGGGCTCAACCTTGCGACTATCCTTGGTGCCTCTCACCCTGGCTCTATTTCTGACTGTCAGTTGCAGACTAAGGCTGGGAGGAGTCGCCTGGTGATCCCAGAGAAGGAATGGCTCTAGGAGCCCAAATTAAAGCCCTGTTTCTTGGTTCTATCCGTATAAGACCCCAGCGCCCAGCCTTACTCTTGGGCTGGAGCAAAGCAGGGCTCCAGGCCAGCGCTGAGACCCTGGATTGTGGCCTAAGGTCTACCAGCAGAGACAGCACCCAGGACTGTCCCACTCTAGAAGGCTGATTCCTGGGCCCCATGGAGGCTGTTCCCACCATCTTCAGCAAAAGGCTTTTGGAATGCGGGCCTTAATGGGGAGACATACTGGGACACTACTGTGGCCTCCAGGAGGTGCCCACTGCCCCCATCCCGCTTTCCTCGTTCACTAGGGAGCCATACCAGTGACTTCACCCTCAGTGGCACTGCCAGGAAGTGAGTGGTCTGGGGCGGCCGAGGAACAAGTTAGGGACCAGAGGTCCCTCGCTTTGCTGAGTGTCCTGGTGGCCACTGAAGTTAACTGTGGTCTCTTGGGCCCCATCATAGATCTGAGTACTAAACAGAGACCTGACCTCCCTCCCTCCTCCATTTTGACTGTGGTTAGCTGGGGCCAACAGACTAGACAAGAGGTCAAGCCAGTGAAACCTGAGAGGAGACGAGCCCATGGGTGGCCAGGGTCTGCCACTGGGTAGCTGAAGGTCTCGCCTGGCACTTCCTGGACCCGCCCCACCAGCTGGGGCACAGTCCAGGTCTGCTGCCCTTCGGACCCCACTTGTGATCAGTATTGATGGCAGTGAGGTAATCATTAACACTACCAGGGCTGGGCCAACGGCTCAAAAGGCCCTGGGCCGGTGGCCCCACTTCCTCCTTGTGCCCTGAAGGCTGGCTAGGTGCGAGGTAAGACCTCCCAGGCTCTCCCAGAAAGCTGCTGTGAGGGAATGTCCCCAACTCCATGCCTCCCTGCTGAGCCATCAGCCCTTCTGAGCAAGAAAAGAGGTGGGCTTGGGGACTTTGGGGGAGCCCATTACTGCCCTGTGGCCTCAGTGTTACTCCTTTGGGTAAGGTGGCTGCAGTGCCTATGCCTGGAGCTGCCCAGCACCGAGACAATTCCTAAACAGCTACTTCTGCCTTCTGGAAGTGCTGGCACCTTGTGCAGCTGGGCTTACCTAGGCCTTGGGATTTGCTTCTGGGCTCTGGGGAGACAGTTGATCAACTACTTACTCTGTCTTACTCTGTCAGCACCCCCCCCCTTCCCCAAGGCCCAGCAGTGGGTCCTTAAGCAGCACCCTCTGCTTCTCTGGGCCTTTTTCTACCACTGCCCAAATGGGACACTCCAGAGCCTTCCCTCTCCTCTCCAGACTGCTGAGTCCCAGCAGGACAGACACAGACCTGTCACTGAAGTCTTTTGGGCCAGGATCTGCGGAAGGGACGAGAATGCAGATGAGCTCACTGACCCCTGGGTCAGCTCAGGGGTCTCAGCTCCTCATCACAGGGACAGAGTGGGTGGAAGGGTAGGCAGCTTCTCACCAGTGCAGACCAGTGTGCAAGATGGCCTCCCACTCGC
Organism: Myodes glareolus; assembly: GCF_982192425.1. Classification (NCBI taxonomy): domain Eukaryota; kingdom Metazoa; phylum Chordata; class Mammalia; order Rodentia; family Cricetidae; genus Myodes; species Myodes glareolus. The sequence goes on along the minus strand of NC_142032.1, from coordinate 55,748,876 downwards.
ATAGGTGGAGCCGGTAGTACTCAGAGAAGGTAAGCTACTTGTCTGAGGTGGCACAGCTCCCAGGCCCTGGCTGACTTAAACTGTTGAGGAACCGAATTCTTCCGGGGACTGCTTGCCCATACTCCCGTTCTTACTACTCAATGAACTTGGCTGGGTACCAGCGCCCACTCCTCTCTTCCCTTCCTGTACTTTTTTTTAAATTTAATTTGTTTGTTTGTTTGTTTGTTTGCACTGATGATTAAACCCAGAGCCTCCAGCTCTGCACTCTACTACTGAGTGTCAGCCTGGGGTCCCTGTCTGTCCCTACCTCCCCTGTCTGTTCTGTCTGTTTGCTTCCTGTCTGTCCTCAAGTTCTCTCCCAGCTCCTCAGCCTCACGCACCCTCTTCATTCTGTCCCTTCACTCTCGTCTCCCGCTTCCTGGGTAGGGCCACCCTCCACCCTCAAGAAAGTGGCATTTCGAGATCCTTGGAAGTCACGGCCCAGCTGTCCTTTGCTCTCCCTCGGCCAGGGGCTGCAGCCCTGAGGGTGGGCAAAAGCAGTACCTGGGCCCCAGGTGTATTTAGGAGGAAACAAGGGGCCTTGGGGACAAAGGGTGCGGGAGAGCTGTAAATGAGAGCCACTCCCGGTCTGAGGAGGAGGCTCCAGGACTGAGCCTGGACTTCGCCCAGGAAGAAGGTTGGCGTCCTATGGGGTGCCAGGTGTGGACCTTGGGTGAATGATAAGAAGCCTCAATAAAATGAGTGTGAACCTGGAGCCAAGAGGGGCATGGGTGGACGGGGAGCTGTGGGACTCTTCCCAGGATCTTGCCAGAAAGGAGGTGCCTGCAGCCGGCCCTGACCACAATGGCTCCCACCTCCTGTAACAGCAACTCCATGTGGAAGTGCCCACTGGTTCCAATGGGGCTGCTGTTATCTGGGGTGGAGGCTGGTACCCACGGAGGAAGAGAAGCCACAGCCACCCCAGCAGAGACATGGCAGTCCACAGGCCTGAGACTGAAAGGCTGTCAGCAGCTGCCGAGATGGAGTGCACAGGGCTCTGACCTATGAATTGACAGCCAGTACTCTGGTTTTTCCTCTGGCTGCCAATTCCATAGGTCACAGGTATGTTCGCCTCAATGCCAGCCACAAAAAAAAAAAAAAAACCTGAAGGAGCAGGTGGGGGTGGGGAGAAAGCCGTCAAGGTCAAGGCCCCCACTCCTTCCACGACATTTCCACCTGTGTCTGCCTTTGAAACATGCTGTCCCTCCCCAGCTTCTTTGCCACACTGTTTGATTGTTGGGAACTTGCTATGTAGACGAGGCTGGCCTTGAACCTGTATCCCTGCAACGCGTCAGAATTATAGGTATACAGGCAGGTGCCATTGTCCATAGCACTAGGCGTGCTCTTACTGATCCCTCTCCAGGCTCAGCCTGAGCATTTGCTGTCTTGTTCTTGAGGTGCTAGGGGAGGAGCCAGGTCCTTGCACTAAACATGAGGTGCTTCTCAGCTGGAAGAAGCTTTTTTCTTCAGACAGGGTCTCACACAGCAGGCTTGCCTCAAACCTTCTGTGTAGTATAGTGTGACCAGGAACTTCTTTTGTTGTTGTTGTTGTTTTGGTTTTTTGTTTTGTTTTTCCAGACAGGGTTTCTCTGAAACAGTCCTGGCTATTCTAGAACTCATTACAGACCAGGCTGACATCGAACTCACAGACATCCACCTGTCTCTGCCTCCTGAGTGCTGGAATCAAAGGCGTGCACCACCACCACCTGACTGACCAAGAACTTGTGATCCTCCTGCCTCTACCTCCTAAATGCTAAGATTACAACCATGCACTGCCTGACCTGCCTATACATGTGCTGACGCTTCAGCCCCGTGCAGGCCAGGCAGACTCTCTGCCAACTAAGTTCATTCCCAGCCTAGGATCCTTCAGGTGATTGATTCAAAATGTCCCCTGGGCCTTCGAGGCTTCCCTAAGCAGTGCATTCACTGAGTCCCACTGCTGGTTTGTGCTTGTGTGTCCATCCACTCACCACCTGTGAAGTGCAACAAGAAAATGGATGGCTCAGGTCCTGAATTCTCTCTCCCCCTTTCCATACCTGAGTGTTTTGGGGACCACTGTCTCAGCTGTTCCTGGGTTCCCATCCACCACAGCTAAGGCCCAGCTCAGGGTCCTGGTCCTGCAGTGTCTGCTTCGCTCATCACCCTTATCTGACTGCTTATTAATCCTTGGCTGGTCTCAGCCTGTGGCAAACACAGTCCTTGACTGACTCATCTTCAGGGTTGGCTCCACACCCTGGCATGGCAGGTACTGGAGATGCCCTGGCTGAACAGATGGGCACCGGACCATCCATCCCTTGCCCCATCCCAGGGGCTGGCTTATGGTAGAAGGCGATGACAGGTGGTCCCTCACCTGGGTTACCTCCATCTGTCTGCACAGCTCATAAAAGTCTCGAATGCTTCAGGGAACCATCTCAACTCAGAGCTCACCCAGCTCTCTCTGGTCCAGGGTCTTGACCCCTGTGGACCTGCGTTCTTTCCCCAGCAGACCCTGGACCTATGAACATCTTCCCTTGCTGGCTCCCTCCCATTCTGCCTCCAGGATACCTGCCTGAGTCACTTGCCCCACCCACTTCCCTGCTGCAGGTGACTTGTTAGTGACCCTGTTCTGCGTACTTCATCATCAGCATCTATTTCCTTTACAATCTGGGAATCCCTGGGAGTGACAGTCACTAACTTTGCTTCCTATAGACTCAGAGATTAACACAAGAATTGCTTAATAAATGCTTATTGAAGGACTCACCACTGTGTAAATAGAAATTCTTAGGGAGAGACATCATAAGGTGGGGTTGACATAGTGCCTGGGACCAGGAGATCCTTGGGTGCCAGCGGTTGTCTTACCCATCACTGCCATCATGGCACACATGGAACCACAAAGCTAACCAAGGATCCTGGGAGCATGCGCAAATCACTCACATGCCCGCGGCAAAGAATGGGCCAGTGGGGAAAGGAGTCAGAGTTGGGCGAAAGTGGCCAACAAAGATTCTTGAGAGGTGAATTTGAGTTCAGCTTTTGCTGCTCTGAAGGTGGCCATTGGCCAGGAGTAGAAACATTCAGAAAGCTCAGTGAGAGCGCCAGGCAACCCGGGAGGAGACAGCGTGCTCTTCTGCAAATCTCACATTTCAGAATCACCACCAGGGGGCGCCAGGGACACCGCTACAGAGCTGGACCTGTTCAGTACCGAAAATCAATCTGCCTCATGTTCTGCTGCTGCTGTTTCTTAAGCCAAGCACAGCGTCTCCCCGGGGTCTCTCCTGGCGCCTCTGAACTGTACCCAGCCACAATGTTGTTCTCCACTGAGTGGGTTTGAAAATGGGTCCTCGTGTAACAACCACATAATGGGTCGCCACTGTTTATATACAGGGAGTTGGCAGGACTGGGTCTGGCTAAGTTCCCCCGAGGTTTCTGGAACCCTAGTTTACTCTTTTACGGCTCAACAGTATTCTGTTATATGAAATAAAAAAGAATTGGGTTTGTGACAGGATTTCTCTGTAGCTTTAGTGCCTGTCCTGGAGCTCCCTCTGTAGACCCTGCTGGCCTGAAACTCACAGATCCACCTGTCTCTGCTTCCCGAATGCTGGGATTAAAGGCATGTGCCACCATTACCCGCCAATTGATTGTTTTTTCGTTTTTAGTATAAACAGATTTGGCACCTGTCCTCCTTAGGGCTCTGAGCAGTGGGGCTTCAGTATTCGGTCTCCATGGTAGGGGGAAGGGGATACCTGGGTTCAGGCCACTTTGTTTTTCTTTTCAACAATTGTGAAACCTTCCGAAATGTTGCAAGAACAGAACAATCAACACCCACAGACCCTTTGTTTGGATTCACGGACAGCTGGCATACTAAAGTAACATCTGCTTCCCCTCTTGCTCTCTCAAGTTTTTCCTGAGCTACCAGAGACCAGCATACAGGGCCTGACCCTTCACCATGAAATCTTTCAACATGTATCTCCTAAGAAAAAAATGATACCCTTACACAACCACAAAGTTGCCAAATTTAGGTCCGCCCCACTGATGCAACCCTGTTCTCAAGTCACAGTCCTGTCAGATGTTGCAGAGTGCCCTGGCCAGCTGCGCTCCACTGGCCTTTCTCGGCACTCCTCTATTCCTTAATGCTGGTTTTTCAACATCCTGGACTTTGATTTTTTTATTTTTTTTTAATGCTGCTGAGACTAGAAACAAGAACTCTTCTTGGTAGCCATCGTCCTGTTAAAGGCCAAGCTGCTTCCCTGCCACTGCGGCGGTGATAGGACAGCTCCATCGCCTTATCTGATGGCTGCTGGGCACTCCTCTCCACCTCAAAACTTTGTTTTCTTCTAGGCTTCTCTATCTTTAAATCAACAAGAAACAACTGCCTTATGAATTTTGCAGTACTAGGCATTGAACCTAAGGCCTCCTGTATACTAGATGAGCATTTGGCCATGAATCTACATTCCTGGCCTACTTTTTACCTTTTATTTACTTTTTAAAAAATATTAATTTATATGTATGAGTATTTTGCTTGCATGTGTGTGTGTGTGTGTGTGTATATATATATATATATCTAGCTCCAGGAGCCAAGAAAGGTTGCCTGATATCCTGGAAAATGGAATGACTGAGGGGTCTTAGCTGTCATGTGGGCGCTGGGAATCGATCCAGCTCCTCTGAGGCAAGAGTAGGCAAGGATACATCCTGACATACCTCCAATCTGTGAATCTCCCACCCGCCTGTGATCAAGTCTAGTGCTGCCTGGTAACACTTGTTTAGGGAAATAAAAAACACGTGGCTTGTTATCATCCATAAACAATAGTCTCCAGCAGTTCAGAAACTGGCTGTCCTCGGGCAAGGGGCTTGCAGACCAGAAGTGTTTTTGCTTCATGGGTTTCTTAGGCACAGTAACTAAAACTTCAAATGTAACTTTGGCTCTCACATAACAAGTGCTCTTAACCGCTGAGCCATCTCTGCAGCCCTAATTTTGGTTTTTATTCAGGAATTACTATTACTTGCTGTGTGTGTGCTCATACGTATGTGACTGTGTACGGCATTCATGGGGCAGTCAGAACGGCTCTCGGGAGTCAATCCTCTCCTTCCACCATGGAATCTGGGCTTGAACCTTAGTCCTCAGGTGTGCGCAGCAAATGCCTTTGCCCACTGAACTGGCCTTACTTTTGAGTCAGGATGCCACCATGTGGTTGCTGGGAATTGAACTCAGGACCTTTGGAAGAGCAGGCAATGCTCTTAACCTCTGAGTCATCTCTCCAGCCCCTCTGCCTTTCTTTTCTGCAACTGTCCAGCAGAAGCTCTGGAAGTTCATCAGAGACAACCATGGAGACTCCTGTGTGTAATCCTAGCACCCTAAGGCCTAGGCAGTTTCAAGGCAAGTTTGGGCTAACTTGTAAAACTGTGTTGAGCCAAGCAGTGGTGACCCACGCCTTTAATCCCAGCATTCGGGAGGCAGAGGCAGGAGGATCTCTGTGAGTTCAAGGCCAGCCTGGTCTGCAAGAGCTACTTCCAGAATAGGCTCCAAAAACTACTGAGAAACCAAGTCTCAAAAAACAAAACAAAACAAAACAAACAAACAAAAAGTTGGGTGTAGTGATACATAGTTGTAATTCCACAATTACAGAGACAGGAGGATCACTATGAATTCTAGGCCAGTTTAGCTACATAGTAAAATTTGTTGTTCTTTTGGGGTTTTTTGTTTGCTTTTTGAGACAGGGTCTCACTATGTAGCCCTGGCTGTCATGGATCTTGACTTGTAGACCAGTCTGGCCTCAAACTCTGAGATCTGCCTGCCTCTGCCTCCCAAGTGCTGGGATTAAAGGCATATGCCACCATCCGACATTGATCCTCTTTCCAAAAAAAAAAAAAAAAAAAAAAAGAGGCCTTCCAGAGGACTCAGGTTCAATTCCCAGCACCCACAAGGCAATTCACCTGTCTGTAACTCCAGTTCCAGGGGTTCTGACACCTCACACAAACATACATGCAGGCAAAATGTCAATGTACATAAAATATAAAAACAGCTGGATGGTGGTGACACACGCCTTTAATACCAGCACTGGGGAGGCACAAGCAAGGGGATCCGTGAGTTTGAGGTCAGCCTGGTCTACAGTGTGAGTTTCAGACCAGCCAGGGTTGCACAGTGAGACCCTGTCACAAAAGAAATCCTTTAAATAAAAGCCCTAGTATAAGTCCATCAGCCTGCAGGGACAACGGCCTTATGGAAAGGAAGACCTTCTAACACAATCTACCAGGAAGAATCCACACTATGTTTAATCCTAGGGTGGGGTGCGCACCCCAGGGCCAAGGGATCTTGGGGATATTTAGCCCACCACAATGATCAAGAGGGCAAGAAAGTGTTGCTGGGGAAGGCTGTGAATGGAGGAACCAGGACACGGGAGGGACAAGCAGCAGACCTCGGCTTGGGCTCCACTCTGGGGAGGGTCCCAGTGCACCCATCCTTGGGGTGGCCCAACATGTGCTCCTGGGAGTGAGCATGGAGCTGGGCACACATGGTCTTGGTGAGAGGATGTCGCTTCAGTCCCTTTCAAATGTCTGTCACTGTCACCCCTGCCTGTACTTCAGGATGAAGAAGATGCAGTCAGAGGAAGGCTCTGCTGGACCACGGGGACAGTAAGCCAGCTGTCTTGTCACAGACAATCTGGACAGCCGCACGGACCACTCAGGGGCCATCTCACTTCTCCTACAGGAGGAAGGCTGACTTCTTTGTGAGCCCCTCAAGACACAGGCCAGACCCACTCTCAAAGGTGCCTGGAGGAGACATTCAGAAGGCAGTGGCCATGTTCATGTATGAGGGACTAACTTGACACCAGGCTGGGAAGCTATCTCTGCAATCCCTATGCATAGCTTGTTTTTTGAGACAAAATCTTGCTATATAGCCAAGGCTGGTCTTAAACTAACAATCTTGCAGCCTCTGACTCCTATAGGCCGATTTCATAGGTGTGGACCATGACACCTGTATTAAAAGGAACCCCAGGATCCTGAAAGGGATCCTCCTATGTTATCTGCCTCCACTCTTTTGTAGATGGCAGAATATTCTGGGGGTCCTGCCGGAAAGGCTAGCAGGGTAGCCAGGCTGGCCAGTGCCCTTTAGGTAATGCATATTGCATCCTGAGGTGGCTCAGCTGTTGCTCCTGCTTCAGCGGCCAGAGGCCTAATAATTGGAGCCAGCAGCAGGTGTCTTCTTTAGCCTGGCAGTTACTAGAGTGTTTTTATGGGGGTTGGTTTTGTTTTTCTTTCCTTTTTTTAAGAGAAGATCTGATGATCCTATCTAATGAATACTGACTTTTAATTCCCTCTGTAGCCAGGGGTGACCTTGATTTCTGATCCTTCTACCTCCACCTTCTGTCTGGTTTACACCTTGCTGGGTACAGGACACGGTGCTCTATGAGGCAGGCGCTTCACCGAGCTACCCCAGCCTCAACTGTCACTTGAGTGGAAACATCCAGACTGCATCCAGACCTCAGCTCTGTGAAGCACTATGGCTGGCTGCATGTGCACCTGTCTGGTTCAGGCGCCAACTGGTGCAGGGACAGGCCTGCTGTGGAAGAAGCAGAGGAGCAGGGGCAGGCGAGCTCCAGGGTGGAGTCCCCACCAGCCTGGACTTTACCAAGAGTCTCTGGATTGCAGGACTTGCAGGTGGGATGGGTCAGAGTGAGCAGTTCAGATTCCAAAGGTCTAGCCTCTGCCAGCCTGTGTTTCTTCAGGCAAGTCACCTGACACCTTGGTCCTCAGACTTTTTTTTTTTTTTTTGACTTGTAACTCTGACTGGCTTCAAACTCACAGAGATCCGCCTGCCTACCTCTGCCTCCTGAGTGCTGGGATTAAAGGTGTGTGCAGTCATCCAGAGGAGGATGTCAGATGTCCTACTCAACATTTTATTCCCTTGAGGCAGGACTCTTATTGGACTTGGAGCTAGGCTCAGCAGGCATTAAGCCCCAGAGATTCACCTGCGTTTGCCATCACAGCATTGGGGTTCCAGCCTCCGCTGACATCTGCCCCAGGGTCTCACTATGTAGCTCTAGATGTCCTGGAACTCACTAGGTAGTGTCTCTGCCTCCTAAATGCAGGGGTTAAAGGCATACATCACCACTACCCAGCTATTTTCATTATTTTATGTTCATTAATGTTTTGCCTGCATGTCTGTGTGAGGTGTCAGAAGCCCTGGAACTGGAGTTACAGACGGGTGTGAGCTGCCATGTGGGTGCTGGGAATTGAACCTGGGCCTCTGGAAGAGCTGTCTCTTAGGCTTTTTATGTGGGCGCCAGGGATTTGAACTCAGGTCCTCATGCTTGCACAGCAAGTGCTCTTGGCTGCTAAGCCATTTCTCCAGCCTGTTTACAGTTTCATAGAACTGGTCCACTGCCAAATCTACTCCTAACTGTGGGAGCACAAGTCTGTGCTGATGTGCAGACTTCCTCAGTGGAAAGAATGAGCCACTGCTCAGCCAGGGAGAAACCTGTGTTTTGGGCTTTTCCCAGTCCAATTCTTTTACCATATTTGGAGAAAAGCTCCCCCTTTAAAAGTTGTCTTTAGGAAGCCTGATATAGTGGTGCACGCCTTCAATCTCAATGTTCAGGAGGCAGAGATAGGCTAATCTCTGAGTTGGGGGCCAACCTGGTCTTCATAATGAGTGCCAGGCCAGCCAGGACTACATGCTGAGACCATGCCTCAAAAAAGAGGGGAAGCAGGGGCTGGAGAGATGGCTTCTCTTCCAGAGGACCTGGGTTCAATTCCCAGCACTGACATGGCAGCTCACCATGGTCTGTAGCTCCAATTCCGGGGCATCAAGCGCCCTCACAAACATATGTGCAGACAAAACACCAATGCGCTAAAAATAAATACATCTTTAAAGGGGGGGGGGGAGGTTGGATCTTACGAGAGAGCTCAGCCGTTGAACACTGACTTCTCCTGAAGAGGACCTGGGTTTGAGTCCCAGCACCCACATAATAGCTCACAAGTACCCTTAACTCCAGCCTCAGGGGATGTGATACCCTCTTCTGGTTCCCAGTGGCACCAGTATGCATGTTTTGTGCAGGCATGCATGTAGACAAAACACACATACACAAATTCTTTTAAAAATCTGTCTTTGGGGATATTGCAATCACTTTCTTAGACCAGGCAATAGAGGACCAAGGAGACTGAGGGCAAAGAACTGGGAGATACATGCTGGGGCAATGCCTGCTTTTCCAGTTTATAGGGGTGTTTTGTGTGTGTGTGTGTGTGTGTGTGTGTGTGTGCGTGCACGCACATGTGTATCACTATCACTGGCAGTGGACAGAGTTTGTGAGGCAGAAGGAAAATATTTGAATCTTGCCCATCTGTCCCAGACACAGGCAAACAGCAGAAGGCCAAATAGCAGAGAAACCAAAAGCACAATTTGCTTGTTCACTTTCAATACCTTCCCACCAAACAGAAAGTGCCCTTCTCAAAACTGGGAGGGAAATCAGGAGCTTCACAATCTGGGACATTCCGGATAGGAAGGCAGCCAGTACCTTGGGGAAGCCTCAACAAGGGAAGGAAAGAAAGAGGAAGGGTGAGGACCCCTTCCCCTGCCCTCAGCTCCTGGGACAAAGTCGAGCAAGCACACACAACATCTCGTTTCAGTTATAAATAATCCAGGAACATTGCGTTTTCAGTTTTCTGGGGCTGGGCTTTCTCAGTACACAGGGCTCTTGGGAGACATGGAAACCATGGCTGGTCAGTGTGAGTGTTGCTGGAGACAGCACCGCCAAGCTATTCAGATATCTAAACAACCACCTCATTTAGAATCCTCAGCCTCCAGCTCTTCTCTGGACCAGCCCTGAAATTACATCTCCGGGGTGGACCCCTTATCTAGGCTGTGTAGGAGTCAAAATCATTGAGTTTCTAAGGCTGGCTGAGGGAGTCTGGACTGGGCTTGCCTGAGGCTCCTGGTCACCAGCTGACACACAGCCATGGTGCCAGCCCTGCCCAGCCCTGCCCAAGAGCCCCTTTTCTTTACAGTGATGGCTGAAAAGAATACTAAGGAAATGAGGGTTGGCGACGGCTCAGCGGGAAAAACCACTTGTCAAGGAGCATGATGACCTGAGTTTGGTTCCCAGGCCCCACATGGCAGAAAGCGAGAACTTCTGAAAGTTGTCTTCTGACTTGTTCAGGGTACACAACCCCCAACCCCACCCCACAAAGAGAAACTCCAGATCAAAGCTGGAAGTCAGGGCCCTGGGTCTGCAAGCAGGTTAGAATTTGTTCCTCCGGCAATGATCTTGGAAGTGGACAACCAAATGTCCCCACCTTGCCTTCTCTGGATCCCACCTGACTCATCCCCAGCACCCATTTCTCTGTCTTCCATTGGGCTTCCTCCCGTTCTGATTTCTTCCCTGTCCAGTCCTGAGGCTTCCAAGTCTCTCAAGACTATGACGTTGGACTCAAGGCTTTCAAGTTCCCAGGACTTTTGCTTGTTGGAGTGGTGCTGGAGTTGGGTCCCACGGACTTGCGCACGCTAGCAAAGTGCTCTACCATTAAGGCTAATCCTATCAATAATATTTTGTCTCTTTCTTTTTTTAATATTGATTATTTATATTTTACGTTGGGTCTCCTGGAACTAGAATTACAGACAGTTGTGAGCTGCCATGTGGTTGCTGGGAATTGAACCCGGGTCCTCTGGAAGAGCAGTCAGTGCTCTTAACCACTGAGCCATCTCCCCAGCCCCGTCTTTTTCTTTTTTAAGGCAGAGTCTGTTGCCCAGGCTGGCCTCAGATTATTGTTAGGTCCAAGTGATCCTCCAAACTTCAGCTTTTCAAATAGCTGAGACCACAGGTGTGTGTCAACCAGTACCAACTCTCCAGGTTCATTTTAGGCTTCTCCAACAGCCCTCTGCTCCTCCTTCCACTTAGGTGATCTGATTTTGCTTACCTAACAATCACAACCCCCAAATCTCTGATGTCACCCACTGGAAAGTCTCACCAGCAGAGACAGCCAGGGGGACTAGGTGTGGCCAGGGATGATGGGGCATGAGCCCGTGGAACAGCCACCAACTGGTGAGGAGGCTGGGATACAGAACAAAACAAAAGATGATACTGGTGGTGTCCCTGACAGGAAAGCGGAAGTTCTTGGGCTTTTGATTTCCCCTAAGTTCCCACCACATTTCATTGTTGCCCAACATTTCCCCTCTTCCTCACAAGGGGAATTTCCGATTTCACTTCCTCAAAACTCAAGTAACCAGAAAGCCTCAACTTCTTTAAGCCCAAATATCGGGACGAAACCTCTTCGGTGAGACCTTGACCTCTCCCCTTCAGCTCACGTCACGTGTGTCCATTGCTGTGTTCCTCTCTCATCTGCCTGAGTGGAGTCCCGTCAGCTGCACTCCTCCTTCCTTGCCGATTTTTTCTTCCCGTTGTCCTCTACTCTCTCAGCTTTCCCTATTTCGCTATCCTGTCCCTCTCTCCCTTGAGCCACTAAAAGATTAAAGGATGAGGCTTAGAGAAGCGGGAAAAGAGACAGCGCCCGGGCTCCCGACGCTTTTGGGGTACCGAGCCGGTGGAAGCACTGTGGTTGGGGAGCACAGTCCACTGGCACTAGAGGATGCTCAGGCTAACTACATCTTGGCACCAGACCCTGGCACGGCCAACTGCAGCACTTCCGCGAGCCGCCCCTCAAGGGGCAGAGCAAAACAGGTGCGGTTGCCAGGGCACCGCAGCCACGGGCTCGCGAGATTTGAAATCAGCCAATGGGAAGCAGGGGAAGACGTGGCACGCGAGTGGGGCAGGGCCTGGAGGCCTCTTTCCCCGCCCCACTCCGGCCGGCCCCCAGGCGGCGGCCCCGCTGCGCCGAGCTCCCGCCTATAAAGGGGCAGCTCGGCGGGGCTCGCGCGGCTGTCTGCAGAGGGCGCTCTCGTGATCCGCGTCCGCGGACCTGCGCCTGCGCACTGTGGGCCGCGCCCCGCCCCCTGCCCCGCTGCCCTCCGCCGGCCGGCCGGCCCCTCCTCGGCCGCGAGCCCTTGTCCCGCTCAGCCGCCACTCCGTCCCGCAGCAGCCTGCTCAGTGTCCGGCAGCATGTTCAGCTGGGTGAGCAAGGATGCCCGCCGCAAGAAGGAGCCGGAGCTCTTCCAGACGGTGGCTGAGGGGCTGCGGCTGCTGTACGCGCAGAAGCTACTGCCGCTGGAGGAGCACTATCGCTTCCACGAGTTCCACTCGCCCGCGCTGGAGGACGCTGACTTCGACAACAAGCCCATGGTGCTCCTGGTCGGCCAGTACAGCACCGGCAAGACCACCTTCATCCGCCACCTGATCGAGCAGGACTTCCCGGGGATGCGCATCGGGCCGGAGCCCACCACCGACTCCTTCATCGCGGTCATGCACGGCCCCACCGAGGGCGTGGTGCCGGGCAACGCGCTCGTCGTCGACCCGCGGCGTCCCTTCCGCAAGCTCAACGCCTTCGGCAACGCCTTCCTCAACAGGTACCTACCCCTTCTCTCCGGGCGCGAGGACCGCCATGGCCCCCCGCAGCCATTGCCCCGCCGGCCTTTGTCTCCAAGAGCCCCAGCCAGACTCGAGGCGACCACTCCCAAGGACATTGACTACCCAGGAATCGGGGAATAGGTATCGGCCACTCTTCTGGCTTCTGTCACCCCCAGAATCTTCCAAGTTATCAATTTAACTCTCACTCCCCCCCCCCCCCGCAGACCCCAGAGCCAGGGGAGGCCTAGGAAGATGAGCCCTTGCTGTCCTCCTTATTCTGGAGGCACCCAGTTCATTTTCATTAATCTCCCTCCTTCTCCACTTGAGTCTGTTCTTTAAGTGTCATGGGGAACCCCAGGAATTAAATGTTCCCTTCGCTGCTCTGTCTGCTTCATATCCCCAGGGACTAGTGGTTCTGTGTAGGAGGGGCAGCCCCCATTGAAGGCAGGGGATAAGGAAGTCTCAACAGCCCTCCTAAAAGTAGCACTTAAGTAAATTCTAGGCCAGCCAGGAGTCCCTGAGACGACCCTGTCTCAAAAAAACTTAATGAGTCAGTGCTGTCTCAAGAGACTTCAGGGAGTTGTAACCGTGAGACCCATGAAATGACCAGGCTCCTCCATTTCACTATAGAGTTGATAGGAGCCTTCAGTGTCACCAGTTTAAGGGGTGAGGTGAAATTCAGCTCCTCAAGGTGCTATGAATGAGTCACAGTGGCCTGCCTGTCTGAGGAGCATTTACACCCAGGGTCACTTCTGTCCGGCCAGTTGGACATCCCAGCCCCCGCTCCCCGAAGGCATGACAGGACTCACAGACCCTGCCCTCTGTGCTCACTCTTTCAAGGAGTAACTCTACATGCCTTTCGAAGTCTGCATTCAGCCTGGGGGAATAGCCTAGGAAAGAATCTGCTCGTGCTTTCCAGGTCTCCGCCCTGTATGAACACATTCCTCTACAGACACTGTCCAGCCGTACAGGGCGGGCCAGCTTGTTCTAGAGCAAGATCACTGCCAGGCCTGCCTCCTGCACGGACCTGACCTTTAATGTTGTCTTTTGTCCCTTCTAGGCAATTTCAGCCTGTCTTGTTTTCTGATGATGTTTGTTTGTCAGGCTTGGATGAGTACAGTGCTGTGGTCATCATAGCCTGGAGCATTTCCAGAAGGTTTTCTGAACTTTGCTGCACCTGTAGGTAGACCATTGGCTCAGACTATGTTGAGAAGTTTGACTGTTGGGCCAAGGAGTTCATTTACGCCTTAGGTCTCCTCTTCAGGAGTGCAAGAGAGAAAGAAGCCTTCACTCCTGTGAGACATCACTCTTTCAGCCTCTGTGCCCTGTCTTCCCCTCATTGTGAGGGCAGACCTTTTGAAACAAGGAACTTGACACCTTGGAAATGCTTAGCTGAAGAGCTGGAAGGATCTCACACACCGTCCACCCCCAGCTCATTAACTCAAGAAGCACAGGCCCCAATGAATTGTCAAAGTTAAGGTCATGCTGATGGCTTGTTCTTTGTGCTTAGTGTGCTCACTACTACTGTCTCCAAAAAAGGAACAACTGAGGAACCCTTGGCAAAGGACGGGCGCTTTGATAGCCTGGGATCCAGGGGATCCAAGAGCTATACTTACATTTCCTTCTTGACATCACCCCAGTTCCAGAGGGTCTCTGATGCTGGTGTAGTCCAAGACTGGAGCTGTGTCAGGATGTTCAGACCACGATGCCTCTGGCCAGGGAGGGTACAACAAAGGGGGTTTTTCTCTGGCTGATACAGCTTTTCCTGGCACTCTCAAAGGGACCCATTGAGCCATGAACTTGACTTGCTAGCCTCTTTCTCTTGAGTGCTCTGCAGAGATAGTGAGAGGAACAGATGGAGGCAAACGTGAAGGAAACCCAAAAGTGGCTTGTGATTGCTCCTCCTTGCATAACTGGACCCACCCACTTGTCCTATGAACTGGAGTCTCCATCCTTGTTGCCAAGAGAAGCATTTTTACTGCCCCTGCCTTTCTTGCTGTAGCGGCTTCTCTTGGACCTGCAGATGCTCCTTTTGGACCCTTTTGTGATGCTACTTCTCAGAGCCAGCTCCACTTCCACTCTTTTTTTTCTCCATCACTCTTTCTCCATTGAGTCTAGAAGTTTCTTCCTAAGCAAGAAGAAACTCAGGTCTGGCCTACAGTGGCTTATAGCAGGAGGGTCTCTGCACTTGGAGATGGTACCTTTCACTTAGTCCCTCCAGCCTGTGGGGACACTGATCATCATCATTTGGGTGTGTGGGGTCACAGGAGACACTTGATCTGCCTGAGTGCTCCTCACTGTTGGAAGAGCAGCTTGGAGTCTGTGTCTGGCAGACAATGAATGGGTCTAATGGATCTGTATTTTCTTTGCTGACAGTGGAGAGGTTTTTAAAGGAGGTTTTTCTCTGTCCACTAAAAAACCCTGCCTTTAGAGACAGCTGATAGCTGCTCTGCTAAACTCTTAGTTCAGCGTGGAACGCAGGTAAATAGCCCAGCCCCCATCAAGGGTTTTCCCTCTCTGTTGTGGCTTCCTCTCTCCTGAGGCTGGTTTTGACTTTCAGAGAATGGTGTATCTGTACTCCTTCCACACCATTTGACTTCTGGTGGCCTATCACAGCCCCTTCACAAGCAGCTAGCCCCAGCAGCAGTAGAAAGTGACCATCCCAGGGGCTGATGGGAATGGTTCGGTGAGCTCAGAGCTCCAGCACCCCTGTAAACATTGGATACAGGATCCTATTGCAGGCTTGCAATCCAGCCCCGGTTGGGGATAGGGGAGCAGGTAGACACCAAGGTGGATTTTGGGGACCCCCTGTCCAGACAGCCTAGCTGAATCTGTGAGCTACAGGCTCAGTAACAGAGTCTGTCTCAGTAAGGCAGAGAATGATAAAGGAAGACACTTGAGGTCAATCTGTAGCCGTCATGTGTGTTTGCACACACATGTACACACACACACATCCACAAGAGACCATTCCTCTTTAGTGTTTGGGAATTCAGCTAAGCTGTTGGGTTTTCTTTTTGTTATTATTTTTTATTTTATTTTATTTTTTGAGTCAGGGTTTGTCTATGTAGCCCTGGCTGTCCTGAAACTCTTTTTGTAGACCAGTCTGGCCTTGAATTTACAGAGATGGCCTGCCTTTCCTTCCTGCTAGCTCAGATTAACGGTGTGCGCCACCACGCCCAGCTGTGTTATTTCTTTCCATTTATTTATTCTGTGTTAGCATTGTATGGCACAGCACTGTGAAGATCAGTGGATAGTGCAGGTTGGCCTTCTTTCACTGTGTAGGTTCTGAGGACTAAACTAAGGTTGCCAGGCTTGGTGGCAAGTGTTCTACCCACTGAGCCTAGGTCTTCCTACATAGACCATGCTGGCCTGGAATTTAATTAGCATCAATCCTCCTGCCTCTGTTCCCTAAGTTCTGGGATTGTAGGTGTGCACCACCATACCTGGGTGAAAATTTTAGGATGGAATTGCAAAGTCCCAGTATCATGCTTCTGTTTCCTTTCAGAACTGAAGCATGGTCTGGGCTCATACAGCTTTGCTAACAAGTCAGCAACTGGGAAGCTGAACTCGTGAACCCTGGGGGGAAGAGATGACAAAGAGGGAAGCCCTGCTGTTCTCAAGTTAGACCCTTCTGATAGCATTTTCAGTTAGTTTCTGTAGGGGGAGGGCGGCTGAAAAGCCCTCCCATGACCTGGATCAGTCAGTGTCAGCCCCACTGTGATGTCTCCCTGGCTTTACTGTCCTGCAGGTTCATGTGTGCACAGCTGCCCAACCCAGTCCTGGACAGCATCAGTATCATCGACACTCCCGGGATCCTGTCTGGCGAGAAGCAGCGCATCAGCCGAGGTAACCAGGCTCTGTGCAGGAGAGCCACGCCCCTGCTGCCTTCCAGGATTCTTCCAGCCCCAGGCTCTAAAAAAAATGTATTCAGGTGACAGGCTTCTTACCTCATACCTCATCTACACATTGGTGACCTGAGGGGCCACAGCTGCCTCCCTGTGCTCAGGTGACGAGAATGGCCCAGCTGAGATCACAGTCCAGTCCATGCTGGATGGCCAGGTGTTTTTGAACCCATTGAGGCTTGGGCCTTGGGCTGTGAAGCAAAGCGTCAGGAAATTGCCTGATACCTGTGCCCAAGTGTCCAGCCAGCGTTGGCTGACCCCTGGCCTTCTTGCCCCTTTTGCATAGGAACACTGTGCCTCTCGGTGTCCTGTCAGTTCCTAGTTAGTTCAGCCAGCTCGGCAAAAGGAGAAACTTGTGTGCGGCCTGCCTGAGCCTAGTGGAAATTTGCTTACATTTGCTTAGCCCTTGCTGATCAGTGGCCTCCCAGGGCCAGGGCAGGGGTTTCCTGCCAGGCCCTGGTGCTCTGGCCAGTCTACTTGTATCAGCTCTGGCCAGATTTTGCCATGCTTTTTAAAATTTTTTAGGCTTGTTTATTTTATGAAAATAAAACTTTTTATTTCCATAAAACATAAAGATAACAACCTTTTCCAGAGTAACTACTGTTACTCTGGGAGTAACTGGGAGTAGGCTGGGAGGCTGGGGGTGTGGTTCAGTTAGTTGAGTGCCTACCTAGCATGTAGAAGCCCTGGGTTCAGTCCCCAGTACGTTTCAGACAGAGCGTGCTGGCACATGTCTGGTTTCCAGCACTTGGAGTGAAAGAGAGGCAAGAAGATCAGTAATTCATGAAGAAGGGTTCTTCTCGGTTACACAGCAAGTCTGAGGCTGTCTCAAAAACAAAAAAGACCCCCGTCTCAAAGAGGGGCTGGAGCGTCAGGGAGAACTGTCTCACAGGTTGTATTCCAACACTAATCCTCCGATCTGTCTATCACGTTGCCTTGAGGTCCTGGTTCAGGACAAGCCTGACTTTGTTTTAACCCTGGCTCTTTAGCAGAGGGCTAGGCACCAGCCATTGGGTTGGAATACCTTCCAGGAGGCGAGTAAGAGCTGGCCAGAAGTAGAGTTAACTTCTACAAAGGAGGAAATGCAATACCCTCACTGGAAACGTAGCTCAGTGGGAGGCACTGGGCTAGAATGCACAGGGCCCTGGGTTCAATCCCAGCATTGCACAAGGTATGTGTTGAAGAGCAGTGCTGGAAAAAAAAAGAGGAAATAGTGAAATGGCCCAGTGTGTAAAGGCCACCATGCCTGGTGACCTGAGTTTGATCCCTGGAACCCATATCATGGAAGGCATGAACCAGTTTCCACAAGTTATCCTCTGACCTGTCTGTTCATGCCATGTCACACACACACATCTCTGACCTATATATTCATGCTGTCTCTCTCTCTCTCTTTCTCTCTCTCTCTCTCTCTCTCTCTCTCTCTCTCTCTCTCTCTCACACACACACACACACACACGTAATTGAAAAGTTTGAAAGGAAGACATACAAGAGCCTGGGTAGCAGCTCTAATCCCAGCGTCCGGGAGGCTAAGGCAGGAGGTCACTTCCATTCTCAGGCTCTAACAAGCTCCTGTGGTTAAGTTTGTTTTCATTAACTTACTTGTCTGTCCTTTGGCCCTTGCCGTCAGGTGGGGCACGTTGAAGCTAGCAGCCTGCGACCAAGCCTGTGTGTCCCTGCAGCTGTGCTAGGTGGTGTTCCCTCTTTTGTGTGGTTGTAGGAACCTCAGCCAGCATGGTGGGAGCTGTGCACAGACCACAGTGCAGTGAGCTGGCTGTCTCTGATCGTGTTAGAAGCAGCCAGTTGAGCTGAATTTCCTTTCTTTTCTTTATTTCTCTCTCTTTCTTTCTTTCTTTCTTTCTTTCTTTCTTTCTTTCTTTCTTTCTTTCTTTCTTTTTTTAAGACAAGCTGATCTCTAATTCTTTATCTCTCTGTCTCAGCATCCCAGATGCCAGGATTCCAAGTGGACCTCATACCTGACGTTGGTTAAGTTTTCAGCCTCACCCATTCTTATGAGAGTGACTCTCTTGGAAGGTCAAGGGAACAGATCTTTGAGACCTTTTGCAAAAAAAGCAGGGGCCACATTTCTTCTTTCTTACTGCTATTACTATTCAGCCTGTTTTAGGAGAACACCTTCTGAACAGGTGACACAAGCCCGTGACCCTTCAGGGCAAGTTATTGAGATCTTGTTCCAAAATAAAAAGATGGGGGGTGGGGAGAAGCTCAGTTGGGAAAGTGCCCGCCACACAAGCCTGTGTCTGCAGCTGGTGTGACTTAGACGCCTGTCATCCCCGTATCGGAGCACAGAGACCATCTAGTCTGTTTGAGTTAGTGAAGTTACAGGTTCAGTGAGAGACCCTGTCATAAAAACAAAGATGGAAAATGGACAAAGGAAGATGTCTGACATTGACCTCTGGCCCCACACATGAACACTCCTGAAAATAGAGTTCAGTGGTAGAGCCTTTGCCTGGCATGCATGAGGCCCCAGGTTCAATTCTCATCACTAAAGAGAAAAGAGATAAAGCTTGGTAGCGATACTCTTTTCTTGCTTTTTTGGTGGTAGGGATGTTGAGACAGGGTCTTACTAGTAGCCCTGACTGTCCTGGAACTTACTCTGTAGATCAGGCTGACCTTCAATTCAGATGCATTTGAGTCTCCCTCAGCAGTGCTGGAATTAAAGGTGTATACCAACATGGTATGCATTACACTTTCCTTGCTGGAACACCATTGCTCATGGACCTTCAGGGTGAAGTGAAGGTGGTAGGAGTCGGGGAGAGAGAATTTGGGGTTCTTGTGATCCTTGTAGGCTCGTAAAGGGAACCCAGAAGTAACTTTCCCCAGAGCCAAAGTAAAGCTGGAAAATCCAAGTAAGCTTCTTTTAAGTAAGAGAAAAACTCCAGTAGGAGCCTGGACCAGCCTACACTTAGGCGGAGGTATGTGGCCATTGTTTGAGGCCCACAGACTTGCTTATCTTTCGGCTGAGCCAGACTCCAGCAGGCTGCTGTGTGGTGAGAACACAGCCTCAGATAGGGGACAATAGCTCACCCTCAGAGGCTTATCTTGCCAGAACGCCACTGCTGGTAAGGCGGAGGTGAGGCCTTTAGGCTTGGAGGGAGGGATGGGATGGGAAGGGTCAGAGGTTTCTGGAGCCCATGTAGCTCCTCAGAAGGAGCTCAGAGGCAGCCAGCACTCAGCATAGTGGTGTTGGTCTGCTCCGCTGTGTCCTCATGCTCTCCAGGAAGACCAGCTTGGACTTCATGCCCCTGCCACTGGGGCCACAGGGACATGATTTTTCCTGTTGCTTTCCTGCTAGGAGAACAACATGGCTGGACCTAAACTTGCTTGTACCTGGGAAAAACCACCATCACTTTGATTCTTTGAGAGTGTGGTTTTTCTTTTTGTCTGTGCTGGAGACGGAAGCTAGAGTCTCCAGCATGCTGGATCAGTGCTCTTACCTCTGAGCCACACCGCACCCCAACAGCGTTTTGGTTAGGGCTAAAGAGGCTATTAGTGTACAGAGACAGGACACTGTGTAGGTGACATGGCACACTAGTTCTGTGGGCTTTCTGTACCCTTCAAGTGGCTAATGGGCCCCTGCAACCAGTTTCTTCTCTGTTTGCAGAAGGCTCCCATTGAAGGTGGGTTCTGCAGTGCAATACCAAGATGGAACCAATTTTTCTAAACCTTTTCCCACTCCATAGTCCTAGCAGTCCCCATTTAAATGTTACCCAGTTAAGATTTGGGGGTGAACATTTCATGGTCATGATCAAGATGATCATGTGGCCCTTTTTAGAGGTGGTCAGTGTGGACTCCAAGATGGTCATAGCTTATGGATGAGGGAGGCCATATCTCAGAGACCTTACCCAGCAGTCCTCCTTGTACGCAGGGAACCGGGGAGTGTGTTCCCATGGAAAGCAGTGTCCCCCCAGAGCACGTGGCATGAGTGACAGGCCTTGCTGTAGTCAGTAGTTGTTCCTTGGAAAACACATCATCCCTGCGTGCTCCCTTTGGGTCCATTCCTACCCTGTCGAGTAGCCCCTCATAACTTTTTGCCTTTTCCCTCATGGTTCCTCATATGTGCAGGAAATTCAATCTAGAATGATAAGCAGGGCTGTCATAGACCAAAGCAGTCAAGGTGCCCTGACTTTTCTAGGGACCCCTGATAATTGTGGTCCTTTGGGGTCCCAGGGTCAGCTTCCTGACATTGCCTATCTGCTGCAGCTTGAGAGATAACATTCTCTTGTGTCAGCAGGGTAAGGTGGCCTTTGGGAGCACCATTTATTCCTGAGTGCCACTTGTGTGACTGATAAAGGGATTCAAAGGGCATCCAGGGCTGAGTGGGGCTGATGCCCTTGGCTTCCAGGGTCATTACCACTACATAATCACACTGTACCTAGGACTGTGATCTTCCTGTGTCAGTCCTTTGTGGGCAGAGTGGCAGGGAGCATGCCAGGGCCCTCCCTGCCATTGTCACTATATGACTGTGAGCTTTGCTGTAACTTTGGTACCTTGCTTGACCCCAGGAAAATTCTATCAGCAAAGGGAGTGTGGCTTCAGCTAGGGTTAGCGAAGTGGCATCCTATCTGGCCTAGCGCCTGCCTTCTTGCTTTCTTGTCTTATCTATGTGCCCCTTTGTGTTATCTCTGTAGCTGTGTAGAGGAGGAAGCCACTGTTGTTCTGATGAGGAGCTCTGTCTGAGGAGCACTGAGAGATGAGCCTGGGGGACACACAGCTGGCTAGTGTCTGCAGACTCAAGACCTGGGAGGGGCTCTGTGCACCTGCAGAATAGCCCAGAGAAACTGTCAGCATGGTACCTGTGTGGGATCAGACCCTCTGAGACTATTACTGGGCTGGGCTTCCTGAAATCATAGGCCACCATGGCCAGACCTTAGTCCAGAAAACGTGAAGACTTTAATAGCTATGCTGTCTTCTGTCTTCTCTCTGTGCCCTGCCTCTAGCCAGAAACCTCCTCATGCAGGGCTGGGGAGATCACTCAGTGGTTAAGAACACTGGCAGTTAAGAACCTTGCAGAGGTCCTGAGTTCAAGTTTCAGCAAGCACATGGTGGCTCACAACCATGATCTGGTACCCTTTTCTGGCATGCAGACAGAACACCATATAAATAGATAAATAAATAAATAAAACGAAAACCAAAAAGCACCTCATGCTCTCCTTGAAAGAGCTCAAGGCCAATCTGACTATTCTTCTGTGTTTTCATTTGCTTTCCTACCACTGTTGTGGGGCCCAGACTCAGCCTAAACTATTCTGTTCCTAGAGATTGGATAGGACCTTTGGCCCAGACTCCCATCCATGCATCCTGGAGCCCAGTGATCCAGAAGTGGGGCTATGCCATGGGTAGTTCTGCCCTCTTGACCATCCCCTGAGATGCTTGCTTGCCATAGACACTCTCCAGCTCGGTCTCAGGATGTGTTTTTTTTTTAATATTTATTTGTTTATTATGTATACAATATTCTGTCTGTCTGTATGTCTTCAGGCCAGAAGAGGGCACCAGACCTCATTACAGATGGTTGTGAGCCACCATGTGGTTGCCGGGAATTGAACTCAGGACCTTTGGAAGAGCAGGCAATGCTCTTAACCACTGAGCCATTTCTCCAGCCCCTCTCAGGATGTTTTGTAGACTGTTTTCAGGGATTGCCCAGAAGCCTGGGGCCAGGTTCAGTGCTGTACCCCTCTTGGTTTCAGAGCCTACCACACAGAATGATACAGATTTAGCTTCCAGGTTAGTACTGTAGGAACCCAAGTGGACATTTAGGGATGTTGGTAACTGTGATAGGGACTTCTGTATGCTGGGCTTTTACCTAATGCCTGACACAATTAAGTGTGCAAATGTCAGCCAGTTAATAATGAGACTGAAAACCCCAGGGTTTCCCAGACTTTGCTGTTTTCTGAGTAATGTCTCAGAGAGGAAGCTTAGGCAATTCTGCTTCAGCTGGATTTCTCTTCAGAACTCCACAACCCCCTGAGGACTGACTGGGCCCAAAGCCTTCAACCCCCATCCCTTCCTGTCTCCCCCTCTCTAGGCAAGCATGCTGCTTTGGCCTCGCCTTCTGGTGTGGGTGCGCCAGCTCTGCCTGTGGAGGCGTCGTACCAGGCTGTGCTGGCCTTGGCACCTGTTTCCCAGGCTGCCAGTCGGCGGCGGGCTAGGGAGCAGCTGGCCCAAGTGCCTGCAAATGTTGGGTTTATATTTGGGGTACGCAGCATTCTTCAAGCCTTAGAAACTACCCTTGCCTACTCATCCATCAGATCTGAGTTTCTTGGGCCCAGTGCAAATTCCTGAAGTAAATAGGAGCAAACATTTACAGAGCGCTGGTTATCTGCCAGGCGTGCATTGCACCCAGCCTTAGCGATCTCGGAGGTGGGACCTTACTGTCATATTACAGAGAAGGGACTAGGGATTCAGAGAGGGCAAGTGGCCTGCTCCAGTGGCCCAATTGCCTCCTGAGTCTAAGGGGTTCAGGGTTGAAATGTGAGTTCAACTAGAGTCTGTCTGGCCTTCCTCCCATCCCCTGCTGTCACTTATTTTCAGTTAAGATGCATTTGGAGCCACATTGCATGTGTGGATTAACCCTTTACAAAGCCATGCCCCTGCTACCCAGGATATAGAGCATCCCCTGAACTGGAAAACTTCCCTCTGCAGTCTGTCTCTTCTGTCCCAGGTAACTCAGTGACATTTGTCTTTGAAGCTTAAGTTTGCCTTTTCCAAAATGTGTCTGTCTGTCTGTCTGTCTGTCTGTCTGTCTCTCTTTTCCCCGAGATAGGGTTTCTCTGTAGCTTTGGAGCCTGTCCTGGAACTTGGCCTCGAACTCAGAGAGATCCTCCTGCTTCTGCCTTCCAATTGCTGGGATTAAAGGCGTGCGCCACCACTGCCCGGCCCAAAATGTCTCTTAAGTGGAATCAGACAGAGTGGTCGTTTTCTGTGATGAAACCTGGCCCTTTTGAGATTTATCCGTGTGTTTGAGAAGGTCAAGGGTTTGTGCCTTTAAAAAATTACTGTTTCTAGAGATGGAGCCAGATCCTAGAGCCTCACGTTTGCAGCCCTTGGGGTGGTGGCGCCCCTCTTTATCACTGTTCTTTCACTCTAGAGGAGGTCTGGGCCACCTCGGCTTTGAGGCAGAGTTGAATCAAGCTACCAGAAACATCTGTGTACAGGATTTGACGTGGACCTCAGCTTTTGTTTCCCTGCGACAAATGCCTAGGGGTGGTGGCCTCTTGTTTAACCTCTGTGCTGTCTGGAGTGGTCCTTCCTTAAGGAGTTGAGCATGAGAAGGAGCCCTCTTTGTGCCGCTTGTCCCCCAGCCCTGGGCTCCTGTCTCCAGGGTCAGTGCAGCTGGAAACTGTGAGGTAGCTCTTTGGTGAGAAATCATGAGGCCCATGCAGCTTGAATGACAGGAAGTAAGAGTGTATGGGAGACAAACACTCCATTGTTTTATGTTCTGCAAGTTTTTGGAATGTGTGAAACAACTTTCCCTGGCTGTGGAATTACCTGTGTTTGGGAGTGCTGCTGTAGGGTGGGGTACTCCATCACAGCCTGGGTCCCCACCTCTGACCCCTCTTGTCAGGAAGGTCAGCTGACTTGTAGATGGACCAGCAGCACCTGGGGCTACCTGGCTCCCTGCACACAGTGGGCCTATGGAGTCGTTGGGAACTCTCAGCAGCCCCAGTACTTACTCCAGGTCAGCTCTGCGCTGCTCTGTTCCCTCTACTTCCTCAGCTCCATTTTGTGTGTGAGTTATCGGTGTGCATATTTGTGCAGCTCTCGCCTGTCTGGTGCTCTTGAAGGCCAGAAGAAGCTGATGGAGCTGTGGAACTAGAGTTACAAATGATTGTGAGTTGCTACGTGGGTGCTGGGAATTGAACCTTGGAAGAGCAACTAGTGCTCTTAACTGCTGAGACATCTCTCTAGCCCTAGGTTTTAATTTTTTGAGATGGCATCAAACTTGCCATGTTTCTACTCGGCCTCTTGAGTGCTAGGGTTGTATAATGTGGACCACCATGCCTGTCTTAGCTTGTGTTTGTCTTTTTTTTTAAATTTTTATAATTGTTTTTATGTGCACTGGTATTTTGCCTGCATGTTCGTCTCTGTGAGGGCGTCAGATCTCCCGGAACTGGAGTTATAGTCAGTTGGTTAGCTGCCATGTGAGTGCTGGTACTTGAACCCGTGTTTTTGTTTTTAAAGGCAGAATGTCAGCCAGGTGTGGTGCCACAGGCCTTTGATCAACACTCAGGAGGTAGAGGCAGGAAGATCTCTGTTCGAGACCAGTCTGGTCTACATTGTGAATTCTAGGGCGACTACTTAATAAGACCCTGTCTTAAAAAAAAAAAAACCAAATAGAATATCACATAGCTTGGGATATATCATATTTCCCCAAGGATGACCTTGAATGTCTAATTCTCCTGCCTCTACCTTCCAAGTGCTGGGATTATAGGCATACATTATCACACCTGAATTTCCTTTATTTTTATTTTTTGGTTTTTTGAGATAGGGTTTCTCTTTGGAGCATGTCCTGAAACTCACTTTGTAGACCAGGCAGGCTGGCTTTGAACTCCTGGAGATCCACCTACCTCTGCCTCCCAAGTGCTGGGATTAAAGGCTTGCACCACCACCGCCCGGCAATTTCCTTTATTTTTTGACTCTCATAAAGTGTACCTGATACATGTAAGGTGTACTGTTTTATACATTCTTAGGGTACAGTTGAGTGGGGTTTGGTTCTTCACATTGCTGTGCAGCTGTCACCCTTTCTACCTTAGAACTCTTTGTTTTCCCAAAAACTTCTCAGTAAGCACTGATTCCCTGCCCTCCATCCCAGCACAGGTTCCACCCTCCTCTCTGAGGGTCCATGGTGTTGGGGCTTGTCCTTTTAGGCTGGTTTATTTCATTTATTGACGTGACTCTGGTTTCCACTGAAGCTCGTCCCCTGCATGTCTGTCTAACTCATTCTCTCTGACTGTAGCTCTGTGTCCCCTCTCTCCAGCCAGCCAGTGCAGCGTATCCCTGTAGGGCATTTTTTAAGAATTAATTATTTTTTATTTTTATTTAATTTGGTTTTTCGAAATAGGATTTCTCTGTATATCTTTGGCTGTCCTGGAACTTGGTTTGTAGACCAGGCTGGCCTTGAACTCACAGAGATTCACCTGCCTCTGCCTCCCTGAGTGTTGGGATTAAAGGTGTGCTCAACCACCACCCAATTCCTGTAGGATCTTCTTTTCCTCTTAGTGGCACACAGCGCGCCCTTTATGCTGTGGGCTTGCTGCTGTGTGTGTGGCGGGACATGCAGCTCTACCTGGTATATCAAGAGTCTGAGGCCTATTGCTCTGCCAGCCCTTGTCACCTGCCTGAGCTCCATGCCAGGCAGTGTGCTGTGGGGCCTGGGCACTGTCACTGCACTGTAGTCTCCAGTGCCCCTGGAAACTGGTGTCTCCTGTAAAGCCACAGAAGGCACCTCTAAGGGTTCGAGAACGCCAGAGCAGCCTGCAGGTGGCCTGCCTGTGACACATGACTGCTGCCCTTGAGGTTTGCTCCCCATGGTGTCTCCCTTCCACCAGAAAAGCATGGTTGCTCTTACCTGTGGTCATAACCCTCAGGGGGTTGAGGCAGGAGAATTGTTACCAGTTTGAGGCTATCCTGTTTTAAAACTCCAGAAATAATTAAATAAATGAAAAATTCCCTTCACCTGGAAAAAAAGGAAGAAAGGAAAAAGATTTAAATGGCACGGGACATGGCGACTCATGCCCTTAATTCCTGTACTTGAGAGACAGAGGCAGGTGGATCTCTGAATTTGACTAGCCTGGTCTCATAGTGAGTTCCAGGCCAACCAGGGCTACATAGTGAGACCCTGTCCTCCTGGAAAATGAAGGAAAAAAAAAGCCCCCCCAAAAACAAAAACAAAACAAAAAAACAACCAACTTGAAGTGATGACCAAGCAAGAGGAGTAGGCAAAGAGGCTCCTCCCATTTCTCCCATTTCTAGGTTCTCTTTCCTCACGGGAAAGGGATTGAGGCCATACTGGGTAGGGCTTGGGAAGGTGACCTCAGTGTCCCTGCTGTGGTTCTAACTGCCTTGCCAAAGCCAATAGGGCCAGTGGTGCTTGGCCCAGAGTGCCCCTGTTCCAAGGAACTGGGATTTGGCTTCACTGCTGCCCCAACAGTGTAAATTAGCTTCAATTTTGGATGAGGCCAAGTGAGTGAGTGGGAAGGAGCAGAGGCCTGACTTTGTCACAGGAGAGTCAGTTCCTGAGTCAGCATGTCTTCAGCACTGTGCTGTGTTCCTAGAACTCACACAGGCCCCGGGGGTCAGCTGGGGTACAGCCCAGAGAGCCCTGGGCAGTATCCATCTCTCCTGGCCTCTGCTTCCCCACTGTTCTGCTGCTCTAGACCTTCCCTTCCGGCTTTCTGCTGACAGTTCACTCCTTAGGTGTCCCCTCCCTGCTCTGAGAGCCAGCTGCAGGGAGCAAGGGTGCCCTGGGCTTTGTACTTTGGAACTGACCATCTGTACTAGTAGCTGACCGCTGACATGAAGTGAGCCGGCACTTGCTGTACACAGAAACCTGAAACTCTGACATCTGACCAGCCACCCACAGGAGAAGCCCTTCCCTGCCCAGACTGCAGCTCA
This sequence comes from Myodes glareolus, assembly GCF_982192425.1. NCBI lineage: Eukaryota > Metazoa > Chordata > Mammalia > Rodentia > Cricetidae > Myodes > Myodes glareolus. The sequence continues at coordinate 55,721,878 of NC_142032.1, read as the reverse complement.
GGGTACCTCCACCTGTGAGGAAGCCCCGAGTTCTTGACCAGTCTGCTCCAAATCCCTGTGTGCTAGGCTTGTGGAGGTCAGAAGACAACCTTGTAGAGAAGTTCTCTTTACTGTCATCTGAGTCCCAGGGGTCAAACCCAGACTTTCAGGCTCCGTGGCAGGTGCCTTTATCGGCCGAGCGATCTCATTGGCCTGGCTTAGTTTTTGTTAAGTTGTTTTCTGGCATTGCCTGGGATTGAACCCAGAGCCATCCTCATACTATGCAAATGTGCTGCCAGTTTCAAAGCCTGTGTTCTTTCTGGATAGCCCTTTGTGGGAGGGACTCACTGACCCCGAAGGGACTGGTGGCAGGAGTGTTAATTTGACTTCGCAGAGCTTTGTTTCTGCTTGGCCTGTTTAGCCTAGCACCTCCAAAATGCTATCACCCCAGAGCCTAGGAGCTTTGCACACAGGATGGGGAGCAGGGCCCCATGCTCTCTCCCTAGCTGTATGGTGCAGTGTCAACAGGCCTTTGTGACCGGGACGGTGGGGTGTTGTGTGCCAGTGTCTGTAGGCTTTGACACAGCTCTTCTCCTGTTGTCTTCATGCCTTCTACATCTGGGGGCTGCACGTCAGCCCTCCCACGGTGTGGCTGCTGGAGTGGTTTCCCAGAGAGCCCTAGAGCAGGCTCTGGGGCAAGAGCCTGCCCGAGCCAGACAGGCAGTGTCCTCTTCTGTCATGAGGAGCTTCTCTGGCTTATCTTTTGGGCTTTTGGCAATACTTAGTGGTTCTTAGAGGGCTGACCTACATCTGGGGTGACCTGAAAAACCTGTGGGTATTAGGTGAGTGACCGACAGAACCCAGGGCCAAGGAGAGTGTGCAGGGTCCGCTGGAGAGTTCAGGCTGTGCTGTAGACTCTAAGGTGTTGTTTCTAGTCTTCCCAGCTCCGCTTTAGTGTTCATGAAAGCTGAGGAGTCCTCACTTCCAGGAGCAGCAGAGTGACATTTGAAGGAGTTGTCAGACAGGATGGAATACTGAGTTCAGAAGCCACTGGCCTAAGTTTACATGACTCGGGCCAGGTCAGACAGTGATACCCAGACCTAACCCCTACATCTGCATCCCAGTCCGCAGAAAGAAACCACAGAGGCTCATACACTGTCTCATAGTCATTCTTTTTCATTTTTAAATTTTATTTATTTGTGTGTACATGAACACATGGTACAGTGCGGTTGTGGAGGCGGAGCGGACGGCTTTCGGAGCTGTTGCTCTTCCTCTGTGGCCCAGGGTCACAGCAGTCTTGCACACCCAGTGCCTTATACCCAACCAACGTGTTGGCCCCAGGTCATACTTTTTTTTGTTTTGTTTTGTTTTGTTTGAAACAGTTGCATATCTCCCAGACTGACCTTAAATTTGTTCTGTAGCTAAGGGTCTTGGCCTTGCTCTTTCTGCTTCTGCCTTCTCGGATTGCCAGCACTAACCACCATGCCTGGCTAATAGTGCTGTTATTGAGGGGGAATTCCAGTCATGTCTCGGTCATAGATGACTCAGGTAACTGCCCTGCCCCCCAGCTCACAGAAATCTGCCTGCCTCTGCCACAGTGCTGGGATTAAAGTTGTGCACCACCACCGCCCGGCTTCAGGTCACTTTAATTGGGGTGAGAAACAGCATAGAGTAAGATATTGGCCAAGTCTGCCCAGGTCAGCAACTTGGTTTAGAGAAGCATTTAAGACCTACAGAAAAAGGAAGTGGTCTGTGGTACTTTTGAGGGCTTGTTGGAAACAGAGGTCAGTAGACCTTTGGGAGGGTTGGGAGTTGGTATTGTCAGCTATATAGACCTTTTGGTTTCTGTTACAACAATTGAACTGAGTTATTACAGACAAAAGTTGGCATAGACATGTAAATGAGTGCCTTTGTTTCTATAAAACTTTATTCATACAAGCAAGTGATGGGCCAGTTTGGACCCTGAGCTTGCCAGTCCCCACTGTTAAAAACGAGTGTGGCTTGCACAAGAACCTGGTGTTTAGACACTGGATAGATGGCAGCTGCAGGTGCGGTGTCACGGCTGTTCAAGGCGCACAGCTGGCGAGTCTTTCTCTGCGTGTGTTTCTGTGCTGAGCTGTCACATGAGCTTAGTGGCCTGCTTTGCCTGAGCATCTGTGTATGTCATATAGGCAAAAATAAAAATACCCTTTGAGGCAGAGAGATCAATGAGTCTGCCTTAAGGCTGCTGTGCTGTTCAGATCAGAGCAATTTAGGAGTTTACAAAACAACCTTCAGCCTAAAAATTCTAGGCCACCTTAGTGCTCAGAAAGGCTAGGGAAGCCTGGACCTTGGGGCCATGCTCAGTCCTCTCCTCCCTCAGGTTATGACTTTGCGGCTGTCCTCGAGTGGTTTGCTGAGCGCGTGGACCGCATCATCCTACTTTTTGACGCCCACAAGCTGGACATCTCCGATGAGTTCTCAGAAGTTATCAAGGCCCTCAAAAACCACGAGGACAAGATCCGTGTGGTGCTGAACAAAGCTGACCAGATTGAGACACAGCAGCTGATGAGAGTGTACGGAGCTCTCATGTGGTCGCTGGGGAAGATCATCAACACCCCCGAGGTGGTCCGGGTCTACATTGGCTCCTTCTGGTCACACCCATTGCTTATCCCTGACAACCGGAAGCTCTTCGAGGCAGAGGAGCAGGACCTCTTCAAAGACATCCAGTCTCTACCCAGAAATGCTGCCCTTAGGAAGCTCAATGACCTGATCAAGCGGGCCAGGCTGGCCAAGGTAGACCCTGTGGCTGGGTGAGGGGATTGGCTGCTACCAGATAGGCCCAGGGGCTCTGGGACTGGCACTTGGGGCCCAGTTTACCAAACATGGATCACATTCCCTGTGTGTGGAAACTAGTGTCCTACATACCTGCTGTGTGGCCTACTCCTCCTAAGGCCTGTAACCTGTGTCACCTCAGCCTTTCTTTCTGAGGCATTTGCCCCACCCAGATCAGAAATGCAAACAACAAGCATTCGCAGTAGAAATGTCAAATAGGAAATTACTACAGAAGAAAGGAGGCCACGGGAAGTGGGATGCGCTGGCCTGTGGACTCCAGCAAACCCCTGGGGGTTGGTATGCCAGTTCGGCATTGGACAGTGAGGACTGTCAGGGATGGGGAGACTTCTGAAGAGCAGTGCACATCTGAAGGGAAAGCTTGGATATCTGGTAACATTGGAGGTAAAGGGTTCTGCCGGAGTGGAGGGCTGGGGAGCCATCTGGTAGGGTAAAGGGACTTGGGAGGACTTCGTGGGACTGCTGTGTAAGCTGGGACAAGAAGTTACTAGAAAAGATGGATGCCAATCTGGGGCCCAGACTGTGCTGGATATTATGGTCCAGTCACTTGGTGGGAATGCGGGCCACACCCAGGCTCAGCAGCAGCTCCCGAGGTGTTTGAGGCCTTAGGAGTCTCTGCAGCATGAGCTGCCTAGATAAGTCACTGGGAGGAACTGTTTAGGGATGGCTCCAGTGAGCCTTTAAACAGGAAGACTTGATGTGGAGCTGATGGCGGGATAGCAACTCTGTCCAGACAGTTAGCAGGATTCTCGTTGTCCCTTTCAGACTCTCAGCACACAGTTCAGTTTTTCAAAAATGGACTCTAAGCAGATGCTGTGATGAGCCCATTATCAGGCTAGTCTGGAGGCTGAGGCAGGAGGATACCTTGAACACTTAGTTTGAAATTAGCCTGAATAATACAAGACACTCTCAAATGCAAAATGTAGGTTCCTGCCTACCCCTCCCTTGAAAGGAGTTGCCTCTCGGCTCAAGAGACCAGTTCTGTGAGTCATCCAGTCTCCAGGGAGACATCTCACAGGGTAGGGTGTTTACAACTGACCGGGATCCGTGGAGAAAGGGAGGCAGGCACCAAGTGCCTATGGCCATGGACGCAGCCACCCCAGGGCCTGAGAAGTGCTTCCCAGCCAGCCCTGTCCCATTGCTGTTTGCTGCCAAGACTGGTGTCTGCACCCTAGAAACCAGGCACTCACCCTACTCAGGGCCAGTTGTGAAATATTTGGGGGGTTTTCTGGCTGGGGCAACTAGAACCGACACTTTATCCTTCACTATTGTCAAGTGTCCATCATTGTCACTCAAGTCCCCTTACTGGCAAAGTGGCAGGCATTTCCCATCCTCTCTCTACAGGAGGGTACAGTGATGATTTCACCCCTACACCGCACCCCCGGAACTTCAAATGTTTGGGTGTGTAGGAGCTCCTCATGAGTTGAGCAGGTCTGAGAAAGGAACTCATGTGAACACCTCTGTGATTGCTTAGGGTCCTAAAGGAGCTGCCCAGGCAGTGCACAACTCCCTAGACTGCAGTCCCCATAGCTGTAAATCCTATCTTCTCCAGCGCTGCTCCACATAGGTCTATTCTGCCGCTTGCTTTCCCTCGAGTGACAGCGACTCCTTGGCTTGTGCAGGCAGAGCTGTGACTGACTTTGCGTGACCTACCTACCCCTGCTTTCCTGGGACGGTCCTGACACCAGCCCCAGGATCCAGGAAGGGCTACATCTCTTGGATGGTTTGGGACCAGGCTGTCCCCTGTGCTGCATAGGTACAGTGGATGTACTGGGGGAGTTGAAGAAGCTTTCATGGAATTTTCTAGTTCTGAGTCATCCAGACCTGTTCTGGTGACATGTGGCTTATTGCCAAGTGGATTTAGCTTGGGAATCCTGAGCACTGCGTAGATGCGTGTCAGGCAGTGGCTCCCACACAATTCTTTGTGGCTCTGCAGTATGTTGTGTTATTGGGAGGGCAGCACAGGGAGAAAAACAGGCAGAACTGAATTGTAGTTCTCTGTAAGATCATCATCTGCCCTCTGTTCAGAGTGCCTTTTTGTTGCTTCCATTCCTGTGGCAGTGAGCTGTCATGCTCCTTGTCAAAATTGTGTGTCATCCCTGGTCCTTTGGGTTCTTGTGATGGTGGCTTCAACTTTCAGCTTGACTTTGACCTTTCTGCTTTCCTCTACCCAAGGAGTGAACCTCAGGCACTAGAGGCCTCGAAGACCCAGAGGGCAGTGTGCCAAGCAAGTCCCTGATGTCCCCTGCTTCCTATTCCTTCAGGTCCATGCCTACATCATCAGCTCCCTCAAGAAGGAGATGCCCAATGTCTTCGGGAAAGAGAGCAAGAAGAAAGAGCTGGTGAATAACCTGGGAGAAATCTACCAGAAAATCGAGCGGGAGCACCAGATCTCCCCTGGCGACTTTCCGAGCCTGCGCAAGATGCAGGTACAGTCACCAGGCCAGCCTGGACCATTCTGAGTGCTCTGTGTGGGGCTGGGCAGTGGTTCTGGAGGGAACCACAAAAGGAAGCAGCTGGATTAGTCACCAGTTCCCCACCCGAGTCAGAGCTGACCTAGGTCGAGACACTGACACTGAAGAAGGGAATGTGGTGACTCAGCGTGGGGGTGTGGCATGGCTGTCGGGGAATCTTCACTGCAGCCCGGCAAGGATGGGTGCTGCTGTGTGAGCCCAGGCCTGCAGCACTAGCTTAGTTGCCTGAGCTGGTAAGTGGATCCCCATTCTCCCTGCTTAGGTAGCCTGGCTCAGTCCACTGGGCCTGGAGTCTGGGAGGTTGTCCATCCAAGCTTTCCTTTCTCCTTCTCCACTCACAGGAACTCCTGCAGACTCAGGACTTCAGCAAGTTCCAGGCCTTGAAGCCCAAGCTGCTAGATACAGTGGATGATATGCTGGCCAACGACATAGCCCGGCTGATGGTGATGGTGCGCCAAGAGGAATCCCTGATGCCCTCACAGGCTGTGAAGGGCGGGGCTTTTGATGGCACCATGAATGGGCCCTTTGGGCATGGCTACGGAGAGGGGGCTGGCGAGGGCATCGATGATGTTGAGTGGGTGGTTGGCAAGGACAAGCCCACCTACGACGAGATCTTCTATACGCTGTCTCCTGTCAACGGCAAGATCACTGGCGCCAACGCCAAGAAGGAGATGGTGAAGTCCAAGCTGCCGAACACCGTGCTGGGGAAGATCTGGAAGCTGGCTGATGTGGACAAGGACGGCCTGCTGGATGATGAGGAGTTTGCCCTGGCCAACCACCTTATCAAGGTCAAGTTAGAGGGCCACGAGCTACCCGCCGACCTTCCTCCACACCTCATCCCACCCTCCAAACGGAGGCATGAGTGACAGCTGTGCCTGACACGCCCCCAAGCCCCAGGGCACTGGCACTTCCTACCTGCCAGTGCCTTGCCTGCCCATGTGGGCCTGGGCCTGAGCCTGGAGGGGCAGAGATTTGGGGAGGGAAAGGGTCACCATCTTTCAAGGTCCATAAAGACTGAGTGGCGTTTCCTCAGCTCTTGAATGGGAAAACCACCATCTTTCTTTTAAAGCTGTGGGGGTTCAGCAGGGAGGCATGGGTGATGCTTGGATGTGAACAGTGAATTTTGTGCACAAGAACCATGGATATTTTTAATATATAATGTTAGAGGCAGCCTTCTTTCTTCCTCCTCCTCCGTCTGGCAGCCCCACACTCAGCCTTTCCTTCTGCCCTGCCCAGGCAGCCGCAGTGACTGGGGAACCACCCCTCACAGCCCACCCTGGCACACCTGTGTGTAGACAGGAGCCCCCCCCAGCTCCCTCAGTTTGTTTTCAACCTGAGGTTTATTCATGGGGCAGTGACTCGCTTCCTGCTAGCGCTCTGGGAAGCTGCTCCATGTCTCTGCTGTGGTCGGGGTGCACACCCTCCCATTGCTTCCACACCCCGTCTCTGACATCCCAGCCAGCACAGCAGCCACAGCTGTGTTCACTTTTGTGGGGACTGGAGGGGTGAGAGACAGTGTCCTCCAGGAAAATACATAAGCTAGATATCGTTCTGTAAGTGACTCTTTATACTTGACCAGGTTTCCAGTAACTCCACAACACTTGTTCAAAGCTGTGATCTTTGTCTTCCCTTTCCTGTACCTCAGCGTCCATCAGTTCCAGCACAGAGCAGACCCCTTGGCCTTGGCTTTGCTGTCTAGCTGAGGGAAGGTCGTCCTCGCTCCTGCTCTTGAGTGTTCTGAAATGTCCTCACTTCAAGTCAGTCTTCACGGCAGCTTCCTGGAGCCCCTGGCTGCCTGGGGTGGGCAGTGGGCCCTGTGACCTGGGGTGGTCTGGTGCTGGTAAGAGGAAGCCTGTGGCTCTGGCCTGGGTGTAGTGGCTGAGTGGCAAGACAGGGGAAAACCCAACCCCTTCCCTCTCATTTCCTTCCTCCCCCTCCTCCCCTGCTGAGCCAAGGAGGTCTGGGTGTCCTGAGATCCCCAGACTGAGCAATAAGAAGCCAGAGCTAGCAAATGACCACTTTAACCACCCCTCACCACCTGACTACAGCCTCTGGGGCGGGGCACACCCTAGGGCCAGTGGTTGTTTGTCAGGGTGGGCTTTCTACTGAGGTGGGTGGGGTAGCTGTAGCCTGCTCATCCCGCACTGCTCTGGGCCTTGTTGATGCTGAGCTCCAGCCTGTTAGCTCTCAGCCTCCCTCCCCCGGCGCTGGCTGAGAGGTGAAATGGTCTCACAGGTTCACTAAAGTCCAGCGGGCTCAGTCTCCACCTGTGTGTGTGTTGCGGGGGGGGGGGGGGGGGTGTGCCTGAGCGAAGACTTTGTTCCTTGCATTAAAGAAAGTTTAATTGTGCCAAAGCTTCTCATGCTCCGTTGTCTTTTCCTGGCCACGGAGGTGCCCCAGAAGCCTTTGCAGGAAGCCCATGACCGCCCACCTGTGCAGTGTTGAAACTGACAAGACTCTCTGGAAGCTGAACTTGATGGTGCCCACCCATAGTCCCAGCACTTGGGATTTGGGAGGGGTCTTTCAAACAAAGACTTGCCTGCCCCAAGGCAGTTTTGGAGACAGCCGCAGCCAGCTCTGAAGACAGACAAAGCAGACCAAATTCACAGTTCTGGGTGGGGTTGGTTAGAGCCAGCTGATGTCACAGATAGGGGACCTGTTTATGACAAGAGAGGAAAGGATGACAAATTGGGAGTGACATGCCCCGGAAGGGTGCAGATGAGAAGTAGGGCTGGGGAGAGACTGCTCCAAGCAGTTGGGTCAGCAGTTGGGACAAACAGGTGTTTATCTCTGCTGCAGAGCTACCTCCAGGGTTCTGCTGTGGCCAGGGGAGGTGCCATAGACTTGATACTCAGTGTGGTCCTACCTTGTGCTAGGTTTGCTACTTCACAGAGTAAGGGCCCAGGACAGGGCAACACATGTAGCAAGTCTACCAACTCTGGTCCTGTTCTTGAGGAGGTTCTCCTGGAAACACTTTTTAAAGCATAGACAGTTTGTGCATCCCCAGCCCACCTCACCCTTAATTGCCACCATTCTCAGGCTCAAAAAGAGTCGAATCTGTAACTCTGCCTGAGGTTTTAGAAGCTTGGGACCATCTGTCAGCTTTGCAGAGATAGAAGCCCTTCGCTTGCTCAAACTATCAGCACCAAAGGAAATGGGCCCAAGGCCTTCACCCTGCCTGGGACTAGTATTCTGTCCACTCAGGCCCATCCTTCTGAGGGATTTCCCCAGAGGATACCCAGATGGTGCCCACTGAACTAGAAGTTTGAGGCAGAACAAGGGCAGGCATCACCTGCTGCCCATGAACTTGGGAGCAGGTTTGGCTTCCACAACTCTCAGTCATGTGGGGAACGAAGGAGAGATGTCCACCCGGAGGGCTGGCCCTTGCGCCCTTGCCTCCTTTCTAGTTTCCTAGACGCTCAGCTCTATCAAGAAGCAAATTCTCTCTACCCTGCTCCCAAGCCCTAGGGTAAGAGGCCTTCAGAACAGTCTGTCATCCTAACCCACAGCACCACACAAATCCGAGACCAAAGAGGTGCAGGGCCCACTTCTGTGCAGCACATGCCAGTGCTTCAGTGTGCTGCTGAGGTCTCTTGCAGGATCCTTCCTACCTGGTCAAAGGGCTTGCCCAAGGTCAGTGGGCTGCTAAGAGGACAGTGGGCAAGGGGGTTGGAGAGAGGATTCAGCAATTTAGAGCACTGGCTGCTCTTCCAGAGGCTCCAGATCTGACACTCACGTGGGGGCTCACAACTCTAACTCTAGTTCCGGCAGATATAACACTGTCTTTAGGCTTCCAAGGACACTGCTCAAATTGGTACACAGACAGACATGGAGGCAAAACACCCATACACCTAAAATAATAAAAGGACAACCAACCACCATTCCTGTCCTCTGTTTTCAAAATCAAAGCTTCAATGCTTGGGCTGGGCTAATGACAAGTACAAAGACCCGAGTTCAATCCCCAGAACCCTCATAAGACCAGTGTGGTGGTGATGCTCGAGACCCCTGTACTAGGGAGATAGGCAGACCGCTGGGATGTGCTGGCCAGCCAGCCAAGCCCATAAGAGACCCTGTCTGAAAACGTAAGGTGAATGGTATTGAGGAAGGACACAGGCATATATGTGCACATACACCTATACATACAAATAATCTGCACAATACATGCTTTTAAAGTTTGTATTTATAGCACTCATGAGACACTGGGTTTAATCCTCCAGCACTGCAGTAAATGAATCAGTTGTCAACAATTGGCGTTCGAACAGCAGTCTTGATCAAAGAGCTGTCTGTCTAAATTCCAGCTCTGCTCCTTGCTGGAGCTGAGCCTGGCTTGTGCCTTGGAAGCCTATTTGGACTCCAAAGAGACCTGTGCTCCGCTTCCTTCCCTGAGCATCTTGGGTAGGACTATTCATGAGGGTGGGGAATGTGGGGAGCATGGTACCCCACCCAACACTCAGAATAAAACAGGGAGACCCACCCTTCCCTGAAGCAGCTCAGACAGGGTGGCGCCCATGAGCTGCAGGGGTACAAGGTAAGGGGGCTCAGGCCTGGCTTCCTGTGCACCCAAAGAGACTGGTAATTGCAAAACCACATGGGCTGCTGCTGAGCAGAGCGTGGGAGCCCCTGTGGTGAACTGGAGCAGCACAGGGGAGGATTTGGGAAGAAAACCCTGGATGATGAAACCACCATCTGTCCACCCATTTGGAACATTGGACATTACACAGGAAATAACCATAGTGTGACAAGCAGGAAAGTGGTGTAGGAGTTGACGGGTTAAAATCTGAGGGATCTCCACAGGCCCAACAGAAACCTTCAAACAATCCCTCAACAGCAGAGGGTGGAGATATTGACTTCCCTGCACCACAGCTATTCCTAAACAGACATGTTAGGCCAACAAGAGCCCCAGTCCACCCCGTTTTCCTTTGTATCCAAGTAATTTCCTCTATACACAAAAAGTGTTCAGACAGAGGGTAAGGACGCACCCAAGGTGCTATACCTGAACCCCAGCAAGCAGATCTATGCGACCTCCAGCCTCTTGTTCCCAGTTCTGGGGTAGAGAGGGGCAGGTAGCCATTCTTGGAATGCAGAAGCTGAGCTTTTGGGCCACTTCTGGAACCAGGGCTGGGAGACGCAGTCACTCCCATGGGCTGAGTCTGGGTTTTAGAAGGGGGAACTGCACGCCTGAGTTCAGGAAACTCGAAATGTGGCCACAAAAATCACAGGCACTCTTCTGAATCTGGTTCTTTCCAGACTCAGAAGGTGTCAGAAACACCTAGGCTTCCTGCTCCGAGTACCTTCCCCTTCTGGGTCTCTCCTAGGAAGTTTCTCTGGGCCTGGAGCTCTATGTTGACAACTTACAACTTCCTTTTCTTTCTTTTCTTTTTTTCTTTTGGTTTTTCAAGACATGGTTTCTCTGTAGCTTTGGAGCCTGTCCTGGAACTCACTCTGTAGACCAGACTGGCCTCAAACTCACAGAGATCCACTCTGCCTTCTGAGTGCTGGGATTAAAGGCGTGCACCCTCACTGCTCGGCAACAACTTCCTTTTCTTCATCCAAGGTCTTTTACAGGAGCATTTACCAAATCCATCTAGGTAGGTAAGGCCTTGCAGTGTTCTTTATGCCCCACAGCCCATGGTACCCTGCTGCTACTCGCAATGGGAAAGCCAGGCACTCAGGGTGTGGACTACACGAAGAACCTAGAGCTCTTTGTCACTGTCTCCTGGCCTCCCTGTGTTGATCTGTGAAGGGGGTGGATAATAATATGCCTGTCTCTGGTGGAGATAAGAGATCTGTGACCACTTTAAAACACCAAGGAGCTTCTTAAGAGACTAAGGTGTTATCTACTGCCAGGGCCTCTCCCAAGAGCTGGTGCCAACACCTCCACACCAAGGAAGCTTGGGAAGCAAGGAGAGCTTCAGGACAGCTTCCCTCCTGCAGACCTGGTTGAGCCTCGTGGGAGGCAGTGACCAGAGAGTAAGCCTTGGGAAGAGACAGAATGACAATGGCCTGACTGCTCAGACTTGCTGGGGCTGAGGTTGAGGCTGACAGACTCCCTCCTTGACTGGGCTGGACCATGAGTCAAGTGTAGTGCTCTGCCCATGAGCAAAGCCAGGCCTCTGGTCCAGGGAGCCTAGTTCACTGGAGACCAGAGAACAGAACCAGTAGGATAAAGGTGCCAGATCTAGGAGCTTTTGTGAGTGTTGGGGCTATAAGTCTGAGCATCTGTTAAAGCCAGAGTAGGGTCCGGCAGAGAGGGAGAGTTGAAGGGCTTTCTGACAGTGAGGATACAATGACATGCGCAGTAGAGACCATTTAGACAAGAAAGCAGCAGCCTGCCAAAATGATGAGACAAAACCTAATACAGGGGGACTGAGGGCTTCCCTAGGATGGGTTTGTTTCCCTGAAACTTTATGAAACAGGTATGTAGGAGGAGGTGGAGGCAGAAGAATGAGTTCAAAGTCAACCTTTGCTTTATAGTGTGGAGAACTGAAGGCCAACCCAGGAAACATACAACTGAGTTTTAAAACAATCAAACAAGACATCAATACAGACCCCCAAAAGAACTGAGTGCCTGAGAGGTCTGGAGTGCTCAGTTATTTATTTACTTATTGAGACAGGCTCTTTTATTTTTTGGTTTGTTGTTTTTTGAGACGGGTTTCTCTGCGTATGTAACATCTCTGGCTGTCCTGGAACTTGCTACTTACTCTGTAGACCAGGCTGGCCCCGAACTCACAGAGATCCACTCTCCTCTGCCTCCTGAGTGCTGGGATTAAAGATGTGTACTTCCACCACCCGTTCTTTCTATATAGCCCTGGCTGTCCTGGAACTCGCTATGCAGATCAGGCTGGTCTCGAACTCAGAGATCTGCCTGCCTCTGTCTCTGGAGCGCTGAGCCACCATGTCCAGTTGAAGTATGCAGTACAAATATGAGTCCCAGCTTTGCACCAGTGCAGCACTAAGTTTTGGACTCAGTTTCCCCTTCTCTCTGGTGTGGCGTTGAAGGCTGTTCAGGGATGGGCTTTTCTTATAATTCAGCTTTCAGAGAGGTTAAGGGCCTTATGAAAGTGATGCAGAGAGTGCGCCAAGACCTGAGGCCTTGACTGACTCCTGTAGCTAGAGAATCAGCATTCCAGCACGGATCCCAGCCTCCTAGTTCTCCAATGAGAACTCGCTTACACCAGACATCCGCGCCTCTCCTGGTCTCTGGCGCCGCCTTGTGGCTTCGTACCTTCTGTGGGCCCCATCGCTGCCTGGCGCCAAGGCAGACCCAGAATACCTCAGGTGAGACCCAGCAGGGCTCCGTCAGAAGATCTTGGCGACGTAGAGTGTTCCAGACTGGCTTGGGTTAGCTGGGACCCTATAAAAAACAAACACAAACAAACAAACAACATAAATCCAAACTCTTGCCTGCCCTTCCCCCTCCCTTGGCACCAGTGCCGAGCCTACCCAGATTTGAGTTTGAACCTCGAGTCTCCTTCCCAGCCTGACTGATCTGGGAAAGAAATACATGCCCGTGTTTTTCCCATTTCGAACTATGGACCCCACGGAGAAGGGGTCCTGTAGAGATCAAATGAAAGACCTGCAGTGTTTCTAAATCCTCTGTTTGATAGGAGTGGAGTTTTGCCCGTTCAGTTTGCCCCTCAAACATTCAGAAGGCTTCCTCCCGCAACACTAGGAACCCGATCCTGTCATGCACCCTTCCGTTTGGTATCTGGTTCTGGAGAGAACCACGGTCTAGTAGGGTCGAGGCCTGCACAGCTGGACACAGCTGGCCAGAAATCAGAATCCTCGCTAGACACAGCCAGCACCTCCTCCCTCTTTGCTTCCTTCAGCCCATTTCGGTTTTCTCGCACCCTCCACATTCCGGGTCAGGCCGTTGGCCTTGTTCCCGCCAAAGCCTTAAAAAGCGGTACCACCTAGGTTCATACGAGGGTCTAGTTTCAGAGACCCCCACTCTCAACCTTCTTTCTTCCAAGGCTCAGTATATTCATCTGCTAAATGAGTGTGCTCATCGCTACCTCAACTACACTTAAAGATCAGAAAACTCTGGCGGGGAGGTGAGTGTGTTGCCTTAGCGCGGCTTGCAAACCCGGGCGAGAGCGGACTACAACTCCCATCCGGCTCCAGGGCCACAGCCGTCCCTAGCCCCTCTGGCCTGGCTAAGGGACTGGCCGCTGGCCTGGCGCGGCGTAAATTGCGGTGCCCTGGGATGCCCCGTCTAGCTTAGGACCCCATGAGGATGTAGATGGGGCTGGGGCTGGGGCGGCACTGGGATCAGATGGGCCTTTTGCGACCCCAACGGACCCCCTCCAACTCCGCCCAGGAGTTACTTTTCGTGACCCGCCCTCCCACTTCCTGGCTGAGGGTCGGCCCCGCCCCCGCGCGCCTCCGCCTTCCCACCTTCACCTTCAGTCGCGGCTCCCATTGGCCGGCGCGCACCTGCCCGTCCGTCGGGGGCGGGCTTGGAGGGCGGGGCGGGCGGCCAGGTGAGGGAAAGCGGGTGGCGACGGAGGAAGGTGACAGCGGGGAGGGCGGGAGGGTGGGGGGAAGCCGCGCAGAGCGAGCCGCGGAACCACGGACGGACCGCCGGACGGACGGACAGCCGGGGCATGCAGGCAGCTTGGCTCTAGCCCGGGTTGCGGGGCTCCAGCCGCAGCTATGGAGCAGCGGTTGCGTGCGCTGGAGCAGCTGGTACGGGGCGAGGCCGGTGGCAGCCCGGGGCTCGACGGCCTCCTGGATCTGCTGCTGGGGCTGCACCACGAGCTCAGCAGCGCCTCCCTGCGGCGGGAGCGCAACGTGGCGCAGTTTCTGAGCTGGGGTGAGTGGTCTGGGGAGCACCTGGGAAGGGAGGCTGGGGGTTGCCAGTTGGAGCTCCACCTCTCCAGACTCTTCCCCAGGGATGGCACCCTCCAGAAACTTCCTCCTGAAGACACACTAACTCCTTGCGCAGTCTCTAACGCTTGCCGTCGGACGCCATAGCCTGCTCACTCACCTGCACCTTACCTCAAACTCCCAGACACAGGGACAGGTACACAATGTATACAAGGTACACAATGTACACAAGGTACACACACACACACACACACACACACACACACACACTCATTTCCAGCTGCAGACCCCAGACATATGTTGCCAATACATATCCTCCACAACGGTCACCTACAGGATTCCTTGGTCACACATCACACTTCATGCCCCACCCAGAACACACATTTAGGTGGACGCCCGTTTTGTGTCACATAAACACAGACTTTCTCAATCTTCTTCGTTCTTCGAGAGATTGGCATTTTGCTCTGGGACCCCTCTCACCTGTCTGGCTCTGCCACACACTCACAAATCCTCATACTTCACCTAAAAGACAAGTCTGCTCCCCCAGTCCCGGACTGAGGACCAACCTTTGTGGAATTCGGGACCTTCCTCATTGGAAGTGGATCTGCATCCTTTTCTGTTTGACTCATCTGAATCCTTGGGAATGGATGGCTAGGGTGACCCTAAACCCAGTGTGGGTACTGGTGCCATTACAGGGGTTCCCTGGTCACACCTGGCCAGGCTTTGTGGGGGAAGGCATAGGAATTAGACCTGGAGGGTGGGGTGTTTGCCTAGCAGGTGATTAGCGTTCCTAGCACTCCTGAGCTGTGGGCAGGCACAAGGCTGGACCTGGTGTGGTTAGGGGGTCTACCACCCAGACTTGCCATTTCTGCACTCTTTCTCTGTTTCTCTGTGACTCTTGTGTGTTATGTATGTGTCAGAGTTGGCATTACCCCATCATGACACCCATATCCCTCTGTGTATGTGTGTGTATGTGTGTTCCTCCCTGCCTGCCTCTGGCACCTCTGCCTGGGACCCCAACATAGGGGACGTCTGTTGACATCTCCCGAGGTAACTCCAAGGCCAGGCGTGACTCATGCCTCTCCTGCCCCAACTTGTCCCTGTTCCTGCCCAGAGCCCCCACCCCTTCTGGCAAGACAAAAGCTACCAGGCATCTTGTCCAGAGGGTTGGATAGGCTTGGTTCTGGGCACCAGGTTTGGCCTATGTGGCTGGTGGTCACCTCTGACAGCCCTACAAGGCTGGTAGCTGCTTCTCCCAGTTTTGTGTGCAAACCTGGGAAGAGACAATTTCTGTAGTGAGGTTTCCAAACCGCCTCCACTGTGGGGGTTCTGCCTGATAAACCTGTGGAGCAGCTCTCTGTCCCACCCACAGGCCCGCCCAGCTGCCAGGGAGTTTACCTCCTGGCAGGGGGAAACTGAGGCAAACACCAGACCATAGATGGCCCCCAGTCCTCATTGGTCACTCCTGTCTTTCTCAGTCCCCAAGACTCAACACCCTCCCCCCTGGCCTAAGGCCACTCCAGTTCTGGGGAGAGCCTGGGAGTGGCTGGACATGGCCCTTGTGGAGTGTCGGGGCGGGGGGGGGGGCTGTGATGCAGTAGGAGGTTCCTGGCTGTGCAAAAGCCCCATCCAGAGAGGGAGGCAGGGCTCCAAGTGGCAGAGCTGTCAAGGCTGGAAGGAATCCTGTGTGCTCACGCCCTCAGGTGCTGGCACTGGGCACCAGGTGAAGGTTTTGGCCCTGTTTTCGCGTCTTGTGAGTACCTGAGCACACTGGCCTCTGTCCTGACCCAGGGGCCCCACTTGGGGAGCACAGAGCCTGTCTTTCTGGAGCACTGCAAAGACTGTCCTCCCTGCCCTCAGAGGCTGCCCCAGCCCTTTCCTCCATCCAACCAGATTGCTCTGTGCCTACAGAGTCCCCCGACCCAGGCCCACAGCTCCTGAATATCAGAGAAGCCTTTCTGGGGACAAAGAATGCCACCTATCTAGTTTCCCAGATAGGCTCTGGGCTGGCCTTGAGGGACCAAAGGCTGTGAACTAGGGACAGGATCTCATTGTCTCTAGAGCCAGCCAGGATCAAGACCCTGGCTAGGGAGGACCACAGAGTCCCTCTGTGCCTCAGATAGAGGTTACCTAGAGCCTGGAGGGAGGCGATCCTCTGAGGCCGTGCTTGTTGATCATGACCAAAGAACCCTGGCTCTGGTCTGCCTCTTGGCCGGGCTGTCCCTGGGAAAGTAATTCCTGTCCTAGTCTCATGGGAGATCTCAAGGAGAAGGCTCTGAGTCCACTCTGTCCCCTCAGCCAGCCCCTTTGTAAAAAAAGTGAGAGAGCTGCGCCTACAGAGAGATGACTTTGAGATCCTGAAGGTGATCGGCAGAGGGGCCTTTGGGGAGGTAAGTGAATGTCCTGGGGTGGGTGGGGAGGAAGGGCCTTGCACTTGGAATGGTCTAACCCAGTCTGCTTGGTCCCCTCAGGTTGCTGTGGTTAGACAGAGGGATAGTGGCCAGATTTTTGCCATGAAGATGCTGCATAAGTGGGAGATGCTGAAAAGGGCTGAGGTCAGTTTGGGGCAGATCACCCTGCAAGTGGGTAGGGGAAGGTGTTTGTGCTGCCAGAAGAAGGGCCGGGGCACAGGATGCTGCTCTAAATAGTCACCTCTCCCTACCCGTCACAGTAAACTTTACTAAGATGAAGTGGGATGAGTTCTCATCTTTTTATGGAGACACTGAGGCCCGCCACCAGAAAGCCGGGACTCAGATTCATCCAGAGCCAGCCCAGCCTGGGTTGAGCAGAACTGTTCCTTTGATCAGAGCCTCTGGGCTTTTGAGTCCATTCCCTGGGCTGGAGAAGGGTGAGTTCCCGGGAGCTGATCCCATTCTACCCCTGCTCTCCAAACCTGCTTCAGACGGCCTGTTTCCGGGAGGAGCGAGATGTTCTGGTGAAGGGAGACAGCCGCTGGGTGACTGCTCTGCACTATGCCTTCCAAGATGAGGAGTACCTGGTGAGGATCATGGAGAAGTGGGGGAGACCTGCCTGCCTCCCACCGTTCCCTGTGCCTAGAGCCTCCTTCCTTAGCAAAATGGCCACTTGCCGCCTTGAGAAGTACTTTAATCCCAGCACTTGGGAGGAAGAGGCAGGCCGATCTCCGTGAGTTCAAGGCCAGCCTGGTTTACACAGTGAATTTCAGGAAAGCCAGAGCTAGAGACATGGCTCAGCCTTGTCTTCCCAGAACCCCCAAGACACACCGTGAGTCTGACACATTCTGAGTCTGACTCTTGGCTCTACCCACTGCCCTCCAGTACCTGGTGATGGACTACTACGCTGGCGGGGACCTCCTCACACTGCTGAGCCGCTTTGAGGACCGCCTCCCACCTGAGCTGGCCCAGTTCTATCTGGCTGAGATGGTGCTGGCCATCCACTCACTGCACCAGCTGGGCTATGTCCACAGGTGGGGCCCCAAGCTCTGTCACCTCCCAATCTTCCTCCCAAAAACTGTTGGTAGGGCTTGCTAGTATCCCTGTCTTACAGTTGAGCAAGTCAGAGCTTAGTGCAGGCAAGTAAGTCCCTGGCTCAAGTCCCTCCCAGTTCATGGTGGCAGAGGAGTGGGGACATGTGACTCTGGCATCCCCTGCAGTGCACTTTACGACCCCTAGAATCAACACCATGGACTTTTTCCTTCAGTCTGGCTGCCCTTTTCTTCCTTGGCACCTGCCTTCAGTAACTCCCACACGCACATGTGCACACACAGGTGTGAGCATACATATGGGCAGGTGTGCACCTGAGCACGTGTCTAAACATATGCGCACATATTAAGCCCTTCACCCTCCCACCTCCCAGGGATGTCAAGCCTGACAACGTCCTGCTTGACATGAATGGCCACATACGCTTGGCAGACTTTGGCTCCTGCCTGCGTCTCAACAACAATGGCATGGTAAGGAGCCCACCTAGAATTGGAGCTGAGGACAGCAGACCAAGTGCAGGGGCATTGGGTTCCAGTGGGGGGTACATGGAGAGTGGGGTGCCTGGCCCAGTCCCATGGCCTCATGCCACCAATACGTTTGCCACAGGTAGACTCATCAGTCGCAGTGGGGACCCCAGACTACATCTCTCCTGAGATCCTACAGGCCATGGAGGAGGGCAAGGGCCACTATGGCCCACAGTGTGACTGGTGGTCACTGGGAGTCTGCGCCTATGAGCTGCTCTTTGGGGAAACACCGTTTTATGCTGAATCTCTGGTAGAGACCTACGGCAAGATCATGAACCACGAGGTTAGACTGTCTGGCCCTGGTGCTTCCACACTGTATGATTATAGGTAACGTTAGACCCAGGTGGGCTTTCAGCCTGACCTGCCCTCTTCTTTGACCCGCAGGACCACCTCCAGTTCCCCTCTGATGTGCCTGATGTGCCTGCCAGTGCCCAGGACCTGATCCGACAGCTGCTGTGCCGCCAGGAGGAGCGGCTTGGTCGTGGTGGACTGGATGACTTCCGGAACCACCCTTTCTTTGAAGGTGTGGATTGGGAGAGGCTTGCAACCAGCACAGCTCCCTACATCCCTGAGCTTCGCGGGCCTGTGGACACCTCTAACTTTGATGTCGATGATGATACCCTCAACCATCCAGTGAGTGACATGTCTCCGTGAGAGCTTTGGCTTGACCTGACCTATGAGAACCTGCCCCATATGCTCCCTACAGCAGTTGAAGGGCTGGGGTGAGGCCTTTGAACCCCTGGGGCTCTTGAGAGTTGTAGCTCACTTTAGCTGACTCATCTGCATGGTGGGTAGTACCAACTGAAAGCTCTTTGTGGTAGCTGTTTGGAAGAAAACTACTTGCAGCCTCTAGGAGACCTTGAATGCAAATCCTGATGGGAATTGTGGCCCCTTTATTGGGGGCCGGGGAGGGGGAGCAGGCCGTGTTAAACCCCAGGTACACACCCGAGTAAATGCCCAGTTCGGGAGACTCTTCTGGTTCTCGCTTGTCTGTGACTCTGACTCTCCTTTCTTCTCCTGTAGGAGACGCTGCCACCACCCTCCCATGGGGCCTTCTCGGGCCACCACCTGCCGTTTGTAGGCTTCACCTATACCTCAGGCAGGTGAGTCTGGTGCTCCACACCTGCTGGGAGGCTGGGAGCATGTAGCTTATCAGAGCCCTGAAGGAAGGGACAAACCCGGCTTCAGCACGTGACAAGCACTGCTTAGTTCTCTATCCTGGGGTCAGTCAAAGTCAGGGCTATGCCCGTGGGACGTGTAGCTACCCCATTTGACAGACTGTTAAAATGGACTAGATTCACTGAAGGGTCCTACTGTCCAGCCTCATCGGCCTCTGTAAAATGGATGGGAGCAGTGCCCACTCTTATATCTTAGGTTGGCCTGAGACCCAAGAGAGGCACAGGTAGAAAGAATGCCCTGAGCAGTGTTCCCAAGGCCTCTGGGTACTGGATGTGGACCAAGGACTCAGCTCACTAGTAGCTGCTTTTGAGAACCCTTGTTAACCCTTGTTGCTTTCTTTTTTCCCCTAATATTTGTTTGCTTTATTGATATTCATGTACGCCTGTGGGCATGATGCATGCGTGTGGGCATGATGCATGCGTGTGGACATGATGCATGTGTGTGAACATGATGCACTGCAATGCAGCTGTAGAGGGCAGACTTTCAGAAGTCAGGTCTCTCCTTCCACCTTGCGGTTCCCAAGGATGGAATCAGGTGGTCAGGCTTGGCAACAGGCACCCTTACCAGCTGAGACAGCTCGCTGGCCCCTGAAGACCCCTTTTTTTGAGACAGGGTTTCTCTGTGTAGTCTGGGCTGTCCTGGAACTCACTCTGTAGACCAGGCTGGCCTCAAACTCAGAGATATGCCTGCCTGTGCCTCCTGAGTGCTGGGATTAAAGGTGTCACTACTGCCTGGCTCTGGCCTTGTGGTTTTCCATTTCCCTGTGAGAAAACAGGCTCAGACGTTGTCCATTACCCAAGGTTGCCTACCCTGTTCAGGTCTCGCAAAGGCAGGGTGTGATCTAGTGCTTCTCTCCCCGGCACAGAGCCCAGGCCTGGGTCTGAGTGATGTGTTGTTTCTTGGATGGATGGGTGATTGGTCCATGAGACTGGTCTTCTGCTAACCATCTCTGTTTCCTCTCAGCCCCAGTGAGAAGAAGAGTGCTGAGCTAGTGGCTGCCCCAGAGCAGAAGCTCCACCACGTGGAGCAGGAGAAGGTGGAGCTCAGCCGGAAGTGTCAAGGTACAGGGGCATCTGAGCAAGGCTGAGACTGTCAGGTCAAGGTGAGGGGTAGCCTGCTGCAGGCCTGGCTACTCACGCTGAGGCCTTTCTCCTGCCAGAGGCGCTGAATGGCTCCTTCCAGCCCCAGGAGCTGGTGCAGCTGCAGAAGGAAGTACAGATTCTTCAGGAGAGACTGGCAGGTATCTCTTTCCTGTTCTTAGAACAGCCTGGGCCTTTCTGGGTCCCAGCGCTGCCTCCTGCTCTGTGTATGCTGTGTGATGGGGGAAGTAGACCTTCCCGCTGGCTGTAGGGAAACTTCTGTGAGATCCTGTACATGGAATGCCTGACTGAGGTGGGGGTGTTCCTGTGTGCAAGTCTCAATGACTGTTCCTCACAGAGACACTGAGGGACAGCAAGGCCTCCTTCTCACAGACTGACGGCCTCCCTGCTGGGAGCCCAGGCACAGATACCCAACTACAGCTGGAGAAGGACCGCCTCCAGCAGGTGAGCACTAGGGGAGGTGGGGCCATGGCTCGGGGTTTCAGGCCTCTAGTGCCCTGACTTGACCTTGTCTTTCTTGCCCTGGTCCTCAGGAGCTGTCTGAAGCTCAGGCAGCATTGCGGGTACAAGCTGCCGAACTGTGCCAAGCCCAGGACCGGCAGGAAGAATTCCTACAGAGGCTGTGGGAGGCCCAAGAGAAAGAGGCAGCTACAACCAGCCAAATCCAGGCCCTGAACTCCCAGCTGGAGGAAGCCTGGGTGGTCCGGAGAGAGGTTAGTGGTGATAGTGGGAAGGAAGAGTAGCAAGGATTTGGGTTCAAAATATTGGGAACCCCATGTCCCTTTGCACCCCTGTGTGACTGACGTATGCTGAGCAGGACCTAGTGGTGAGATGGATACCTGGGGCCACTTGTGTCCATTGCTGGATGAGACTGTAAGTCTTTGTCAAAATGACACAAAGGGAATTAGAGGGTCAGGGTTAGCATTACCTTGCTGCTACTCCATCACAGCTGGAAGGCCAGGTGGCCACCCTGACTCAGGAGGTGACAAGGCTCCAGGGACAACATAAACAAAGCCATGACAAGGATTCTTCCCAGGCCAAGGTATGAAGGTTTCTCCCCCTTGGCAAGAGAGACTCTCTCTTAGTCTGACCTCTCTTGGAGTCCCAGGGGTGGGCCATGGCTTCTTAAACCCCTGCCTTGTCCCCTCTCCACATTGTCAAGACCATCCATGCAGCCCCTGAGACCAATGGCATGGGATCACCTGAGGGTCAGTGTCAAGAGGCCCAGCTCAGGAAGGAGGTGGCTGCTCTCAGGGAGCAGCTGGAGCGTGCCTGCAGCCAGGGGTGAGTGCATGGCAGGGGCAGCCAGGAGAGGGAAGGGCAACACTGGGCTGGGCGTCAGCTCCATCTCCTTGGCCTTCTCCCCAGGATCAGTGTTGGGAAAGAGGAGGCTCTGTGCCGACTGCAGGAAGAAAACCAGCGGCTGAGCCGGGAGCAGGAGCGGGTGAGCAGGGTGGACAGGCCAGGGGCAGGCTGAGTGCCAGCAGGGTCAGGGAAGAGCTCCAGAGTCCCAGCTGCTGGACACATTGTAGCTCATGGGCAGCATGTAGGGAAAGGTAGCTTACACTGGTGGGTGATGTGTGGGGAGACTGGCAGGGGCTGGGCAGTTGGTCTACAGCTGGGCCGGTAAGGGCCCCTGGGGACTGAGCCCACTTCCCTCTGCGGCCCCAGCTGGCAGAAGAGCTGGAGCTGGAGCTGCAGAGCAAACGGCGTTTGGAGGGTGAACGGCGGGAGACTGAGAGCAATTGGGAGGCCCAGATTGCTGACATCCTTAGCTGGTGGGTACTGTGGGGCTGGGTGGGACCTGGGCATGGCTGAGGACCCAGACCGTGACATACAGTCCATTCCTATTCAGGGTGAATGACGAGAAAGTCTCAAGAGGCTACCTACAGGCCTTGGCTACTAAGATGGCAGAGGAGCTGGAGTCCTTGCGAAATGTGGGCACCCAAACACTCCCTACCCGGCCTCTGGTGAGCCCCATGCACAAGAGCCGTGGCGTATGTGTGTATGTGTAGAGGTCATAAGACAGATTGTGGGAGTTGGTTCTCTCTTCCTACCATGTGGGTCCCAGGATTGAACTTAAGTTGCCAGTCTTGGTAGCACCCTGAGCAGCCTTCTGAGCCACCTTGTCAGTCCTCCCAAGTTCAAGGTTTATGCTGAGGGTTGAGGACGGGAAGAGTGGGTGGGGTCTTTGGGTCTGGCCAAGTGGCATGGACAGCTGTATGCTCTAGTGGAAGGGAGAGGGTCTCAAACTGCTAGTCCCAGAGAACATCGTACCGAGATGTCCTTGGCTACTACCAGGACCACCAGTGGAAGGTACGGAGGCTGCAGAAGATGGAGGCCTCAGCCCGGCTGGAGCTTCAGTCAGCACTGGAAGCTGAGATCCGGGCCAAGCAGGGTCTGCAGGAGCGACTGACACAGGTGCAGGAGGCCCAGCTGCAGGCGGAACGGTGAGGTCATGGGCAGATCCTAGAGGAGCGGGTCCGTGCAGGGGCCTATGTGAGCATTGCCCTCCTCTCCCAGCCGCCTACAGGATGCTGAGAAGCAAAGCCAGGCCCTGCAGCAAGAGGTAGCTGAGCTACGGGAAGAACTTCGAGCCCGTGGGCCAGGGGGTAAGTGCCCATTGCCTGCCTACTCTGGAGCCAAACCCTACCAGTCTCATGAATGCCAGGAAGCTCCCATGACAGCGGTGCCCATATGAAAGAAATCTGTCCCTCCCACACATCGCTGTTGACACCAGCATCTGTTTGTCACTCAGCACTTAATGAACACTGCTGTGTGCCAGACTCCCCCAAGCCCCACCTGTGGACATTTATGTATCTCCCTGAGATGGAAACTGAGGTCCACACCCACCCCTGGTTCCTAAGCCTAGGACAACAACCTCAGTTACTTGTACACTTGTCTACAGATGCCAAGCCTTCCTCCTCTCTCATCCCTCTCCTGTCCTTCTGGAACACTGAGGTAAGAACCAGATAGAGGGGATTATTAGGGAGGAGTCCTGGTGAAGAGCATGGTGGCCCTGACTTCCTTCCATCCTTGCTCATCCCCAGAAGGATTCTGCCAAGGACCCTAGCAATTCAGGGGAGGCCCCAAGGTCTGGGGCAGAAGCAGAGCTGAGGCCAGAGGGCCGCCGCAGTCTGCGCATGGGGGTGAGAACAGGCAGGAGATCCCGGTGGGGTGGGCTCTGGCCCATTCCCTTCTCACTTGCTCACTTACTCAACTCACTTCCTTCAGACTGTGTTCCCCAGAGTGCCTGCTGCCACCACAACCCCTGCAGAAGGTCCCCCTGCTAAGGTCAGTGGCCAGGGAGCAGAAAAGGGTGGGGCATTCAGCCCTTCCCCCAAATCCCTCTGGGATACTCTCACCCCTCCACTACCCCCGCAGGCCATGTCTAGGGTGATAGTGCTGGCTTTTTGGCATGGCTCATAGGTGCTCGGAGTTGGTATGGCCACCTGGCTCAGCCTCTTGGCCATCTACCTTTTGGGATGGAGCATGGGTGCTCAGAGGCCCTGGTAGGAATGATGACAGCATGTACCCCTTCACAGCCCGGCTCACACACGTTGCGTCCCCGGAGTTTCCCATCCCCTACCAAGTGTCTCCGCTGTACCTCGCTGATGCTGGGCCTGGGCCGCCAGGGCCTCAGCTGTGACTGTAAGAACCCTTCTCCTTCAGGACCTCCCTTTATATCACAGCCCCCAGGGTATGAACCTGACACACCCAGACTGTTCCTCAACCCAGTAGTACCCACGTACCCACACCTGCCTCTCAGTCACCTTTCCCCTACTCCCCTACTCCTTTCTCACTTGATGGCAATGGGTGACAATTCAGGTGTCATTGTCCCTGAGGGAACTGTCTAGAAGGCTCAGGTCCTTGTTCTGGGCTGCCTGGCCTGCTTCATCCTGCCACAACTCTCCATCTCCCCACAGCCTGTGGCTACTTCTGTCACTCAGCCTGTGCTCCACAGGCCCCACCCTGCCCTGTGCCCCCTGAACTCCTCCGCACAGCCCTGGGAGTGCACCCCGAAACAGGCACAGGCACTGCCTATGAGGGCTTCCTGTCGGTGAGCTGTGGCTGAGGGCTGAGGAGGATGGGCACGGGAGCCAAGGACCTGTGCAGCCCTCCATGCCTGTCTCCCCACTAGGTGCCGCGGCCATCAGGTGTCCGCCGGGGCTGGCAGCGCGTGTATGCTGCTCTCAGTGACTCCCGCCTGCTGCTGTTTGATGTCCCTGACCCTCGGGGAAGCCTGGCCAGTGGGGTCCTCCTGCAGGCCTTAGATCTGAGGTCGGTGCCAGGCAGGAACACGGGACATGTCACAGGTGGTGAGGGACTCATTCAGGGACTGTACAATTTCTCCTGTATCCTTTGTTCCTCCCAGGGATCCCCAGTTCTCAGCTACCCCTGTCTTGGCCTCAGATGTCATTCATGCCCAATCCAAGGACCTGCCACGCATCTTTAGGGTGAGTGCTCAGTGTGGGATAGGCCCAAGCCCATCTCTTTCCCATGCTGGCCCTGTCTTGGTCACTGCTGTATCTCAACTCTGTGTCTCCGCCAGCCACCTCACCTCCACATGCCGTTTTTCCGTAGCCACCATGAGCTTGCCACACAGCAATGAGGCTAGGGCCTGCTGTGTTTAAGGCCCTTGAATGGCTGTCTGGTACCTTCAGGAGACTCTCAAGCAATCTTTTGAGCTACCACACATCTGAGCCTGCAGACTTTCTCAGTCCTCAACCCTGGGTCCCTACCTGCTCTAGCCATACCTGTTCTTTCCAGTTCCCAGAGGGCCTTGCATTCGTGTACAACTCCTCCTCGGTCCCCTTCCTCTGCACAGAATTGCCAGCACCTTCCATGCCCAGTCCCTTGGAGCCAGGTTCTCTAACCCTGGGTAGTTGTCTTTCATCTCTCAGTCTGCTTTCGAGATTCTGCTCTGCGTCCCCACAGTGCTTATTTTTCCCTTTAATGTGCCTGTCACTGGGTTCTGAAGTTATCAGTGTGCCTGTCTGGTACTCTGTCTGGCTTACTCCCTGCCTAGCACTACAACCAGCTAGCATGCTAACAAACATCAGTAGGGGAAGGAGAGAAGGATAGATGGATGAATCTCGGTCGTAGCCCTCCAGCCTGACTCTCTCTCTGCAGGTGACAGCCTCCCAGCTGACAGTGCCACCATCCATGTGCACTGTGCTGCTGCTGGCAGAGAATGAGGGGGAGAGGGAGCGTTGGCTTCAGGTGCTGGGTGAATTGCAGCGGCTGCTACTGGATGCACGTCCAAGGCCCCGGCCAGTGTACACCCTCAAGGAGGCCTATGACAACGGATTGCCACTGCTGCCTCATACGCTCTGCGCTGCTATCATTGGTAAACCTTGCAATGAAGGACTGTCACTTCGGGAAAGTTCAGGCTAGTAGGGAGGCACTCGCCTAGGCCCGTTCCAGATGCAGAACCTTTCAGCTCTCTTCTGTGTTTTTGTGTGATGAGCCATGGGTCATGAGCCACACAGCCTGGCTTCTCGCCGCTTCATTTCTGTAGGTTCTTGTTCTCTCTTTTGTTGATATTGTATTGTTGAGACAGGGGCTCCCTACATAGCCCAGGCTGGCCTTGAACTCACAGAGATTTGCCTGCCTTTGCCTCCAGGTGCTGGAGTTAAGATTAAAGGTGAGCACCACCATGCCCAGCTGGTTCTCTTTTTTCTAAGAGAATCTCAAATAAGTGGAAGGAACAGAGGTTTTAGGGAGAAACAGAGATGACCTGGGAGGCTGAGGCAGAAGGCTCCAGAGTTCAAAGTCAACTTGAGCTGAGCTACATATGGAGATCTTAAAAAACCAAAACCACCAGGCATGGCTTGGTGTGTGTATGTAATCCCAGCACTTGTAAGATCAAAGTGGAAGGGTCAGGAGCTCAGGGTCATCCTTAGCTAATAAATAGCTTTAAAAAAAACAAACAACAACAAGAACAAAGAAGCTGGGTTGGAGAGCTATCCCAGTGGTTAAAAGCACTGACTGCTCCTCCAGAGGACCTGGGTTCAATTCCCAGCACCCACATGGGAGTTCACAGCTGTTCATAACTCCAGTTCCTGAGCATCCAGCACCACCTTCTGTTCTCTATTGGCACCAGGCCCACAAATGATGCACAGGCATGCATGCAGGCCAAACACCCACACACATGAAATAAAATAATTCTTTAAAAAATTATCTATATATGTATATTTGTATATATGCATACATGCTTACATATATATGTATACACACATGCACACACACGCAAAACAACCCAGGTCAGTAGTAGTGCTGCACACACCTGTAAATCCAGCACTTGGGAGCCAGCGGGTAGCAGGAGAATGAGAAGTTCAGAGCCAGCCTCATTTACGTAGTGGGTTAAGTGCAGGCCCTGTTTTAATAAAACCAAACCAACAACCAAGTACGAAGATTGCCCCAAATTCATGCTGACTTGGGTCAGTGACCTAGTGAGTTGTAGGCCTGGCTTATGAAGTAAGACACTGTCTCCACAGAAACGCAAATGAAGCTCCTTGTCTTGACTTTCTTCCTCGCAGCTGGGTGAATGAGGGGGTGGGTGCTTGTTATAGGGCTCACTGACTTTGGAGCATGGGCCTCAGTAAGGGTCCTCCCTCCATAACTGATAATTGGGAAAGAGGCAGGAAGTAGAGGTCCCTGGCTTCCTCCTGTGGCTGAGGCCTTGAGCCAGTTCCAGCTTGCAGGTACTCTGATCAGGAGCCATAGATACTCCTATCAGGAGCCATAGGTACTCCAATCAGGAGCCATAGCAGAGACTGTGGGTTCCCTGGGTCAGTCAGTAACCAGAGGTGGGGGTGTTGGTAGAGCTGGGTGCTTGCTGGCACTTGCCCTCCCCTCTGTCATTTCTCCTCACAGCAGCTCTGTAAGAAAGGTGCTGTCCTGACTTTATAAAGGGGAGAGTGAGGTTTACCCAGAACCACAGTCATGGTAGTGGGCCTCACCCTGACCTGTTACCAAGGCCCTTCCTCATTACGGCCAGTATAAACTGTGAGCAAGAAGAGCACAAGGATGGGGGTGGGTGGACAGTGTGCAGGATCCCCAGCTCTATTGCCTCAAGGTGTCACTGGACAAACTGACCTCTGACCTCTCTTCCTCTCTCAGACAAAGAACGACTTGCCCTGGGCACTGAGGAGGGGCTGTTTGTGATTCATCTTCATAGCAATGGTACCACTGGCAGGAGTAGGGTGGGTGTGGGCCTGGGTACCCAGGACTATGGGTGCCTGCTGCTTCTCATGCCCGTGCTCCTCTCTCTCGCCAACCCCACAGACATCTTCCAGGTGGGGGACTGCCGCAGGGTGCAGCGCTTGACGGTGAGCTCTGCTGCTGGCCTGTTGGTCGTGCTCTGTGGCCGTGGGCCCAGCGTGCGCCTCTTCGCCCTGGCTGAACTGGAGAACGCCGAGGTGACAGGTGCCAAAATCCCTGAATCCCGAGGTTGCCAGGCTTTGGTAGCTGGACGCATCCTGCAGGCCCGGACCCCGGTGCTCTGTGTGGCAGTCAAACGCCAAGTGCTCTGTTACCAGCTCGGCCCAGGCCCAGGGCCCTGGCAGCGCCGAATTCGAGAGCTACAAGTGCCAGCCCCAGTGCAGAGCCTGGGGTTGCTGGGTGATCGGCTCTGTGTGGGTGCTGCCGGCACCTTCGCTCTTTACCCACTGCTCAATGAGGCTGCACCGTTAGCGCTGGGGACTGGCCTGGTGCCCGAGGAGCTGCCCGCATCCCGCGGGGGCCTGGGTGAGGCGCTGGGTGCGGTGGAGCTAAGCCTCAGCGAACTCCTGCTGCTCTTCGCCACTGCTGGTGTCTACGTGGATGGCGCTGGCCGCAAGTCACGAAGTCACGAGCTACTGTGGCCAGCAGCACCTATTGGCTGGGGTAAGGCCCGTAGAGAGCCCAGCAGGGTAGGGCCAGGCACTGGAGGTCCTGCCACCCCTTCTGTCCTAAGCGGCTTGCCTAGGACCTCCCTTTTTAGCTTTTGCCTTTATTCTTCCTGGCTTCATTTTCTACCTGGCCAACTTCAACGGCTTGAGCCTGGAGCAGTTCTGCCATTCCATAAATGACGTGATTGCTGCCATTGTCAGGATGCCTTTGCTTTTCTCCCCTCTCCTATTACTGCTCCCTGGCTTCTCTTTTCATGCCACCTCTCGGCTCGGTTCAGACCTCTGTTCTGGGTCTTGTCTTCCCTTCGTGCACTGCGGCCTGTAGAACAGGCTAGGGTTGGCTCCTTCATCCAGCGCCAGCCTGGGCAGGCACACCCTGGGGGCTGTGCTTGTTGAGAAGAATGAACAAATGACTGGAGCGGAGTGTGCCCTGGTGTGGTCACTCGGCGCTGATGTGATGGGTGGAGGCGAGAGAGGGGGACTGTCGTTAATAAGCAAAGGCTGTTTGTGTGAGGCCTGGGCTTGAGTGCCCCAGACTGCCATTGACCATAGCCTGCCCTTCCTCACTGGCTGTACGACCTTGACCATTACTTTGCTCTGAGATTTCAATGACCTCATCTGTAGTGTCCAAGACCGGGGTGATTGTAGTACCTGCTCCTGCTTGGCGCTGCCAGAGACTTAAGAAAGGACAAACATGCCCAGCGTTTTGAGCTGTGTGGGCATGTAGTGAGTGCGGGCTATTATCTCATCTCTAGAGCTGGGTGAGGCAGGCCTCCTTGTGGGACGGAGGAAACAGGCTCCGAGAGGTGCCTGGCTTGCCTGTGGCTGCATGGTACACATAGGCTCTTTCTCATCTGCAGGTTACACAGCACCCTACCTAACAGTGTTCAGTGAAAACTCCGTTGATGTGTTCGATGTGAGGAGAGCGGAATGGGTGCAGACTGTGCCGCTCAAGAAGGTGAAGGTCTACCCTGAACACGGGTGGCATGGGAGTGCGTAACGTGGCCTGACCTCTGCTTATTGCCTCAGGTAAGACCCCTGAATCCAGAAGGCTCCTTGTTCCTCTATGGTACCGAGAAGGTCCGCCTGACCTACCTCAGGAACCCGTTGGCAGGTGAGGAAGTGTGAGCTTGTCTACATCTGTGTGCGATCACCTGTGCACAAGTGTGAGCTTGTGCATCACCTGGCTGGGACGTGTGAACCTCTCACCAGCTCCCTGATTTTCCACAGAGAAGGACGAGTTTGACATTCCCGACCTCACTGACAACAGCCGGCGCCAGCTGTTCCGCACCAAGAGCAAACGTCGCTTCTTCTTCCGAGTGTCTGATGAGCTGAGACAGCAGCAGCGCAGGTGCGCATGTGTGTGGCTGCTGGGCGGAGCTTTCTGCTCTTAGGGGTGGGGCGAGGCTTGTTGCCCTGCTCTTTACACCCCCTCTGCCTGCAGGGAGATGCTGAAGGACCCTTTTGTGCGCTCCAAGTTCATCTCACCACCCACCAACTTCAACCACCTGGTGCACGTGGGCCCTACAGACGGGAGGCCAAGTGCCAGGGTGAGTCCTCCAGAGCCAATCACAAACCTTCCCGTAGTGGTTGATCCAATCACAGGCTTCTGTTGATAGCTTGGCTGCTGAGGCAGGTGACTCATCCCTTTGATACCCGGACCTCAATACATCTGTGCCAGAAGCTGAGTTCCCATGGCCTGTGCTTCCTGGTCCCAGCCCTTCAGCACTATCCCCTGACACTGTTCTCTTCCAGGAACAAAAGAACAGAGGTGCTCGCAGCTCTGGACCGCAGCGGCCGCACAGCTTCTCAGAGGCTTTGCGACGCCCAGCATCCATGGGTAGTGATGGCCTCGCTGGAGAGACAGACCCCAGTAAGGGCAGCCCTACAGCGCCCAGTGCTTGCATGCCTCCTCCAGGTTATCCTCCTTCAGAGCTCTTAAATCTAACCCAGGCATTTTGTCCTTCTATCCCCCTACCCCTTCCAGTCGTGAAGATGAAATCTTGGACATCTCTGTCCAGCGAATCAGTGTCCTGCCCCCAGGGGTCCCTGAGTCCTACAGCATCCCTGATACAGGTGAGCCAGTGGGTAGGGCTTTCTCTCCCCCACTCAGAATTCAGACACTTTGACCAAGCTCTGCACCGGGACAGGAAACCAGAGACCCACCTGAGCACATAAGGCCTGCAGAATTCTTACCTCAGCCCCTGGAGGCTTATGGACCCATCTGCAGCTCTGGCTCTCCAAGCCCTAGCTGTGCTCCCAATCAAGGAGGGCCAATCCTTCTGAGCTTGTCCTATCTGCAAAATGAAGATGTCACTGTGGCACCTGTATGAGATGATGGTGTCTGCATAGTGCCAGATGCATGGGAAGAGTGCCCCATAACAGCAGCTCTTGAGATGGTGTGTGTAACATGTGTGTGAGAGTGCAGGTGTATACATGCCACATCACACATGTGGAGTCAGAACAGCTTCCAAGAACTGGGTCTTCCTTCTACCTTGTTTCTGCCCTGTGTGCTCCAAGCTGGTTGGTGCACAAGCTTCCAGCTGATACCCCTTTCTCTGTTTCCCATCTCACTGTAGGTGTGCTGGGATTATAGATGTATGCCTGTATCTGGCTTTTTACCTCGGTTCTGGAGTGCAAACTTAGATCATCAGGTTGTGTGGCAATCATTTTTATCTGCTGAACCATTCCTACCTACTGAACCATTTCTAAAGCCCTGGGGATGGATATATAGATATAGATATAAAATTTTTAAAAAATTTTTTGTCAGTGCTAGGGGTCAAAATAGGGTACATATCTGCTAAGCAAACACTTTGCCATTGGACTATATTGTTCTGGTAGGAGGGTTTGAGACAGGGTCTCTCTATTTAGTTCTGGCTGTCCTCTCTATTTAGAACTGGCTGTGTTAACCAGTCTGGCTTTGAATTAAAAAAAAGAGTCTCCTGTTTCTGCCTCCTGGGTGCTGGGGATTAAAGGCACACTGCCACGCCTAACCTGAGCTACATTCTTCACAGAGATCCAGCCTAAAGATGGGGAAGAAATCATATGGGAACAGTCTGCTTTGTGTGGGGTCAGAAAAGACTGAGAGAACCTGGGAAGGCCCCACTGGCCCTCCATCCACACCTCTTAACTGTCCCTGTCCCCCTCATACTCCAGTCATACAAAGTCACCTAACCCCAGCCCGCCATTTCTTTCATACATCCAGTTTCTTGCCCCTGCTATTCCAGTCCTTTCAATGCTTTTCCTGCCTTCAGTGCCCAGGCTGCCCACCACTGTCACCCTCAGAGCGTTCTTGGCTACATGGTCATGGTCAGGTGTCACTGCCACCAACACCCCCTCTACCCATTTGACTCCTATGCTGTGGCCAGGCAGACTGCCTGCCTAGTTTCTTTCCTTTCTTCCTTTCCTTCCCTTCATCCCCCCTTCCTTTCTTCTTCCTTGCCTGCCTGCCTGCCTTCTCTCCCCTTTTTTTAAAGGGTCTCATGTAGCTCAGGCTAGCATTGAACTCATGATTCTCCTCCCCTTCTGAGTGCTGGGATTACAGGCGAGCATCTCTACACCCAGTTTGTGCTGTGGTTTTTCTTCCATGCTCTACTTCCTTGTTCAGCTGTGGAAGCCATGGTGGCGGGGGTTAGTTTCCCGTGTTCTGCCTGGAGCAAAGCATGTTTCTGACTGAATGTGGACTGGAGCGAACGAACACCACACAGGGTTTGTTCCCGGCAGTTCTGGCTCCTTTGTGAACGCGACACCACACCTCAAGTGTAGGGTCAGTCAAGACCTCTGGGAGGCACCAGCACCATGAGCAAAGAGTCCCCTGTCCCTCTTCCTGTCTGACTTTCTGTTGTTCCTTCCAGGTCTCCGAGCGGCCCCGAAGTCTCCCTCCAGACCCCAAGTCAGAGAGCACCCCCTGATGCCCTCTGGCAGTGCCCACCCCAGTCCCAAGACAGAAGGAGTGAGGAAGCAAAGAGCTTGTGGGATGCCATACTCCGGCTGGTCCCGGGACATGTTGAAATTCAGACTCAGGGAGAGCCTGGGTAGAGGACCAAGAGTAAGATTTGCCTGGGTCCCCAGGAATAGGGTCTGACTCCTTGCCCTCACCCTGCCCTTTCCCTGGGCTTCCAACACAGGCCTACATTGGCCTCTGGGAGTGCCATGGCTCTGATGCCCGGGGATGATTGTGCCAAAGCTGTGCTTCAACGGGCCAAGCCCTGGGAAGCTGGTAGGAGTCAGAATGAGGAGTGCGGAGGAGCATGCTGGGTGTCTTGTCTGTGTAGCCTGGCCCCCAGCTGAGACCAGGATGGAGCATGTGCAGGTCTCTGCTCAGGGTCATGCTCAGGGTCAATACAGCTCTGATTAAGAGGGAAAGGATAGAAAAGATGAAGGAATGGTGCAGGTGAAAGAGGTGAGAGGTGAGGGACAAAGGAAGCAGAAGAGGAAGGGATGCCGTCAGGAGAGCCGTACTCAGCTAAGGAGGGAGGAGGACAAAATGGTGATGAAGAGGAGGAGGGTGGAGAGACAGGAGGTGCTAGGAGGGCAAGCGAGCAAGGGGAAAACCAGACCCAGAAACTTCACTGGGGAGGGGCTTAGGGCTGAGAGCAGGAATATTGCCAACTAATCTGTCCAGGGAAGAATGGTTCCTAGGCAGGGAGGGGATGGGAGGGTATTTATAAGGGCTTCTCGGTGGGAGATGGACACCCTTCGGGGCCACTGAAGATCTCCAGGCACACTTCGGTCCTTCCCAGCAAGGAGGGTCCTTTTTTGGAAGCTTCAACCAAGTGTATTAGGGGGACATGGGGGCATTTTATTATTACATTATTTTATGATTACAGTCATTATTATTATATTGCTATTTTTATTAAACCTCACCCTGCTACAGTGTGGGGAGTAAAATAAGTATTTATCTCCTTAAATGGCACATTCCCGGGAGGGATGGACCCTAATGCTCTGAGATGCAGCAAGAAACCAATAAACCCAACTTTGTAAGCACTGGCCTCCCCACCTGGGTCTGTCTTGCTGTGTAAACGTGGGAGTGGGAGGTAGGAGGAGTGGTGGGAACCATGAACAATTAAAAGCTGGCCTGTGTGTGTATGTGCATGCTCTCAAGAAGACTGGGACAACGTGGATGGTTCTTCAGGAGCTGTGAATTTTGGGTGGTGTGTGGGGTTTTTTGTTGTTGCTGTTTTGTTGTTTATATTTTTTGTTTGTTTTTCAAGACAGGGTTTCTTTGTGTAGCCTTGGCTATCCTGAACTAGCTCTAAAGACCAAGTTGGCCTCGAACTTACAGAGATCCACCTGCTCCTGCCTCCTGAATACTGGGATTAAAGACCTGTGCCACCAACACCCAGCTGTATGTTTTTATTTTATTTTTATTTTTATTTTTTGAGACAGGGTTTCTCTGTAGCTTTGGTGCCTGTCCCAGAACTAGCTCTTGTAGACCAGGCTGGCCTCGATTGAACTCACAGAGATCCACCTGCCTCTGTCTCCTGAGTGCTGGGATTAAAGGCGTGCGCCACCACTGCCCAGCATCATGTTTTTATTTTTGAGACAGGGTCTTACCTATGTATCTCTGGTGGCTACCCTGGAACTCACTATGTAGAACAGGGTCACCTTAAAATGACTGAGATATACCTGCTTCTGACTCCTAAGTGTTGGGATTAAACGTGTGCAACACACCCAGCCATGTTAAATTTCGAGATGGGATTTTGGTAGCATAGGCTGGCCTGCCAATGTGCCCCGGGAACCTGCCCATTTCTCCTCTGAAGAGGTGGGATTGTAAGATGTGCCACCATGCCCAGCTTTCTCATCTATGTTCTGGAAATCAAGAGGGTTCTCAAGCTTGCACAGAAGCATTTTACCAACTGAGCTATCTTCCCATACCCCTGGCCTGTGTCTCTGAGCCCCATCAGATGACTGGGACTGAAGTAATGGCGAATCAATCCCACACCAGTTAGGTTTTAAAAGGGTATTTATTTTGGGGGGTAAAACTTACATACACACAAACCGTCAGGAAAGGAGCCAAGTCGCTGGAGCAGGAGCCGAAAACAAGCACCGGAACCAAGAGAGACTGAGCTGAGAATTGCGACTCTTTTTTTTTTTTTTTTTTTTTTGAGTTTCCATCACTTTATTTTGCAAAAATAGAAAACTCAGCAATATGCGATACAGCGGGGTAGGGGGGAGATGTAAACAGAGGGGAGGGGGCAGCACCCTGACCCCCCAGAGAAAAGGGGGAGCCTGCAGGAATCTTATTTGGTAGCTAAATACAAATGGGGGGTTGGGGGAAGAAGGAAGGGGTCACAGAGGCCCTGGGCTCCCCCACACAAGACCCCTGGAGGAAGGGGTCATTCCAGGGTGTAAACAAAAGCTAATAAATAAATAGAGGCTTCCTCTGGGTCAGGGTGGGATCAGCTAAGCAGCATCTCCCCTCCCTGGGCCAAGCTGCTCTGGGGGTCAAGGGTAGAAGGCACTAGGAGAGGGATCCCTGTCCCCTCTGTAGTGTAGGAGGGTCCCTGTCTGATGGCTGAGATGGGGGCAGGAGGCCAAGGCACAAGACAGGGCTAAGGGAGGGGTTTGTAAAATAGAGGGCCCAGGATGAGAGCTGCACCTCAGCAGAGAGGTACAGAAAGGGCTTATGCTTCTCCCTTCACCCTCAGGCCCCACCCCAGAAATGCAGGGTCCAGCCTGCCCCTACACCTGGCAGGAGGATGGGGCATGGGGCAGTGTGCATGGCAGGTTCATCACACAGCATTGGGCACCCAGGGTAGGGCACCAGGGTGGGCTCAGCCCTCCTTGAGGACCTCCCCATTTTGGTCTCTAGTGTTCCTGTTTGTTCCCAGAGGCCCAAGCACCTGGCAGAGGAAGAAGCTGTGGGAAGGCGGGGCTTCCTCCTGCCCCGGGAGCCTGTGGCCTGAATCTGACGGGCAGTGCTGAGATATAGAGTTGAGACTCAGGCTCACCCCTTCTCCGTTCTTCTGGTAGGTGCAGGGCAGTCCTCCAGGACTGTAGAGTGAGCCAGTTAGAACAGGACAGGGATGAACACAGGCACCCCTAGAAACTTTGGCAAAACAATGAGCTCATTGGAAAGGTGGGGAGTGGGCAGGGCAGGTCCTCCCCCAGTCACTGGTACCTGGGGAATGGTCAGTCTGCTGCCTGGAGCCCAGCCCCACAGTGGGGTAGGTCAGGGGCCCTGGTCAGGTTGGGGACTTTGGCCCCCTTTGTCCTGGACCCCTGGAGCTTCATCCTCACTGGAAGCCTTGGGGTGGGGGCCAGGCTTTGAGGAGTCGTCCTCAAACATTTCAGGGTTCTCCAGCATCTCTCGGATCAGGGGGGGCATTGGGCCTGGAATCTCCATCTTCAGGGTAATGGCCCTTTCTGCTCCCTTGGTGCTGATGCCCCGGAGGTCAGTGATTTTCATAAGCATCCTTGGAAACATGTAGGGTTGGCTGGGTCTCCGTCGCCGGGCGTAAAGCCTCAGGGCTTCCAGCAAGGGCTCCTGCAGCTTGTCCACCTTATCGAGTTCCTCCAGGTCCATGCGGTCTCCACAGATGAGGCAGATGGCACTGAGCAGCCCAGTCTCTGTGTCATCCATCTCCAGGGGCAGCAGCTGCCCAGCGAAGGCAAAGACAAGGTCTGTAAGGGGCCCAAAGCCAGCATTGTGCATCTGGGTACGGTTCAGGGTCAGTCCATTCGAGAATGTCATGGTGTCTTGCTCTGGGGTATACCTTGTACAGATTCGCAGCATTAAGATATCCAGGCAGGCAGCCTTGAGCAGAGTGATCTGGTCAGCAATGCTGAGTCCTGTAAAACCTGGCAACCGCTTAGCAAACTCCACAATCTTGATGATGCATTTGGTGGCCAGCTCACTGAACTTGTCCCACAGCCCCAGGTCCAGCTGTACCCGGTGATCTGCACTGGAGTTCGTGGTGTACTTGCCCAGCTGGCAGAGCGAGGGGAAAGTCTCCTGGTGGGCTTTGCTGACCTTGGTGATGAGCTCCTCTAACTGTGGGCTCAGTTCGTAGCTGTCAGGTGAACCCTCTTCCTTTATCTCTTTTTTCTTCTTGTTCCGGTCATTCCTTACAGCTTCCTTGGACATGCCCACTTCGAAACACTTTTGTAGCCGGCAGTACTGGCAGTGATTCCTGGTTACCTTGTTGATGATACAATTTTTGTCACGGTGACATGTATACACCATGTTTTTCTGGATGCTGCGCCTGAAGAAGCCCTTGCAGCCTTCACATGAGCTGACCCCATAATGGTAGCCGGAAGACTTGTCATTGCACACAAAGCATGGCTTATAGACCCGAGGAGGTGGTGGGGGTGAGGGAGAGCTGGGCACCATTTCCTCGGAGCTAGTGCTCTGTGTCTCCACCGACAGAGAGGCCATTTCCTTGGGGAGGTCAGGCTGGCCCAGGCCCCGGAAGCTGGGGCTCAGCATTTCAAATGGTGGCGACCCTCTGAGTGCCCCTGGGAAGGCGAAGGGGAAGCCTGCTCCTGGGTACCCAGATCCAGGTCCCAGGGCATCAGTTGCAAAGAGTCGCTCCTTATTGGTGGCCATGGTAGCTGCAGTGTGGGAATCCCTTGGAATTTGCAGTGGGCGGGGGTAGTCTTCAGCTGCAGCCCCCGCCCATGCCCATTGCCCTGGCCTGGGAGCTCCGTGCCCACCCTGGCTGGCCTGCCCACTGGGTCTCCAAGGGTCCCTCTGGCCTCTGCAGAGATTCCCTTCTACATACTGGGCCAGGTTGAGGTGAGAGGACCTGGAGGATAGGGCGGGGGAAGGAAGGCCGCGGAGCCCCGAGGTCCCGGCGTCAGGCGGTCTCGGGGATGGAGCGCCGAGGTGTTAGGGGGGCTCCAGGGGCACGGCTCTAGGCTGGGACAATCCCGGGGCCTCTCGGAGCCCGCCCGCCCACGTGACCGCCCCAAAATATCCGACACATTTTCTGCGGCTCTTTTTAAAAGAGAAATATACCACGCCCCAGTGGGCTGGCATTTCCAGCGGCTAAGCGGAAGGCGCTCCCGCAGCACTGAAGAAATGGTTCATCGGTTAAGAACACTGGCTGCCCTTCCAGGAGTGGTTCACAAACATCCATAACTCCAGTTTCTAGGGATCTGTTACCCTCTTCTGACCTCCAGGTACCAGAAACGCACATGCTGCACTTACATACACGCAGGCAACACACTCATACACATAAAAATAAACCTTTTAGAGCTGGAGAGATGGCTCAGCAGTTAAGAGCACTGGCTGCTCTTCTAAAGGTTTTGAATTCAGTTCCCATCGACCATCCCAAGATCATAGCAGACAGGGGTTAGGGCTCCAGACTGTCCATAGGAAGACACAGTGGGCTGAGCAGTAGTGGCACATGCCTTTAATCCCAGCACTCGGGAGGCAGAGGCCGGTGGATCTCTGTGAGTTCGAGGCCAGCCTGGTCTACAGGAGCTAGTGCCAGGGCAGACTCCAAAGCTACAGAGAAACCCTGTCTCAAAAAACTAAAAAGACACAGTAGTGCTACCTGACAGCTGTGGTCTGCCCAAGATGACCTTGGCTGTGGCTGAGCTGGAATGGAGGCCTAGAGGTAATTCTCTTTCTACACTGTACCCACCCTTCCCCCTCCCACTCCTGGGAGTCATCCCAGCCAGCATCAGTGGCCCCAACAGTTTATATTTACAGTTGGCAGAAGGCAACCTTGAAGGCAGACTCTGGATACTGTAGGAGTGGATCTAAGGCCTTCTCAAGTCCTCTGCAGCCCAGTGTGCTCACACGGAATCCTCTGTGGAAGTGGGAAGGCCTCACAGGTATCTTGTTCTTAGCCAGAGTTTCCATGACTGGGCTGGGCAGAGGAGGGTAAGGTCTGAATGCTGGAGCTGGAGGGAAGTGGGTGGAGAAGGTGGATCTGGTTGGGAGAAGATTGCAGGTGCATGGTAGAATTACAGGGCCTGAGCAGTTTGGGCTGGAGAGTCAGACCCAGATCCTGTCCCTTGCAGTCAAATGGTGACTCGACCATCCATAACTCCAGTTCCAGGGAATCCATTGCCTTCATCTGCTTTCTGTGGGCACCAGGTGTGTACTTGTAGTGCACACATAGACACGCAGGCAAAACACACACAACATCAACAATCTCAAACAACAAAACCCACCTCACAGAGGTTCCAGTAAGACTTGGGTAATGTGATAATGACAGGTGCTGTCGGACTGGGAAATGTTTCTTCTGTTCACTGGGGAACAGACGGTCCAAGTGGAGATGTGGGACAGATCGAAGGGAAGTCCAGACCTCTAGCAAGTTAAGACTTGAAAACCACCCCTCATTAAATTGGAGAAATGGCTGGCTGCTCTCTCCTGGCACCCAGGAAAAAAGTCAGCCAAATCCTTGGAAATGCAATCTCATTTCCAAGATTTTACATTTTAAAACATTTTCTTAATTAATTATATTTTAAAAATTGCATTTACTATGTGTATTGAGGTATATGTGACCACAGGTGTGGAAGTCAGATGATAACTCTCTGGAGTCAGGCCTCTGCAACCTTTCCTGAGTTCCAGGGATCACAGGTCCTCAGGCTTGTCCTGGCTGAACTGGAACTCTGTGAACCAGGCTGGCTTTGAACTTACAGAGATTCGCCTGCCTCTGCCTCCCAAGTGCTGGGATTAAAGGTGTGAACCACCATTGCCTGGCAATTTTCCCCAATTCTTTACAAAAAAAAAAAAGATTTACTGGTTTTAAAAAATAATTTAGTTGGGGGCTGGAGAGATGGTTCAGAGGTTAAGGATGCTGACTGCTCTTCCAGAGGTCCTGAGTTCAATTCCCAGCAACCAGATGGTGGCTCACAACCATCTACAATGAGATCTGGTGCCCTCTTCTGGCATGCAGTCACATATGGAGGCAGAACACTGTATTGTATACATAATAAATAAATAAAAATCTTTTTAAAAAATAATAATTTAGTTAACTTTGTGCATTTTATGTGCATTGGTGTGAAGGTATCAGATCCTAGAACTGGAGTTACAGACAGTTGTTAGCTGTCATGTGGGTGCTGGGAATTGAACCTGGGTCCTCTGGAAGAACAGCCAGTGCTCTTAACTGCTGAGCCATCTCTCCAGCCCCCAAGATTTATTGTTTTTATTTTATGTGTATGAATGTTTTGTCTGTGTGTATGCATGGACATCTTATACATTCAGTGTTCTTGGAGGCCAGAAGGTGGCGTTGGATCTCCTGGAACTGGGTTTAGAAATGGTTCTGAGTGGTCATGTTGATACTGAGATCTGGGTCCTCTGAGAATGCAGCAAATGGTCTTAATTATAGAGCCGTCTCCACCACCCTAAAACTTTTTTTTGGATGTATTTATTTTATATGTATGAGTGTTTTGCCTGTGTATGTCTGTGTATCACATGCATGTATGCCTGGTGTCTGATGAGGCCAGAGCACATTGGATCCCCTCAAACCAGAGTTATAGGCTGATCTAAGCCCACATATATGTGCTGGGAATTGAACCTGGGTCCTCTGCAAAGTCCACAGAGCCAGCTCTCCAGCCTGAGAACTGAGTCTTGAAAGTTGTCCTCTGACCTCAGCACATGTGCACTGTGACATGCGTCCCTTTAATAAATAAATAAGTGTTTTAAAAAGACAGGGCTGGAAAGATGGCTCAGTAGTTGAGAACACTGGCTACTAGTCCAGGGGACCCCAGCACCCACATGGCAGCTCACAACTGTAACTCCAAGATCTGACACTCACACAGGCATACATGCAGGCAAAACACCAATGTACATAAAATAAAAATAAATTATTTTAGATATGAGCCCACCTAGTGGTATGTTGTTATGTCATTGAGGTGCTGCTGCTGCCCTCAGAAAGGATTAAGATAATTTGGTGTGACTCTGAATTGTTATTTTACAAAAGGAAGCTGTTGGGGTGTTCACCCCAAGTAAAGAGGCTCTGAACAGACTGAGAAAAGATTCTGGTAAATTCAGCCAGGTGGAAAAAATGGATGTACTAGATAACTTTCCTGCGTCCTTCTTTCCTGACCAATTATTCTTATTTATTTATTTATTTATTGTTGTTTTTCAAGACAAGTTTTCTTTATGTATCCCTGGCTGTCCTGGAATTTGCTCTGTAACCCAGGGTGGCCTCAAACTCACAGAGATCTGCTTGCCTCTGCCTCTTAAGTGCTGGGATTAAAGGTGGGCGCCACTACCTCCCAGCTAAGACATCTTGCTTCCCGGGAAAACCTTGTTTATCAGTCTCACCACTAATTCGAACCAAGACTCTTCACCCCGAGCATCAGCAGCTACTTCTGATCCCATAGGTTTTTCATAGAAAGTACGAAGTTTTGCATTCATCGTCTGCTTCAATGAATTTCTGAGAACTTGAGCCTGGGAAGGAGGTATTCCGCGTCATCCTAGTCCACAGTCTAGGAGGTATCACGAAGAAAAGCTGTATGAAGTAACTTTCAGGAGCATGGACCACTCACAAGCAGCTACACCGCCCCAAGCTACCAACCCCCTGCCCATCAAGCACCTATTTTATATGGCATGAAGCCTACAGCAAAATCATTGCAAACCCGGGTTCATAGCACCACCTAGTGTTAAAGATTTAGAGGAGACGACAGTCTCTGACCACAGAAGACAGAAAAGGCTGTCTGGAAAAACCGGTTTTTGTGTTTAACCCTTGTTCTTTCCAGGACTCCGATGTGACTGGTTTGCTGAATCTGTCAAACAGAACAGCTAAATGACTTTTTGTGCAATGTGCAATGTGGAGTTAGAACAGGCATCATTAGTTAAGATGAGGTCATGAGGCATGGAGCACGACTTTAATCCCAGTACTCAGAAGGTATTCGCAGGCAGAGTTCGAGGCCAGCCTGGTCTAAATAGTTAGCTCCAGGACAGCTAGGGCTGTTACACAGAGAAACCCTGTCTCAAACAACAACAAACAAAACCCAATAATAATAATAATAATAATAATAATAATAATAATAATAATAATAATAATAATAAAGATGACGTTCTGGAGGTGATTAATTTCTGCATGTGTCCTGGTGGTGTACATCTATACCAGTGCAGTGGAGGCGGAGGCAAGAGCATTGTGTGTGGCTAGTCTAAACTAAAAAGCAAGGTCCTGTCTAAAGTAAGACTGACCTTGAATTCCTTTCCTCCCACCTCCTAAATTTTATTTTACACAAATGTGTGCACAAGGTGCCTGCCTGAAGCCGGCAGGGGTCAGCAGCAAACACTGGATCTCCTGGAACTGGGTAACCCAGGGTCCTCTGCAAGAGCAGCCAAGGCTCTTAACTCTGACCCGTCCCACCCGCCTCTAACTCCCAAGGGCTGGTATTGCGTCATACACTTGGCTAGCCAGAACAAACTGGCCTTGAACTCACCAAGAGCCTCCGTTTCTGTCCAGCCCTGCAGTATTTTTAGGTGTCAATGTTTTGTCTGCACATTTGTGCACCACGTCGGCGCTTGGTGGGGGTCAGAGGAGGGCATGGATTCTCTGGAACTTACGGTAAGTCACAATGTGGGTGCTGGGACTTGAACCCAACAAGTGCTCTGAACAGCCTAGTCGGGTCTCCAGAACCTTTGTAGTATTTCAAAGCAAGTCCTTTGTAGTATCTTAAAGCACCAGTTTCCCTCATATCATGCAAACTGGCCATAATACACACTGTAGCGGCCTTAGAGAGTGTAGTCCCAGGACTTCAATATCCCAGACGGCACCGGGAAACCTCTGGGTTGCGTGACCATAAAATGACCAATAGCTGAGGAGTTCAGGAGGTTTCTCAGCCTACCCGCACTGGAGCAGCGAGACTACTTCTCCCACAAGCCACTGCGGTCTTGACACTCATCTTTTCCAGATTTGGTGAGGGCGGGGCGGGACGATTAAGAACTCCTTTTTCCCGGCAGGCGGTGCGGCCAGGGGAGGCGCGGGACTTCATTTCCCAGCAGGCAGTAGGGGCGGGCGCCGCGGTGCCTTGTGTGGGATGTAAGCGCGGAGGTGGGCTCGGGGGACCGAGGCCAGGACTCTCC
Source organism: Myodes glareolus (assembly GCF_982192425.1). Classification (NCBI taxonomy): domain Eukaryota; kingdom Metazoa; phylum Chordata; class Mammalia; order Rodentia; family Cricetidae; genus Myodes; species Myodes glareolus. Next base: position 55,679,606 of record NC_142032.1, on the reverse strand, counting down.
TTGGGACTTGCGGGAGGCTGGTTTGGGTTCGCCTTTTGGGCAGGCTCCAGAGGGCCGGGAAAGGGTCATAGGAACCGACAGGGGTGACCTTTGAGGGTCCTCAGAAGTCTTTGGGACGCAGCCTCATCGGGGCTGGGGGTCCCGGGATTGTAGGAAACAAGAAGGCCCCACAACCTTGGTTGAAGGGTCTCAGCGACCGAGCCACCGCCCGTGAGCGCAGGACGAAGCTGCTGGCGAAGCAGAATTGTGGCGGAGGGTAGAGCCTTAGCTGAGCCTGGGAGGGGGCTCTCCCGCCGAGCCCGACCCTCCCTCCCTCGGCTCGCCCGCAGGCCACCGCCCGCCGCCATGGGGCTGAAGGCCGCCCAGAAGACGCTGTTTCCTCTGCGCTCTATCGACGACGTGGTGCGCCTGTTTGCTGCGGAGCTGGGCCGAGAGGAGCCTGACCTGGTGCTCCTCTCTTTGGTCCTGGGCTTCGTTGAGCATTTCCTGGCTGTCAACCGTGTCATCCCCACCAACGTGCCCGAGCTCACCTTCCAGCCCAGCCCTGCACCCGACCCTCCTGGTGGCCTCACCTATTTTCCGGTGGCCGACCTATCCATCATTGCTGCCCTCTATGCCCGGTTCACCGCCCAGATCCGCGGCGCTGTCGACCTTTCCCTCTACCCTCGAGAGGGGGGCGTTTCCAGTCGCGAACTGGTAAAAAAGGTCTCCGATGTCATATGGAACAGCCTCAGCCGCTCCTACTTCAAGGACCGTGCCCACATCCAGTCCCTCTTCAGCTTCATCACAGGTTGGAGTTAGACAGGTGGTCAGGGGAGCAAATATATGTTGGCTTACCTCGTCTGGTGTGTGAACAATATGGTTTACAGCCCATTTGAGACCCGTAAACCTTGTATAGTGGGGCAGGTATTATTTCTCCTTTGCAGCTGTGGAATCAAGAATCCCAAAAAGGAGAAGTGATGTTCTAAATGTCGGAGTGCCAGGGCTGGGACTGGAACCTGATCCATTGGTACCAGATCTTACCCTCTACTCCAGCCCTGCCACTGATTAGCCACAAGAATTTGGCAGCCCAACATATGAGGAAAGAGGGTGTCAGCAGGTCGGGGAAGTAGGACAAAGGGATGGATACATTTGAGACAATTAAATGAGATGATGCCTATGAAAATATTTGGAAAGGAAATTACGGACTTGAGCCCAAGCAAGCTAAGGACTTGAAAAGTGCTTCAGCTTCTGGTGCACAGTGTTGAGCAAGAATCTGAGGCCATTTCTGAGCTTAGCAGAAAAAAAGTGCAGAGATAAAAGTCAGGGCGTGGGCCTGGAATGTGTGTTGAGGGGGGATTGTAAGGTCATGGATTTGTTCTCCCTGTTATAGTCTAATAAGTGTGCAGTAAGACACCGGGTTAAATCGTTGTTAACAGAAGTATACATTGTAGAAAAAGGGAGGAACAGCTTTTGGCTGGGTGGAGCTGAGATCCAGGAAGGTCTCCTGCTGGGGTTGGATTAGCAGGAGGGAGAGGTTGTAAGCATAGAAGAGAAGGGGGAACGTGATGGATAGGAGCATGTGAGGTTTGGACACAGACTTGAAAGGTGTTGGGGTGCCCCCTTCTTCCAGGCCAGAGCTCTCATTACCACCCCTCCTCTACAGGCACTAAACTGGACAGCTCGGGTGTGGCCTTTGCAGTGGTGGGGGCCTGCCAGGCCCTGGGTCTCCGAGATGTCCATCTGGCCCTGTCAGAGGATCATGCTTGGGTGGTGTTTGGGCCCAATGGGGAGCAGACAGCTGAGGTCACCTGGCATGGCAAAGGCAATGAAGATCGCAGGGGCCAAACAGTCAATGCTGGCGTGGCTGAACGGGTATTGTATTTTCCCTTTCCCTGTTCTGTTAGCCAAGTCATCTGAGGGACTCTGCTCCCTCGGCCATGCTCCTGTTACCCCATCAGCCGTCTCTGTGCATGTATCAAGGGGGAAGGTAGATTTAAGTTGCCATGCCCAAGAGCAGGTCCAGGGCGAGCCATCCTGAGATGTCTTCCTTTGTGTCTTCCCCAGAGCTGGCTGTACCTGAAAGGATCATACATGCGTTGTGACCGCAAGATGGAGGTGGCATTCATGGTGTGTGCCATCAACCCTTCTATTGATCTTCACACGGATTCCTTGGAGCTGCTGCAGCTGCAGCAGGTGAGGAGACTAACTCCCCTACCCCCCTTCTGTATAGTGGACTGGCCTTTCTCAGTGCCCAGGGAGGGTGGGGTTGGCACATGAAGGGTTTTGCTTCATGAACAGTCTGAATCTTGAACTCTGGCCTTGTCTGGTGGAAGGGCGCTACTGCTTCCAGATCCCACTCTACTGGTAGGTGGCTCCCTTCTCCTCACTCACACCTCTTTCCCTTGGGCTCTAGAAGCTGCTTTGGCTGCTGTATGACCTAGGACATCTGGAAAGGTCAGTAGAGGGATATGGTCAGATTAGACCTGGGGGGAGCCAGAGGACTGGGTGACAGCCTGGCCTATTATCTGTTCCTAGGTACCCCATGGCACTAGGGAACTTGGCAGATCTGGAGGAGCTGGAGCCCACCCCTGGTCGGCCAGACCCACTCACGCTCTATCACAAGGTGAGGGCATCTCAAAAACCAGCAACTCCTTTCTGGGGACTGGGAAGAGATAGGTGAAAAATGTAGACCTTTGTGCGCTGGAGGGTGTTTTCTGCCCTACATTGTATCAGGCACATATATAATGAGGGTAGTTGTGTGTTTAAGAAGTGCCCTGGGTTCCCCAGCCTGGGGTTGTCAGGGCCTTTGTCCCACCAGCTGCCCTGCCATGTAGCTTGTGGTAGCACTGTGGAAAGATGTCAGCCTGCTCAGTATGGTAGGAGGGTGGCTGAGCTTGGAAGTTTTTGTAGAGGAGCATGTAGGGGGGGACCTGCCCTAGGCCTGAGTGCGAGTGTTCCCTGCCCCTCCCGGGCCTTGTTCTGTGGGGTCACCACTCCTGTTGTCTGCCCTTGCCTTAGCCTGGAATGGAGGTAGGTGGGAGGGAGTGGGGAGCACCAGGTAGAGGGGTCAGCAGGAATGGAGGCAGGATTGGAGCCAGGAAGACTCTTTAGGGCCCTCCTTTTGTGGCATATTACTGATGAGGCATTTGTGCTAGTCCAGGCAATGGGGGGCTGTCCTTGCTGAGGTTCCTCTGCTCCATCCTCCAGGGCATTGCCTCAGCCAAGACCTACTACCAAGATGAGCACATCTACCCCTACATGTACCTGGCTGGCTACCACTGTCGCAATCGCAATGTGCGCGAAGCCCTGCAGGCCTGGGCCGACACCGCCACTGTTATCCAAGAGTGAGGACCCCTGTCAGGCCTCCAGCCTGTCCTTTCTGTCACTTTCCAGTCAGTCATCCATTGTGACACCTTGTTTGTCTGAAGCCCTGTCCCCTCTCTGATCAGCCCCTACACCACCAAGGCTGCCAGAGCCCTCTGCCCTGTCTTTCCCCTCTCTCAGCTCAGTTTCTTATGCTCTATAGTCAGTTCCCTTGTCTGTGGTGCCACTGTCTCTGCCCAATTTCTAGTCCAGCCCCACATCCCACTCCTTAATCTTACCTTGAACTAACATGTCACCATCATTTAGATGAGCAAGGACCCCCAGCCTCTCACCCAGTCAGTGGGGTGTCCCATTGTGGGGGTACTGTCAGCCTAAATCCTACATGTTTTCACAGCTACAACTACTGCCGGGAGGATGAGGAGATCTACAAGGAATTCTTTGAAGTGGCCAATGACGTCATCCCCAATCTGCTGAAGGAGGCAGCCAGCCTGCTAGAAGCAGGGGAGGAGCGGCCAGGGGAGCAAGCCCAGGTGAAGGGCAGGACTTCATTGGTCACCCTCCTCCTGGGCATATTGGAATGCATGCGCAGGACTGGGAATTCTTTTCTGCTGGAGCTGATATCTTGGGCTTGGGTTAGGAGGGACTTGAGGGTGTTTTAGAGCTGAAGCCTTCAGGTAAATGGGTTACTATCCATCTTTTTGGCCCGGTTCTCACCTGCGCCAGGCTGTAGGCATGCATACCAAGGGCTGGCTGTTAAAATGAAGGAGGTCCTGACCTGTGTTTGCCTTAACTGAAACCAGGGCTTTGCAGTCTGTCTGGGCAGTGTCTGAACTCTTCCCTATTGACCCTCTTTTCCAGGGCACCCAGAGCCAAGGTTCTGCCCTCCAGGACCCAGAGTGCTTTGCCCACCTGCTGCGATTCTATGATGGCATCTGCAAATGGGAGGAGGGCAGCCCCACACCAGTACTGCATGTAGGCTGGGCCACTTTCCTCGTGCAGTCTCTCGGCCGCTTTGAGGGACAGGTGAGAGGGCCCTGCAGGGGCTGGGAACTATAGGTGGTGACAGTAGCCATGGAGGAGTGAGACTATTGCATGTGCCTCTCTGTGAGTACCGATGAAAGGGGACTCCTGGAGGGGTGGCCAGGGACTGAGCCTGGACTTCCCACTGGTGACCCACAACCTTTCCCTTGACTTGCACTCTTGCTTAGGTGCGGCAGAAGGTGCACATAGTTAGTCGTGAAGCAGAGGCGGCAGAGGCTGAAGAACCATGGGGGGATGAATCCCGAGAAGGCCGGCGGCGCGGTCCTCGCAGGGAGTCCAAACCCGAGGAGCCACCCCCACCCAAGAAGCCTGCGTTGGACAAGGGCCCGGGCTCTGGGCAAAGTGCAGGCTCAGGACCACCCCGGAAAATGCCAGGCATTGTCCCAGGTACTGCCCGTGGCCCCGAAGTCAGCAGTGCTGCTCAGGCTCCAGCACCGGCATCGCCACCACCGGAGGGCCCAGTGCTCACTTTCCAGAGTGAGAAGATGAAAGGCATGAAGGAGCTATTGGTGGCCACCAAGATCAACTCGAGTGCCATCAAGCTGCAGCTCACCGCACAGTCGCAAGTGCAGATGAAGAAACAGAAAGTGTCCACACCCAGCGACTACACACTTTCTTTCCTTAAGCGGCAGCGCAAGGGCCTCTGAACTGTTGGGGATTCCCTGACCTGGCCCCGGGCCCTGCCCTTACTCCCAGCAGGCTTCACCCTAGTTCCCTAATTCAAGCCCAGACTCTGCCCACCGTCCCAGGGGGCCCAGAGCTGCCCTGTAGTGACTGGGGAACCTTGAGTTGGCTCCTTCAGGCTGTGGCTTGGTTCTAGAATAGCTTTCATCTCTCACCAGCCGTCCAATTGGAACCTCATTGTAGGTCCATGTGACCAGTCTTTAAAGGTCCAACCCCCCCCCCCCCCCCGAAATTCAATAACCCATGAAGCCTACTTGAGCCTGAGCAGAGTTCGGCACTCCTCCCACTTGGAAGCTGAGGGTGGCCTTAGCCCAGGAACACAGATGCTACCTGGAAACCCCAGAGCCCAGGACTCCATTCAGTCCCTAGGGGAGATTTCCGCACTTTAGAGTTCCAGCCTTTGGGAATCTAGTTTCCTATCCCAAAGAACTTGCATATTGCTGCCTGAATTTGGAAATCTTCGCTTCCTCGCCTCTCTAACCCTAGAGTCCAGGACACAGAGCTTCAACTCTTGTCTGTGAATACTGAGCCTCACCCCCTTCCTGACCAAACTGGCCCCAGAACAGAGCAGGACCTCTTCCAACCCTCTGGGAACCTCCCCGAGGTCCCGGGAGGAAATCTGCACGGGGTGAGGGAGGGCCAGTCTCTTCCTGTTTTGTACATAGATTTATTTTTTAGTTCAAGGAAGATAAATACATTTTGTTAAAAAAAAAAAAGACATGTCTGTGTTTCATCTGGAAATCGGGGATGGGGCAGGGAGTAGACGTGCGCTTTTCTCTGCCTTTGGAGTTTGAACTTTATGCACCTGTAACGCGTCGAGAATGGGGTTGGGGTGAACCTAAGCTCCGCCCGTAGCTAGGGGACTTCCCCGCGCAGCCAGGGCGCCTCCTCCTGGCCAGGCGGGCGGAGGGGCATCCCCGGTCTGGCCCCGCCCTAGCCTGGCCCCGCCCCTCCGGCCTCCGAGCTTCGGTGCTGCCCCTGCCTGCCCTCCCGCCTCTCCCCGCCCCGCCCCGCGCCGCCCCGCGCCGCTCCGCGCCGGCTCCGCAGCTTGCGCCGGCCGGCCGGTCCGGCGCCGGGCCATGGCGCTGTTGCGGGACGTGTCGCTGCAGGATCCGCGAGACCGCTTTGAGCTGCTGCAGCGTGTGGGGGCCGGGACCTATGGCGACGTTTACAAGGTGCGCTGTGCGGGGCGGCAGGACGGGCGGGAGCACCGGAGGAGGGTACATCTGCGCGTCCAGCCGCAGGAGCCCCGGCCCCGCCCCCTCCTCACCCCGCTTCTTGCCCTGCGCCCCGCAGGCCCGTGACACCGTCACGTCCGAACTGGCCGCGGTGAAGATCGTCAAGCTAGACCCAGGTGTGGGCCCGGGTGGGGCCTCTGCGCTCCAGGGAGGCGGGCGCGGGCGCGTGAGCTGGCGGGGGCGGAGAGTTGACATTTCCGAGACCCTCCAGAGAGGCCGACCCCAGGCGAGACTAAGACCTGGTACCTGCCAGGCGAGTAGAGAAACGCTGTGCCCAGTTTGCACATAGGGGCAGAGTCTGGGTTACCCCTGTGTGCCCCCCCCATAATGCCTTGTGCTCCCCAGGGGACGACATCAGCTCTCTTCAGCAGGAAATCACCATCCTTCGCGAATGCCGCCACCCTAATGTCGTGGCCTACATTGGCAGCTATCTCAGGTGAGGTTGTTTACCCTCTTACTCCAGACTGCCCTCGTGTGCTCTGCTGTGTTCCAGACCTAGCTCTTTGTCCCCCCAGGAATGACCGGTTGTGGATCTGTATGGAGTTCTGTGGAGGGGGTTCGCTGCAGGAGATTTACCACGGTAAGAGACAGGTTCCATGGGACATGGCCTTTCCCCATCCCAAAAAAGGGACAGGAGGGCATCCTCCAGACTGAATTTGGGCTCCTCTCTGCTTCTGATTGGCTGTGTGACCTTGAGAGAAATGCTGTCCTTCTCTGGGCTCAGTATCCCAGCCTGGTGTGGCTAACATCACTTTCCTGTAGTGGTGCTTGCTGCTTCCCACTATGCAGGGTGGCTAGGGAGGGTCACCACATCCCCAGGCTTTCTCTCCAGCCCTCACACTGTCCATTTCAGCTACCGGGCCCCTGGAAGAACGGCAGATAGCCTATGTTTGCCGGGAGGCACTGAAGGTACCGGGCTCCTAGGCAGCACCCGCGTCGGAATCCTCTGGAGTGTGGACCTAACCCAGCTGGCTAGTGGGGGAGTGGGAACTTAGAATGGGCTGTCCCAGGGGCTGTGGGTCCTAACGGGGAGGGGGCCCCAGTTCTTTTGCCGGAAGCAGCCTATTTCCCTCTTGGCTCAGTCACTTCCTGTTTGGGGAGAGGGGAGGAGGAAGCGGCTTGGGTGGGGGGCCCCAGTCCTGAGGAGGGGCTCAGGGGAGGTGATTAGTGCTAAGTAGCTGTCTTTAAAGACTTCTCTTTGTCCCCAGGGGCTCCACCACCTGCATTCTCAGGGCAAAATTCACCGAGACATCAAGGTAGGGGTCAGCCTAGGACATGGTTCAAGTGAGGAGGAAGCTGCCAGGCACCTGATGGAATCCTTTCTGTGTCCCCCTAGGGTGCCAACCTTCTGCTCACTCTGCAGGGAGATGTCAAGCTGGGTCAGTCCCTGGGAATGCCATGTGGGTGAGGGTTTAGCAGGGACTCAGACACCATGGATCCCAGTCACCTTACTACTTGAGCCTCAGTTTCCCCACATAGGAGATGTAACAATATTACCTGCCTGCCAATAGTTGACCAAGATTAGGTTGAGAGGGACCTGACATGGAATCAGGTTTTCAGAGATGGAAGGTTGGTGGCTCCTCTCGGAAGAAGGGCCTGGCCTTGCTTGGGACAACTGTGGCTGGACCCAAGCCCTGCCTGGTATAGCCTGCGCACTGGGGTGGAAGGTAAGTGTGGCCCTGGGACTGGTAAGAGCCTGTTCTTCCTGCAGCGGACTTTGGGGTATCCGGTGAGCTGACAGCGTCTGTGGCTAAGAGGCGGTCTTTCATTGGCACTCCGTACTGGTAAGATGGTGCTCTGGACATAGGGGTAGGGGCCACAAGTATGGCATCTGGTCGTCCCATCTGTGATCCTGACTCTAGGATGGCGCCAGAGGTCGCTGCTGTGGAACGCAAAGGTGGCTACAATGAGTTGTGTGACGTCTGGGCCCTGGGCATCACTGCCATAGAGCTGGGCGAGCTACAGCCGCCGCTGTTCCACTTGCACCCCATGAGGTCAGCCTAGCACATGCCCCTTGCCTGACCCTTGTCCTGCTGATCCTTGACCCATGACCTCAAATGCTCCCTAGGGCCTTGATGCTCATGTCGAAGAGCAGCTTCCAACCACCCAAGCTGAGAGACAAGACACGTTGGTGAGGGCTCACCCACAGCCGAAATACCCTTTTCCAGTTAAGGCCCATGGGATGGGAGCTCTTGCCAAGGGTCGGGCTTGGTTCCCCTCTAGGGCCAGAACTCCGTATGGAGGGAAGGGCTGGTGGCTTGTGATGGAGGCATTGCTATGGTGCAGCAGTGCCACTGTGCCAGCTGCTTTTTCCTTGGTGGCCGGCTGGGCAACTCACAGGCTGCTTCTGTGCAGAGCTTAACCTGGGTCTGGGTGGGCGGGACTTTTGTGCCCACTAGGACCCAGAATTTTCACCACTTCCTCAAGCTGGCCCTAACCAAGAACCCCAAGAAGAGGCCCACAGCTGAGAAGCTTCTGCAGGTGGGAGGCAGGGAATGGCCCCGGGGGCTTGAGGCTCAAAGACCTAGAAGGCAGGGGCCAACCTGATCAACCCCTGCTCCTCTAGCACCCATTCACAACCCAGCAGCTCCCTCGGGCCCTCCTTACGCAGCTCCTTGACAAGGCCAGCGACCCCCACCTGGGAACCCTCTCCCCTGAAGACTGTGAACTGGAGGTAAAACAAGGACTGGGAGCTGGTCAGCCCCACCTGGGTGGCAGGGGCCTGCAGGTGATGTAAATCAGAATCTCTCTGACTTGTGGATTCTAGCACAGAGCCTCTCTCCAGTCAGGCCCACACGCCATGACTCTCTTGAGCAGGTCTGGCCTGCCTGCATGCCCTCAGGTCCAAGCCAGCTATAACTATGACTAAGCTATCTTCCTCTCTGTGTGGCCTTTGGCAAGTTTCTTGACGTTTCTGTGCTGGTTCTGCCATCTGTAAAATGAGGGCTGTTTTATTTCATAGTAACCTTAGAGGGTTGTCAAGACCTGGAAGAATTCCTGGCAGGGCTGAGTACTAGGTGCAAATCTGCTGTGTGTGTTCTTTCTTAGACCCAGGATATGTTTCCAGATACCATCCATTCTCGGGGCCATCATGGTCCGGCTGAGAGGACCCCCTCCGAGATCCAGTGTAAGTCTTCTGACAGGACTAGCTAAATGCGTCTACGAATCTGGTGTTATTTTGGGGATCCTAACCAATACTCTGGATCCCTAGTTCACCAAGTGAAATTTGGCGCCCCTCGCCGGAAGGAGACGGATCCTCTCAATGAACCGGTGAGGCACTCATTGGCTGTGTGGAGGGGGGTGGTGTAGTGTAGGGTGGGGTCAGGTGTGCAGATTCAGGTGGGACATCCTAATTCAAGGCCAGTCCAAAGCTGGGGTGCCTGTGTCACCTGGGGGCCTGGACTGGAGGCTCCTCCTGGGTTATTTTCCTTAAGATAACACTGGAAAGTGGAAGGCCATCCCCTTTGAAAGCCTAGGTTTCCCAGGACTGAGAATACTGCTCAGTCTGCCTGTTATGGGATCATGTCATTTCCTCTACTCTTCCTCTCCAATCCCATAGTGCTCCTCTCTGCTCCACTGCCTTACTGTCTCCTCTCTCTGTCTTGTCATTTTGTCTGTTACAAGTCTTTTGTCTGTTGCCAGAGTATTCTCCGTCTGTCTGTCTGCTCTGCTCTCTCTTGCTATCTCTCTCTCTGTGTTAATGTTGAGACATGATCTCTATCTAACTTACCCTAGCTTGCCTTGAACTCTCCTTGTAGTCTAGGTGAGCCTCGAGTTCCAGATCATTCCTGGCTATTCCCTACCATCTTGTGATACCCTTCTCTTTTTCTTTCCCTCTCTCCTGATGTCTTTGCCTTGGTTTCCTCCAGTGGGAGGAGGAATGGACGCTGCTGGGAAAAGAGGAACTGAGTGGGTGAGTGAGCAAGACTGGGGAAGCTGTGGGGCAGGTTGGGTCTTATGTAAACCTGACCATTGACCCCTTTCTCTGGCCCAGGAGCCTGCTGCAGTCGGTCCAGGAGGCCCTGGAGGAAAGGTGAGGGGCCCGTACCTAGGATGCAGAAGGCCTCCCAGGCCTAGGGGTCAGTCTCACCTCACATCCCATCATATAATCTGCTGTCTCCTTGTAGGAGCCTGACTATTCGACCCGCCTTAGAACTCCAGGTGTGGATCAGAAGAGGGTGGAACTGGGAAGTAAGCCCTGTGCACAGGGTGCTTTGGGGCAGAGAGTGCATCACAGGGCACCTGCTGATGACCAGACTGTTTCTGATCCTCTTGCCAGGAGCTGGACTCCCCAGATGATGCCATGGGAACCATCAAACGGGCCCCGTTTTTGGGGCTGCCCCATACTGAGCCAACACCTGATGACAATGCCCAGCCCTGCTCCCCAGGTGAGGCCCAGGCTTGGCAGGCCAGGAGGAATTCTGGGTAGGGATGGGGCTTGGAGTCACTATGGTCTGTGTGTACAGGAACCCCGTCTGCACCTCCGCCTGGTCCTGGCAGCCCACCATTGCTGCCCACTGCCTGGGCCACCCTGAAGCAACGGGAGGATCCTGAGGTGAGAGGGTACCAGAGGGGCGAGAGGTAGGCTGAAGGGTGTACCTGGGCCCTGACTCCTTCTATCCTACAGAGATCATCCTGTCATGGCCTTCCTCCCACCCCTAAAGTGCACGTAAGTGTTCGCTGGGTGTCCCTAGACCCTGCTGTCCTGACGTTCCCACTGGTCCCTCACCAGCTACTTGATTCCTCCCCAGATGGGTGCCTGCTTCTCCAAGGTCTTCAATGGCTGTCCCCTGCAGATCCATGCTGCTGTCACTTGGGTACACCCTGTGACTCGAGGTGGGCCGGGGCCTAGAGGACACCCTTAGGTTTGGGCCAGGGGGTGTAGCAGCCTCTGACCCCATACCCACGTCTGCAGACCAGTTCCTGGTAGTAGGGGCCGAGGAAGGCATCTACACTCTCAACCTGCATGAACTGCATGAGGATACGCTGGAGAAGGTGAGGCCTCCTGTCTTTTGGGGACACACAGGTACAGGGGTGCTGGGTGCTGAGCACCTGTGTACTGTTTGGCCCCAGCTCATCTCTCAGCGCTGCTCCTGGCTCTACTGTGTGAACAACGTATTGCTGTCACTCTCAGGTAGGAGGAGGAGGGAGCAGAGGCAGCCAGCGCACCCTCCCCCAAACTTTCTCTGAGCCCTGCGTGATCTTCCCCTTCTGTTTCAGGGAAATCCACGCACATCTGGGCGCATGACCTCCCAGGCCTGTTTGAGCAGCGGAGACTGCAGCACCAGGCACCCCTCTCTATCCCTACCAACCGTATCACTCAGCGCATCATCCCCAGGTTGGCAAGTGTGGCGTGTGGAGGAGGCCCAGAACAGTACCGACTGGATGGGGCTCTGGCCACTCCTGAGACGGCCAGGATCTTAGCTAATCACCTAGGCACTTTTCCGTCCCTGAGGCTGTTTCCTCCTGGTCAGTACAGTGGCCTCGCCTCCTGTCCTCCTGGCTTGTTGAAATGCAGAGGAATGTGAGCATGAAAGCCCTCCGTAGACGGTGGGGCAGTGGGCTTCACCCAGCAGCTCAGAGGGCCCTGTGCGGGGCCTGCACATGACTCAAGGGAAGCCCAGCCCTGGAGAAACAAAGGACATGGGCATTTATGGCAGACTGCTTGATTCAGGGCAGAGGCAGGCAGGGTTGGGGAGAGTGTTCTAGAAGTCAGGAGGCTGAGACAGCTCAGAATTAGAGAGTACATCCCAGTGTGTGAGGGCAAGGGAGAGTATGCAGGTGGAACCACAAAATAAGACCTGGGGAACCCCTATGGTGGTATTGGACCTGAGGGCTGAGGACCCCGCACAGGTGGCGAACCCTTACTCTGTTGCCAAGCCTAGGATCTGGACTCTGTCCAACAGACGGCAGTGCTGTTGAGCATTTCAAAGGATTCTATTGTGTACTGATCAGTATGCTTCCTGCTGGAGGTGGTTCAGCCCACTGTTTAAGAGCCGGGCTGGTGTGGTGGCTCATGCCTGACATCCCAGCAGTCACAGGAAGATAGCAAGTTTGAGGCCAGCCAGGGCTACATTGGGAGACTTTGTCTCAAAAACAAAACACAGCTGGGCATGGTGGTGCATGGCTGTAATTTCAGCACATGGCTGGTAGGGGTAGGAGAACCAGGAATTCATGGTTTTCCTTGTCTACCGATACTGAGTTTGAGGCCAGCCTGAGCTATTTGAGTTCCTGTCTCTGAAAACAGAACACATTGGCCGTATAGAGGGCTACAGTAGAAATAGTGTTTGAGAAGCAGCATGGCCAGGTCTGGGAACAGGCTGCAGGGGAGCCCCCTGCAGAAGATGAGTGACCCAGCATTAATGTGCAGCCTGAGGTGCAGCCCGTTAGCCAGTAACTATGGAGCCAGTGCCTTCTCATATGTTGTGACATTGTGCAGGGCTCAGGCACATCTGTGAACTGAAGAGACCCTTTCTCCCTTCTGTTTATGCCATGTTTTTTTTTTGTGGAGAGGAGGTAGATGGTAGGTCCAGAAAAATGAGGCTCTTTGGCAGTGACGACTCAGAGCATACCCCGTGGGGAAGAACAGAACAAAGGAGAGGACTTTCAAGGGCCATTCTGAGAGCCTTCTGTGAGAAAATGCTGTTTAAGCCAAGACTGAGGACAGGCTGAAGCTGCAGCTCGTTGGGAAAGACCTGGAATCAAAGGCATGTGCCAGCACCACTTTTTAAAATTTTAATTTTTAAAAGAAGCTAAAAAGGACTTGGTGGCGCACACCTTTAATTCCAGCACTCGGGAGGCAGAGGCAGGTGAATCTCTGAGTTCGAGGCCAGCCTGGTCTACACAGAGAAAGGCTGTCTCCGGGGGAGTTAGAGCTGTGGGTGTGCAGGGGAAGTTACCAAGGAGAAGGGATGCTCAGTGCAGGGGCCTAGTGCAGAAGTGAGTATGACTTGCTTCAGGATCTGTCCGCAGGGAGGCCTTGGGCTCTGCCTCACAGCAGGTTGGCTCAGTGGCTAGCAACAGAGGCATGGGCTGTAGTTGGAGTAAAGAAAGTAAAAATTGGTCTGGTTCTGTTTTTTTTTTTTTAAGATTTATTTATTTATTATGTATACAATACAGATGGTTGTGAGTCACCATGTGGTTGCTGGGAATTGAACTCAGGACCTTTGGAAGAGTAGGTGGTGCTCTTAACCACTGAGCCATCTCTCCAGCTCCCGGTCTTGTTCTGTTTTGCAAGTGGAGCCAGCAGGATTTCCTGGTACTAGGTGGTGTTGGAAAGGGAAGGGGAGTCAAGGCTGAGGGAAGGATGGAGCTGTCATCAGTTATGAGTGACGTAAGAGTCTGGGCTGAATTCAGATTTGCCACATTAAATAAATTATATGCCTGTCATCCCAGCATTCAAGAAGTTGAGGCAGGAGGATTACTGAGATTTGATGCTACAGTGTGAGACCTGGTCTTAAAACTTGCATTTCAAAAGACACTCTGAGTGGGACCTCCCTAGTCCATCTGGGAGAACTGGAATGCCAAGAAGAGTGGGCCAGGCAGGGGCTCCAGTGTTATTGTGACCAGGCTAGGCCAGAGGCAGCAGTACTGGGGAGACCTAGAGGAGAGCCTTAGCTACAGAGCTCACACTAAACCTGTGCTTGGTTCCCTGTGGCCTCCGGGCTTCTCTGACTCCCAACCTTAGGCGACAGACTCTGGCAAGTCGGGCAGCATTGAGTCTGTTTTCTTTGAACATAAAGAAGGGAAGAAATGGAATTCTTTAGAGGAAACATGGGACACAAAAGTATATGCCCCTGACCTACCCAGATGTTAGCTGGTGAGCGAGGAGGAGGAAGAGGAGGGCAGAGGGCAGTGCAGTGAGGCCGACACTGCTTCCTCCCAGGGGCCTGTCCTGGCAGGCTCACAGACAGGAGAGTCACTGGGAGGAGATTGCCCTCTTAGCAGCTTAGTTCCTTAGTCTCAGATGGTCAGTCCCCTGAGGGCAGGGGGAATTCTTCCTAAGACAGCCACCCACTGGCCCCATAGGTCCCTCTGCCCCAGCGAGGTGCAGAAGGCAGACCGTTTGCTGTTTGAAGTATACATTTCCCAGTCAATTTTTGTTCGTCAGTCTATGGAAAGGGTTGAGGATACGTAAGCGGGGACCTGCCTCAGCTTTGGGTCTTCCTGCTTCCCGCTTTACACGGCAGTGAGGAAACAGGTGCAGAGAGGGAAAGTTGTTTAAAACCTCACAGAGCCATGCTGGGTGGTGGTGGCACACGTCTTTAATCCTAGCACTCAGGAGGCAGAGGCCAACCTGCACTACAGAGTGAGTTCCAGGACAGCCAAAGCTATACAAAAACCTGTCTTCAAAAACCAAAAAGAAAAAAAAATTTTGTTTGTTTGTTTGTTTGTTTTGTTGTTGTTGTTGTTGGTGTTTTGTTTGGTTTTTCAAGACAGGGTTTCTCTGTGTAACAGCCATGATTGTCCTGGAACTTGCTCTGTAGACCATGCTGGCCTTGAACTCACAAAGATCCACCTGCCTCTGCCTCAGCCTCCTGAGAGTTGAAATTAAAGGCATGCACCACCACCGCCCAGCTAAGAAAGTAGTCTTAAAAACAAAACAAAACAAGCCCCTTCCCAGAGTAGCTCCAGAGGCTCCCAGATCCTCAGTCCCTTGCAGCTCTTACATTGCTGCACCTCTCTGAGCCTAGAGTCTCATCTGTGAAGCAGGACAATGACAATGACCACTTCTCAGGGCTCAGTGGGGGCCTTGCCCGTGATGGCTCCCAGAACATATGCTGGTTTTCACTTCTATAGGCGCTTTGCCCTGTCCACCAAGATTCCTGACACCAAAGGCTGCCTGCAGTGTCGTGTGGGTAAGAACTGGCTGCGGGGCTGGGAGGGGTGCAGTGAGTCTGAGCTCTTGCCCACCAGCCTCCTTCTCCCGCAGTCCGTAACCCCTATACAGGCAGCACTTTCCTGCTGGCTGCCCTGCCTGCCAGCCTGCTTCTGCTGCAGTGGTATGAGCCCTTGCAGAAATTCCTGCTGCTGAAGGTAGGAGGCGACCAGAGGGCCCTTGGGTGGCAGGATGCCCACAGGAGAAACAGAGCCTAGCCTCTCTGCTGTCCCCCAGAACTTTTCCAGCCCCTTGCCCAGCCCGACAGGGATGTTGGAGCCGCTGGTGCTAGACGGGAAGGAGCTGCCACAGGTGTGCGTGGGTGCCGAGGGGCCTGAGGGACCTGGCTGCCGAGTCCTGTTCCATGTCTTGCCCCTGGAGGCTGGCCTGACTCCAGACATCCTCATCCCGCCTGGTGAGCAGCAGAGCTGGGTGTTGCAGGGATGGGACACTTCTAACCAGGCTCTCTGACCTGGGCTTCTGTAAAAGATTTCATTAGACTAGCCTGGGCACAATTCTCAGCACCCACGTGGCAGCTCACAACTGTCTACAACTCCCAAGATCTGACACCCTCACGCAGGCATACATGCAGGCAAAACACATAAAATAAAAATAAATTAATAATAAAAAAGACAGACCAAACTAAATCAAAAGGTTTCCTTAGATTAAAAGGCTTGGTAGCCAAGGAAAAGCTGTCTACCAGTGCATAAGCCTGAGCCAGCAGCAGCAGGAAGAGGGGCTCTGACCAGGTGGGGACTGGAGGCTTCCACTCTGAGCAAGGAAGGATGACATCTCAGCCATGGGGACAGCTGGGGCAATGGGTAGGGAAGGAAAAGAGTTCCTGGTGCCAGGGACCCCTCAGGTGATTTCATTCCTAAATTTTCTGCTGCTTTGTTTTTGTTTTTTGAGACAAGGTTTCTCTGTAGCTTTGGATCCTGTCCTGGCACTCTGTAGACCAGGCTGGCCTCGAACTCACAGAGATTGCCTGCCTCTGCCTCCCGAGTGCTGGGATTAAAGGTGTGTGCCACCACACCCGGCTTGCTTTTTTTTTTTTTTTTTAGATTTATTTATTATGTATAGTATTCTGTTGTCTGCATGTTTGCCTACATGCCAGAAGAGGGCATCAGATTTCACTATAGATGTGAGCCACTTTGTGGTTGCTGGGAATTTAACTCAGGACCTCTGGAAGAGCAAGTAGTCAATGCTCTTGACTTCTGAGCCATCTCTCCAGCCCCTTTCTGTTGCTTTAAAAATATTTTTTTAATTTATTTTACTTATGAATACGAATGCTTTGCATTCATGTATGTATATATACCACATGCATGGAGGTCTCTTTGGGTGACTTGGAGTTCCAGAGGGTTCTGAGCCAGTATGTAGGTGATAGGAATCAAACCTGCATCCTAAGGAAGAGCAGCCAATGCCTTAACCACTAAGCCATCTCTCCAGCCCCCTCAGTTGTAATTCTTAACAACAGCCCTGAAAATAGGCTTTGTCATGTTTGAGTTACCAAAGAGGAAAATGAAGTTCAGAGAGAGGAAGTGACTTGTGTTAAGTCACACATCTACGGAGTCTGACAGCCTAGTTTGTCTGACCCCGCATCCTTCTTAGGCTCCACTAGGACCCTGGAACCCCATCCTCGCTCCTGATAAGCCTAAAGGCAAGTCCCTTATTCTGCCTATGACCCTGTAGGGCTGGTGTGAAGTAGACTATTGGCTTAGGACTGTCTGCTGCATGTCCCCTCAGTCCTTGGGATGCAAGAGTGGGCTGGCAGCTCAACCAGACAGGCCTTGCCTCCCTTCTCTGCCCACAGAGGGGATACCAGGCTCCGCCCAGCAGGTGATCCAGGTGGACCGGGACACAGTACTGGTCAGCTTTGAACGTGAGTGCCCTAGGGTCAGGGTTGGGGGGCTCTAGCAGGCCTGAGCATGGCAAACATGGTGCGACAAGTTTTGCCTTCCCCTTCTCCCCCATTCCCTCTACTTTGCTAAACCACTAGATTGCATTCCTAAAGCTAGCCACCAAGGTCTGTTCCTTTATTTGGCCACTTCCTCCTGAGGCTGACTACCAAGGTGCAGCTATCATTGAAGTCCAGCAGTCAGAAGCCCCCTTTTGACGGCCCTAATTAACACATCCAATCAAAAGTAACCAACTCTTCCTAACATGGTTTCTCCTTTCCCTTTATAAACTGCCATTTGCCTATAGGCCAAGTCTGTCTTCTCTCTATCCAGAGGCAGGCCTTTGTCTCCCTGGGAGAAATAGCTCACTACCACCCGGCCCTGGCCTTGTTCCTTTCCCCTAATCTCTCATCTTTTATCTCTTGTCTTTGTCTCTTATTCTTTGCCCTTTGACCCTGCCCTTTGTCTCCTTTGTGCTGAGAACTTGATCTTGGGGTGTCTTGTGCTGATTTTGAGGTCCTCTCAATGGTGAGGAAGGGGGGTCTGCCATCCAAGAAGGGAGCCACCTATCACCTACCTACCAGTTCTCTCCCTGTGCAGGCTGTGTGAGGATCGTTAACTTGCAGGGTGAGCCCACAGCTGCACTGGCCCCTCGGCTCACCTTTGACTTCCCTATTGAGACCGTGGGTGAGTAAGCCAGATGTGGGCATGGCAGCATCCACAGTTCAGAAGGTATGGGACTAGCTCAGGGTTCAGGGTTGGCCGTGGGACCAGGGTAGATTCCCTACACCTATGGGGAGCCATCCTGGTCACTCAGGGTCAGTGAGGACCCTTGTATATTGGACTGGGTCAGGCCTTATGGCAAGGATGGGGGAATTTGTGGAGTGTGGGGGTAGTGTAGGGGTCAACAGAGCCCATTCTTCCAGTGTGTCTGCAGGACAGTGTGCTGGCTTTCTGGAGCCATGGCATGCAGGGCCGAAGCCTTGACACCAACGAGGTGAGTGGGGCTCAGAGACCTGACTGCCTCCAACTCTGAGAGCCCTGCTTAGAAAGGACCTGTCGGATGATCTTAGAGTTCCTTGTCCTCTAGGTGACCCAGGAGATCACAGATGAGACCAGGATCTTCCGGGTGCTGGGAGCCCACAGGTAGATAAAGATGGCACCTGAACTGCACCTTCATGGCAGTTACCACCCCCAGGCTAGAGGTAGGGATGGGCTCACTAGGCTTTCCTGCCTCGCTCACCCTGTGTGCCTCTCCCCACACCAGGGACATCATCCTGGAGAGCATTCCCACTGACAACCCTGGGGCACACAGCAACCTCTACATCCTCACAGGCCACCAGAGCAGCTACTGAGCTGCCCCCTCCAGCCTCTGCTAGGGCCCCAGAGGGCAGACCTGATTCCGAGAAATGTTTGGGGGCAGGGAGGGGAGGTAGCCCACCCCCCTCAGCAATAACTGGACCAGAGGAAGCTGCGACCACCTCCCTCCCTGCAGCATTGTCCCCCGTACAGGAGGCCCTGGGCGGGATGGGGCTGCCTGGCTGATCCATTCCATTTCTCACTTTTCCTTTCTATTCTTTCTGCCAAGAGCCTGCCCCAGGTTCTATCCTGGGCAACATGTATTTAAGAGAGAATTATATTGGAATTAAAGCTGGTTGGCTTTATCCCGTTAGTCCCTCTGAAGTGGAGGCGTTGAGCTCCCCTCCCCCACCTTCCGCCCCTTCTCTTTCTCCTCTCACTCTTTCCTGCGGGACACTTTTCTCTAAGTACTTGGTTGGCCTCAGGTGTGCGCTGTGGAAGAGCAGCGGCTGGTGCTCAGTGGAATCTAGACTCAGGTGACACAAGCCAGTGGTCTAGCAGCCATCTTGGGCCTGGGTCTTCCTGGTCCCTGCCCATGACAGCCCTCATTCAGTTTTATAGATTGAGACAGCTGCGGTATTTGGCATTTTGTGGATCATGCAGGGGAATTATGAACAAAGGGACCTGTCCGGGGCAGCCTTGCCCCAAGTAGGATCTTGCTTGTGGTTTGTGGGAGGATGCTGGAAGCTAGCCAGGGAGCTAGCTACCATGTCCATGACCATTTCTGGGATCTGCACCCTGGCCGTGTCTGCTGCAATGTTCCATGACAGGCCTGTAACAACATTGCGAAGTATCGGCTTAGCCTGGGAAGATGGATGTGGGTCTCTTTAGTGTTCATTCATTCCAAGTCAGGCCTGGGGTCACTACCAAAATTCAGCTCAATACCCAAGAAAATTGTTGGAGCCCATCTCCCTTGCGCCTTAGCTTGTTTTGTATTGTCCTCCCTTAGTCCCCTTGCAAAGGGCTCAGAGCCCCCAGGGCCTGGTACCCTTCGAGCCCTGTGGCCCCAGATACTGACTGGCTTGCCATTGACCAAGATCATTGAAGGGAGGGCTAAGCGGGTTGTAGAGCAAAGGTCTAGAGCCCAGTGCTCCGTTCCAGCTCCTTGTCACCCTCCTGACATTTAGAGCAAATGTTGGCAGAAGAAAGTCTTCTGTCTGGTGTTCTGGCTGCAAGTACTTGCCAGCTCAGTGAGGCAACGGGTGGGTGAGGGTGGGTGGTGACAGCTCATGTGAATGGAATTTGTGGCCCTTATGGCTGTCACTGTCCCTTTAACTACCCTCTTCAGAGCCCTAATGCTCAGTTTCTAGTGACCAAGAGGGTTGCTTGGCTGATGAGGGAGCCGGGCCAGGAAAAGGGACAGAGCATATGTCCTCAGTGAGACCCCAAGTCATCTGGAGAGTCGAGGGAGACAGGGTGCACAGTAAAGTTCTAGCTCCCGGATTTCTTGGAGGCATGCTGGTGTGTGTGGGGGTGAGAGTTCCAGCCCAGAACACTTAACCCAGGTGCCCTGGGAGACCAGGCCCTCGGAGTAGTGGGCTCCACACAGTGCCACCTTGTGGCAGGGAGCTCAGCCCAGAGTCCATCTGAAAAGGTGGTTTAGGGGTATAAGATGCCAAAGTGAGAGCTGTGAAAAACAAGGCCCACTGATAGTATTTGGTGCCACAAGCCAAAGATGGGGCAAGCCAGGACTATGCACTGAAAGATGTGACTTTATTTATGTATTTGTTTATAGACAGCCTTTTTCAAGTACAAAAGAGAATTCAGTGAAGCTAGGCTGTGGTGAATGCCTGTCATCCAGTACTCAGGAGGCAGAGTACTGTCTGTGAACTGTAGTCCAGCCTGGTCTACATAGTGAGTTCCAGGCCAGCCGAGGTTTTATGTAGTCAAGATCCTGCCTCAAAAATAAATAAGACTGTGTCTCATTTGTCCTCCACTCCGTCTAGAAGTATTTATGATATTTAAACAACTTGGTATATTTTTATTCATATGGCACCAGTCCATATATCCTGCTGGAGCTCTGGAAGTACATTCTAGAGACCTTTCCATTATCAACCTGGTCTATTTTTGTATAGCTTGTGCTGGATTGTACACATTTCAGGTGACTAATGTTAACTGAAAGATCCTTATTGAGGAATGTATTTCTACTTTAATATCATAAACCACACTGCAATAAATAACTCCTGTGTCAGAGCCACTCTGTGTACTCAAGTGTTTCTGGGGGATCAATTCCTGGAAATAGCATTGCTGGGTTGGAGCGGTTGTGTTTGCCACAATGAGCTACCATAAAATGCCCTCTGTTGGTGTTATCTGGGGGTTGGGGCTTCTTCATCACTCTGTGGATAGAGATACATCACCAATTATGGTGACTCACACCTGTCACCCAGCACTTTAGAGTCTGAGGCAGGATTGCCAGCCAGGGCTACATACTGAGACCCTGTGTGCTAAAAGAACAGCCGGGCAGTGGTGGTGCAGGCCTTTAATCCCAGCACTTGGGAGGCAGAGGCAGACGATCTCTGTGAGTTCGAGGCCAGCCTGGTCTAGAGGTGTAGAGGAGCTTCTGGGGTGAGAGGGAAAGTGATGTGCACAGGGCAGGTGCCATATCTACTGGGCTTGCTTTTCTCCAGGGTGCACCATCAGCTAGAGCAGGGCAACGGTTGGGCAATCAGGAGATCCTCTAAGTCCTTAACACAGCAACACCAACAGGTTTTAAACCAAAACAGGAAGACCCATAAAATGGCAAATGTGTGCCAGAAAGTGTGCTAGGAAGCTCAGAAACTAGCAAAACAACCACCAGCTGGCCATGCATGCTTATACACAAAGTCATGGGAGGCTGAGCACAGTGGTGCACATCTGTAATCCCAGCACTTGGGATAGGCAGGAGAGACCAGTTTAAGGAGAGGAAATGAAAATGGCAGCTTTCACTGGGTGGTGGTGCTGCACGCCTTTAATCCCAGCACTCGGGAGGCAGAGACAGATGGATCTCTGTGAGTTCAGGGCCAGCCTGGTCTACAGAGTGAGTTCCAGGACAGTCTCCAAAGCTACAGAGAAACCCTGTCTTCAAAAAACAAACTAAAAGGCAGCTTTCAAGCCCGGGCCTCAGCAGCAGGGACTGCACAGGAGGTTGTTGCCTGACTCACCTGGAATGGAGGGAAGGTTGACAGTGCGGACTGTAGATACTATGTTTATGGCTTTGTTTTGGTCTATAATGGAGGGGGTCAAACCCAAGGCCTTACATTAGGCACCCACTCTGCCACCTGGCTTAATCCTCAGCCCTAGAAACCATGTTTATACTATAAACATAGAAAAATGTCCAGAATGATCAACTTAATGAGTTAATTATTTTTGAAGCTGAGGCAGATGGCTGAGCACTTGTATGGGGAGATGGGAGGGGAAGACAGGAGAATCCGCTTGAGGGCAAACAGCATGGAGCACTCGATGGAGCATCAGAAATCAGAGACTTTTTTTTTTGGGTGGGGGATTTTCGAGACAGAGTTTTTCTGTAGTTTTTTGGTGCCTGTCTTGGAACTAGCTCTTGTAGACCAGGTTGGCCTCGAATTCACGAAGATCCACCTGCCTCTGCCTCCCAAGTGCTGAGATTAAAGGCGTGCACCACCACCACCCATCTAGAAATCAGAGACTTCAATGAGGAAGGAAAACTGACTCCTGAAACATTGTCCTCTGACAGCCACACAAGCCCTGTGGCATGTATACACCTGCATTTACATACAACATACACACACACACTAATTTTGCGGGGGAAAAGTTGGTTATGGTGATAGCTTGTAAACTTGATATAACCTACAATTGCCTGGGAAGTCTTTATGGGACTGTCTAGATCAGACTGGCCTGTGGGCATGTCTTAAAATAGTAAGATTCAGTGTACTGTGAGTGGCACTATTCCCCAGGCAGGGGGTCCCAAAGTGAAGAGCCAATTTTTTTTCTGCTTTCAACTACAAATATAACTATCTGCAAGTTCCTGCCTCAATTTCCCTTAAAAGATAGACTAACCTGTCGGTGTAAGCCAACTAAACCCCTTTTTATTTTTTTTATTTTTTATTTTTATTATTTTGGTTTTTTGAGACAGGATTTCTCTGTGAAACAGTTCTAGCTGTCCTAGAACTCAGTCTGTAGATCAGGTTGCCTTTGAACTCAACAGAGATCCTCCCACCTCTGCCTCCTGAGTGCTGGGATTAAAGGTGTGCATCACCAGGCCCAGATTAAACCCTTTTTTCCTTAAAGTTACTCTTGTCAGAGCATGATTACAACAGTGGAAATGAAACTAGGATGGTAAGTTTGCGTACGGATTGGGAGACTGTAGTTCATGCTTCCCTCCTAAGCCTTTCCCTGTTTTAAAAAGTTTATAGCTGGATGTGATGGTAAATGCCTTTAATCCCAACACTCTGGAGGCAGAGGCAGGAAGATCTCTGTGAGTTCGAGGCCAGCCTGGCCTAAAGAGCAAGTTCCAGACAGCCAGGGCCAAAGAGAAACCCTATCTCTAAAAACAAACAAAAAAGTTTATTTTTACTTTATGAATAAATGCTTTGCCTGCAAGTATGTACACGTACCATGTGTATGCCTGGTGCCCTTCCTTGGAGGCCAGAGAAGGCACTGGTTCACTTGCAACTAGAGTTAGGAACTGTTGTGAGACACATGTGGTTGCTGGGGAATGTAACCTGAATCTGCTGCAGGAGCAGCAAGAGCCAAAAGCCAGCAACCCCGTTTCCTAACTTTTTTTTTTTTCCCCAGATAGGGTTTCTCTGTGTAACAGCCCTAGATATCCGGGAACTAGCTCTGTAGATCAGGCTGGCCTCGAACTCACAGAGATCTGCCTGCCTGCTTTTCGTAACTTGTTAATGATCCATTCTTTTCACAATTCTCTATAGCATCCCTGCCCCCTCATATTCATATGCTTTACCCAGAAAGAAAATATAGGGCTAGGGGTGCAGCTTGGTGATAGAACACCTGCTTAGCATGCACAGGGCCTTGGGTTTGACCCCCATTGTTGCTAAATAAATAAATGGAAAGCAGATGGTTTCCTAGGGGGTGCAAGGTCTAGAGAATTTACAAAAAGCTAAAATAGGGTGTGGTACAGTATAGGCCTTGGGAAGTAGAGGCAGGAGGACTATCACTCCAAGGCCAGCCTCAGCCACATATTAAATGGAAGCTAGTCTGGGATACGTGAGACCTTGTTTGAAAATAAAAGATAGTTCTTGGAAGGGAAAGACCCTATTCCTGCTTGTTGATCTTCCTGAATCCCTAAGCCCTCTGAGATGGAATGTGAGATGGAGCCATCCTCTATTGTCCTCACGAAAGGCCTTGAGTAAACTTGTTTCTTTTCTTGTGCATGTGTTTGTGTTTGTGAGACAGGGCTTCTCTGTATAGCCCTCACTGTCCTAAAACTCTTTTTGAAGACCAGGCTGGTCTCGAACTCAGAGATCTACCTGCCTCTGCCTCTGGAGTGCTGAGATTAAAGGCGTGTGTCACAAAGGCCTGGCCCCAACTTGTTTCTTTTCTACCAACTTCTTTCCCCTAGGTTTTCATAGAGTGGTTTGCAGTGTCAACTTCAGATTCCAGTGCAGGACCCAAGAGTTTGCAAAAGACTTGGCTTCAATATGTGGCTCTCCAGTGTCGTAATGTTCAGTGTCTGAGTGAAACTTGCATAAGGTGCTACGTAGCTTCATTTATGGATCACATATTCTGTGTAAATGGAAGTTTCTATCCCACCTGGTCCTGCAGCTGTTCAGTCCCAAAGAAACACACTAATATTAATTCCATTTATATATAATTATATTAATTATAAACTGTTTGGCCTATTAGCTCAGGCTTATTAGTAACTAGCTCTTAACAACTTAAATCAACCAATAATTCTTAGGTTTAGCCACAAGGCTTGGTACCTTTTCTCAGTAAGGCATTCTCATCTTGCTTCCTCTGCTTCTGACTGACAACTGCATCTCTGCATTTCCTCTTCCCAGAATTTTCCTAGTCTGGTCACCTGCCTATACTTCCTCCCTGGCTACTGACCAATCAGAGTTTTATTAAACCAATTATGAGTGACAAATCTTTACAGTGAACAAGAGCATTATCTCACAGCAATTCTGTATAAAATTTCAGTTTCAACCAGGTATATAATCACTTAAAAATGAAATATATCTTGACAAAATAAAAACCAAAGGTCTGGGGATTGGTTTGTTTGTAGAGAACTTGCCTCGCATGCAAGAGGCCTGGGTTCCATTCCCAGCACCAGTAAACAGGCAGTGGTAGTAAATATGTCAATAATCTCAGTACTCTGGAGGTGGTGAGAGAAGGATTCAAAATTTAAAGTAATTTGAAGCCAGCCTGGACTACAAGAGACCCTGTGTGGGGTGTGTATGTGAGGGGAGAGCTGGGTGTAATAGCATATGCCTTTAATTCCAGCACTCAGGAGGCAGAGGCAGATAAACCTTTGAGTCTGAGGCCAGCCTGGTCTAGAGTGAGTTTCAGGGCAAAGAGGGCTATACAGAAAAACTGTCTCAAAAACCCCCAAACTCCAACACTTGGAAGGCAGACGTAGGCGGATCTTCTTGGTCACAGCCTGGTCTATACAGTAGTTCTAGGCTTTCTAGAACTAAACAGGGAGACTGTTTCAAACAGAACAAAAATCCCTAAGAGGACTCTACCAAATAAACAGGAGTCAGCCATATGAACTACAAGCAGAAGCTTCTCTCACTGATTTTTCTTTTCCTTTTGGCAAGATTTCATATAGCCAGGCTGGCTCTGACATCGGTGCCTCCTGAGTGCTGTGATTATGGGCATGTGCTACCAGCCCTGCTCACTCTTGTTATTTTGTGTACTACAGATAGGCACTGGGGGCTTTGCATGTTAGGTAAGTGTTTTATCACACAGCTGTCTTCTCTTTCTCTGAAAATGAATGGTGACTGACAACTATGATTCTAGTTCTAGGGGGATCTGATCTGCAGGCTTTCTGCTTCTGCTGGCAACAGGCTTGAACATTAGGTACAAACACAAACTTAGAATGCTCACTTATATACACATGCATTTTTGGTTTTCAAAATTATTATTATGTGTGGGTGTTTTGCCTGCATGTATGTGTACCACCTGTGATCAGTGGCTGAGATGTCCAGAAGAGGGAGTCACGATCCTATGGAATAGGAGTGATACAGTCGCTAGTTGATATGTGGATGCCAGGACCCCTGGAAGAACAGCCAGTGCCCTTAACTGCTGAGCCATCTCTCAGCCCTTTCTCTTGAATGCTTTTTTGAGTATTACATTTAGTTTTTCTTCTATTTTGCAGGTCTAGAGATGGACTCAAGGAAGTTAGTTGTGTTAGGCAGGAGCTCTGTCACTGATCTGTATTCTCAGCTCAGACATTTGCTCCGTCTCTGTTACACAAGAATTTCCTCCCTAATCTGTCATGGTCTGTTGACTTGTACCATCCAGCATATCTGTGTTTGTCTTGGTGGACTCTGAATTCCTAGATTACCCCAAATCTTCTAAATTTTCTTCTACATGTTTTCAGATTTTCTTCTACATCATTTATTTTTTAAATTATATTTGTCTTATGTGTATGGGTGCATTGCCTGCATGTCAGTCTGTAAGGCCGGAAGAGAGCTTTGGGTTCCCTAGGACTGAAGATACAGATGGTTGTGAGTCACCATGTGGGTGCTGGGAACTGAGTCGCGGTCCCAGAAAGAGCAGTCAGTGGTCATATCCGCTGAGCCACCTCTACAGTCCTTCTCCATCATGTATTAAACATCTTTCTCTCTGTTGGGTTGAAGTAATCGGCTTTGTGAGAATCCTATTCTTGGTTCGATTCTGTTATGTTAACCTGTTTATCTGGCGAGAAAATTGTTTTATTGCTCTTATGTTTACTTTATGGGAAGGCATGTCTGGCCTCAGTGTCATTTACAATTTCCCCACCATTACAATTTTCATGGTTCACAGTAATATAATCAAATTCCTAACACACTGAGATTTCAATGAAAGTGCACACTTGAAAACTGACTTTTGAACTGTGTTTTGTTTTTTTTTTTTCCGTCCTAAGAATGTCTGTGAGCTCCTGATTTTCCTTTGCAAGAGTTGGGATTAGAGGGCTGGAGAGATGGCTCAGCGGTTAAGAGCATTGCTTGCTCTTCCAAAGGTCCTGAGTTCAATTCCCAGCAACCACATGGTGGCTCACAACCATCTGAAATGAAATCTGATGCCCTCTTCTGGCCTGCAGGCAGACACACAGACAGAATATTGTATACATAATAAATAAATAAATATTTAAAAAAAAAAGAGTTGGGATTAGAGACAAGAGCCACTAAGCCTGAATTTTTTTCATTTTTGTTGGAGACAGATATACTGCACCTCAGGCTAGTATTAAACTCTTGGCAGCTCTCCTGTCTCAGTCGCTCAAATACTCAGGTGACAGGTCATACTTTGGCTACCTTGTTGTCTTTCATCTGATGTTATATACTATTCCATCACTTCAAAACTTGATTTTTTTTTTTTCGAGACAGGGTTTCTCTATGCAGCCCTGGCTGTTCTGGAACTCACTCTGTAGAGCAGACTTGTCTCGAACTCAAAGAAATTTGCCAGCCTCTGCCTCCCTAGTTCTGGGATTAAAAGTGTGCACCACCATGCCCGGCATAAAATAAAATCTTAAACAAAACAAAACACCCCACAGCCCTATTTAGAGCTATTCCATAACACTTTAATTTTTTTGAAGAAAACAGGAAGCGCTTCTCTACCTGCGCCATCGACGCATCCGGTTCGTTCACTCGAGCCCGCCCCTTCCCCGCTGTTCCTGGGTTACCTCTGGCACAATGACCAACGTCACTTAGGGCTTCCGCTCCGGCCCCGCAGGCGAAGGGCTTGAGGTCGCTGGGCCTCACTACGCATGCGCACCTCCTGCCCCTGATCTACGTTCGGGCTTCTCCGATTCCCGAGCAACTCGTCCCTGGGGGAGGGGACACGTTTCAGCCAATCCGGTGGCTTTACGACGCCGAGGCGCTTGACTCCATCACCTTCAGCCAATGAACGAGCCGTTCGCTCTACGTCATAGACTTTGTCCCGTCTCATCCCCCCGCCTCTCCGGCCTGGGAGCTCAGTCCGCGCAGTAACAAATGAAGTGCGCGCTGCGACACCTCCCAGCTCACCCGGCCCCGCCGCCATTTCGTCGCCTGGCCTAACGGTTCGGCCAATCCCGACACGTATCGGAAAGGACTAGCGCTCCACCAATCGGAGGCCGCTGACTCCGAGCTCACCTCGGGCCGGCCCAATCCAGGCCCCGGTCCCGCCGCCACCAGCCCACCCCCGCTGCATCCTCTCTCCTCCCTCTTTGTGCGTCTGGCGCCGCCGCCGCCCGCCGCGTGAGAGGACTGGCTCCCCGTGCTCCTCGGCAGCGTAGTCGGGTCCCCTCCCCCCCGGAAGGTTCGCGAAGGAGAAGCCGCCGCCGAGGACGAGAAACCGCTGGTGCCGGTCCCCTGGGGCGCCATGGCGACCGGAGCGAACGCCACGCCGCTGGGTAAGTTGGGCCTGCCTCTCCCCCGCTTCCTGGGCCCAAAGGCGGCTTCGAGCCGGGCCTGCTGACGCTCGGGCCACCGCCGCCGGTGGATCGCTGGGGGCCCTGACGGCGGCCTTCTCCTTAGCGGCGCCGCCGCCACCCCCAGCCTCGAACCCGCCACAGCACCCGCCCCCGCGCGGCCGCTTTTCCAGCGAGTGTCGCCTTTGCGCCAGGACCAGCAGCCGGGCCCGGGCGGCGGCGGCGGAGATGAATCGGGCCGATAGAGCGCGAGAGGCGGCGCGCGGACCGTCCGGCGGAGGGGCACGCGATCGCGGTTTTAGGCGGCAAGGGCGCGTGCGCGCGTGCACAGCAGGTCCGGGCGGACGCGCCCCGGGTACGCGCGGCCTGGTTTGAGAGGCTTCGAGTGCGCACGCGCGCCGTGAGAGGAAGAAGGGCGGGAGGAAGCATCCTTTGCGCAGACGCAGTGAGGCGTTCAGGCTTTGTGGCGCAATTGTGATAGCTTGACTGGGCCACCTGTTGCCCCCTGAACTAGTGTGGACAGGAGAGTGTAGAAGGGTGCACGTAACGACGTGAGGTGGTTGGCCCCCTTTATGATTTTAGGAACCTGAAAGGGGGACCAGTTCTGTGACAAGAGTATCTCCTTGTTTGCAGTAAGGCCAGTTTAGAAGGCTTCTAGTGATGTTTGGGTCCATTTCTTTCTTTTTTTTTTTTTAAGGCTGTTTAATCTCCTTTTGTTTTCTAGAAGGTTCTCACAGTGACCAGCTTTCCCCGTGCTGTTTTAAAAAAGCTTTTCCTGGGGGGCTGGAGAAATGGCTCAGCCGTTAAGAGTTTTGGCTGCTCTTCCACAGGTCCTGAGTTCAATTCCCAGTAACCACATGGTGGCTCACAACCATCTGTAATGAGGTCTGGTGCCCTCTTCTGGCCTGCAGGCATGCACGCAGACAGAATATTGTATACATAATAAATAAATAATTTTTTTTAAGCTTTTCCCTTGGCTTGTAATCCTGAGAAGTAGAAAACCTGTGGTAAATGTAGGGAAGAATTGGATACGTCAGCGCCCTGATAACAGATGTCATCAGTTAGTCTTCTGCTGCTCTGTAGACAGGATTTTCCAGAATTGATGTACATCTGCTTAGCTCTTGCAGTCTGGGTTCCTACCAAAGTTGGAAGCAAGTATGAAGTGGCCCTTGCCTTTAATCCCAGCATGTGAGAGACAGAAGGCTGGTGGGTTGAGGCCAGCCTGGTCTACATTGTTCCAAGATAGCCAGGGCTATGTAGAGAGACCCTGTCTCAAACCAAACAGAAGAAAAAGAGAAGAAGAATGGGTGTGCTTCGGTCTAGCATTTGCAGCGGCCTGGGTGTTCCCAATACCACAAGAGAAAGTTTGGTCCTTATCTTTACGTTCTCTAGCAAGTTTATCCAGGAAAAATGAATGTAAACGTGAATTTACATGTAAAACAGATACCTTTTAATGGTTGTTAATTTTCTTCTCTGATCTCTGAGGGTTTTCTCCTTTTAAATTTTAGGTGGATTTCTATTTCAGTCTTAATTATCATGTATTCCCTGTTGGTAGTCACTCTCATGGTTCATATTTCTGCCTGATGGACTCTTGTCTGTCTTTAGACTTCCCAAGTAAGAAGAGGAAGAGGAGCCGTTGGAACCAAGACACAATGGAACAGAAGACAGTGATTCCAGGCATGCCCACAGTTATTCCCCCTGGACTGACGCGGGAACAAGAAAGAGCTTACATAGGTAAATACACGTTCTGCATCCAGGTGCATCATCAGGTTGTTACTGCTTATTCTGAGTGACAAATCTGTTGAAAGTCTGAAATTTTAGTCTTGGGACAAGGTGGTGTGATCAGGTGTGCTTTTATAGCTTTGGCATAAACTGTGGTTTGCTTGACCAATCCTGCATCTGTAGCTTCTTGTTTGGGCCTGCTCTCAGCAGCACATAGTCCTTACTAAGCAGCCCACTTCTCAACTGCTCACTTGCTCATTGATGAGGTGCATGCTGTCTGCCTCTGGACAGGCCCCAGTGGAGAACACTGCAGGTATTGTAAATCAGGTGGCTGGTTTGTAGTATGGCCTTTCACCATAATGTCATGGTTCCCTTTCCCTAAAATGTGATTTTGCTTTTTTTTATAGGTTACAAAACAGTTCAAACAAAAAGTGGCTCTGAAAGTATTTACAGTTCACCCATTTTTACCTTTTTGTTGAATTTAATCTTCCCTTCAGCATCTTTTCTTGTTTGATCTTTTAGAGAGCTTTCTTAAAAATGAAGGCTCTTGTATGTAGTTTATCACTAAAGGACTCTGTTGGGAAGGGTTTACTGTTTCATTTGAAATGAAGTGATGGCAGGATTTCAAAAAATTAAGTTACTGTCCACAGTTGAATTGAAATTGAACCTCAAAATTACTCAGAAACCAAGGTCATAAATACAAGTTGTGTGTTTCTGTCCAGTTGTCTCAAAGTGCACTTGATAAACATTTTCAACTAACCAAATAAACATCCTCTTTGGGCAGAAACCTAGTGGTCTTCACATGCACAGCTCCAAGGCCAATGTGGTCTAAATCTGGAGGTCTTCAATTCCTGGTTTTTAGATGGCTGAGAGTTTTGAGGCGTTGAAGTTGTCTGCTTCTCACAATACTTACTAACACTACTTTCTCTCACTGTTGCTGTTTACTCTGCCCAACCCTTAGGTGTCATTAGACCTTCCAACCTTGTAAAATGCCCCCTAGTGGTGTCATAGCCCAAGAACACAGAATCTGAGAAACAATACTTCACAATGCTCTTTTCTCTTTCTCTCGGGGCCTAGTTAATGCACTAAGCCCTTAAAGACTGTTTACATCTTACATCAAAATAGAAGAGGCTAGTATAGGTTCTTTGCTTTATGAGAGATAACAGCCTTTCTGGTTTATATAGTTCTGGATATTCAAGTGAGATCCCGCGATTAAGAGGCCGCCCTATGGTAGTTACTTTTATCTCTGAAGTTCTTGAGTTTAATGTCTGACTGTAAAGCTAGAACTTGTTGGATTAAAGGAGCTTGGATAGCAACTGTGTCCCATGGCATACATTTTGTCCAGATGGCCTCAGTATCTTCTCACTGTTAAATTAATAATCAATGTTTTTAGGGTGGAGACGTTGTATATAACTCTGTGAGACATACAGAGTCAGCCAGGCGTTAGTGGCACACAACTTTAATCCCAGCACTCAGGATGCAGGGGCAGGTGAATCTGACTGAAGCAGAGAATTCCAGGATAGCCAAAACTACAAAGAGAAAACCTGTTTTGAAAAGCTAGGTGGTGGTGGTGCACGCCTTCAATCCCATCTCTTGGAAGAGGCAGGCGGACCTCTGAAGTTGAGACCAACCTGGTCTTCAAAGCATTCAAAGGGCAGGCTCCAACCACCCCCAAAAAATCTGTACTTAGGTGTGCATTAATTATGCATTGTAAGTAAGCTATGGCCTTCCTACCTTCTCAGAAACCTGGCACGTGATAAAGATGTAGGAGAGGTAGTTTGCACCATATTGAAGAAGCTGCTCTAAGTCTTCTATACTACTGCTGTGTTACATTTACCCTGAGTTACTGGAAGGTTTTTAGTAAAACCCTTATCTCTTGTCATTTCAAACTTTAGGGCCTCATGCATTCTTCTTTACCCTCACTTTCCGTCTTTTAACACCCCTGCCACATCAGTAGGTGGTCTGAAAATAAATTCATGGGCAGATGTAGTAGTGCATACCTTTTATCCAATCACCGGAGAG
The DNA here is from genome assembly GCF_982192425.1 of Myodes glareolus. Taxonomy (NCBI): domain Eukaryota; kingdom Metazoa; phylum Chordata; class Mammalia; order Rodentia; family Cricetidae; genus Myodes; species Myodes glareolus. The sequence goes on along the minus strand of NC_142032.1, from coordinate 55,647,932 downwards.
GCAGGGGTAGATAATCTGAGTTCTAGACCAACGTGGTCTACATAGTGAGTTCCAAGATATCCAGGGCTGTCTTTGAGACCTTGCTTCAAAAAAACAAAAACAAGCCTGTCAGTGGTGGCACACACCTTTAATCCCAGCACTCTAGAGGTAGAGGCAGATGGGTCTCCTGAGTTTGAGATTAGACTGGTCTACAGATCAAGTTACAGGACAGCCAGGGGGCTACACAGAAATCCTGTCTCAAAAAACCAAAAGCAAAAGAAAGCAAAGTAAAAAATAGACAAAAAAATAAGCTTACAGAATCTTACTTAGACCCACTGGTTTATAAAAAGAAAGGTATGTGGTTTGTTCAATATTTGAGTGAAAGTTGTAGCTATTTGGGGACTCTTAGTACAGGTCTGGTTGTATAGAAAGTATATGTATAAATTTGTAAGATGTTGAATTGATTATTAAATGTCTTGCCTAAAGAGTTTTAAATCTGGTCTTAATGAAAATGGTCTTTGCTCAACTGCTATTTTTTTATTATCCCATGTTAATTGAGTAATTTGGGCTGTGTTTAAAATTTATTGAAGAAATAGAAACTTAAGTCTTGCCCTGAGTTTGGTGGGAACTAGATACTGGTGATCTTAAATGGTGTTGGTTCAGGGTGCCAATTGGTGTTGGTGGGGAAGGGAAGAGGTGACTACCTCCTGAAAATTGCAATTGTAAGCTGTAGTGAACAGTCTTAACTGCTAACCCCTCTTCCAACAAACTGTTTGCTTCCTAAGTGATAACCATTTTGAAGTGAAAATTAACTGTAGATGTAAATGGACTCCTGCTGCTAGGTGGTTGGGGGTTTTTGCCTCAGTGTGTCACTGATCAGTCATCCCTTTCAAAGTCTCCGAGTTCTTCATGCTTGTTATTGAGATTTGAGATGTTTTTTGGTAACATTGTCTTTTTTCCATCCTTTTTTTTTCTTTCCTAACCTGGTTTCTTCCAGTGCAACTACAGATAGAAGACCTGACTCGTAAACTGCGCACAGGAGACCTGGGCATCCCCCCTAACCCTGAGGACAGGTTGGGAAACAGTTTTAACCAGCTGACAGTAACGCTTTTACCTTTTTCTCAATATGTTTTTACTGGTGGCAACATATTGTGTCAGTTCAATAAAATCCTAGTTAAGACAACTGGTATTCTGACCAGAGTTTATTTAGCAGAATGTGTATGTTCAGTCAACAGTTAGAAAAGTTGGAATGGAATTTAATGAGAGAATGAGTTAAAGGAAAATGAATAACTGGTTTCTAATTGATAAGCATTTAGATTTTAACCTGAAAATCTACCCACCCCTAGGGACAGTGGGGGGTAGCCGTTAATTAACCTGCCTTTCACTGGCTGCTTTGGCTGAAAGCACAGGGGGCAGTTTTTCTCATGGTAATTATGCAGGGATATGAGAGTATTTTTAACCATCACTGAATTTGAGCAGGCCAAGCTTGTTGAAGTCTTACCTGCTTGTGGTTTTGGGATTGTTTTAAAATCAGGAGATTTCTAACCAACTTCCTTCATTGCCAATTAATTTTCAGGCTTGACCATTGCCTGCGGGTTTTGGGAGGGAAAGGCAAACAACCAACCCCTAAATTACTTTTTCTTTTTTAAAGGGAACGTGGGCCTCAAACAGCTGTGGTCATATCATTTCAGTTTACAGTTTCTCTCGTCTCTGAAAAGTTAAAAGTTCATATGAGAGGAACTTTCTAAGTGGTATTTTATTGGCTGATAAATCTTTGAACAGCTAAAGTCTGGTCATAAGACAGTAAGCTTCCATTGAAATCTTAGTGCATGTAGTATAGTTGAAAAGATTTGCTTGGAAAGTGTTTCTGGCTTTTGTTATTCTGATAATGGCTTTAGAAGTTACACACAGTTCTGCTGCCCCTGGCCATGAAACAAATGAACTTAATGATTTCTCCATATTGACCTTCTTTTGTTTATCAAGTTTGTTATTTTTTACATACAGATTTTGATTGGAAAGTTATGTTTTATATTTCTTTTTTGATTTGAAGATTTTTATTTTTTAATTTTTTTTAAGATTCACATTGTAGGTTATAGACCACAACTGTTTAGTGCCTTTTTGGCCTTTTCCCCTTTAATGGTATGTCTACAGGTTACCAGGCAATTCCTCCAAAGGTTGAGTTTTTAACAAACCTTGTTTGCTTCCTGGAGAACTGGGATTAGAGTGCAGTTGATGTCTCTGATGCCTCTTCTAGGTGAAGAAGTCCGACCAGTCTAACCTCTAGATTGCTAGCTTTTGCTTTTCACTTCCACAGTTTGGGAAGAGGTTAAATGGGTATGGAGTTATGAAGCCTTTAAAAGGCCTATTTGGTTCTGGTACAATTTGGTATTTAGCCAGAAACATTCAATTATAGAGAGTAATGGGGTGGGCATGCTAGAAATGAGTAAAACCAGAGCAGGGTTTTTCCTCCTTTGTATATGCTCAATTTTGAAAGAGGCGATAATGCCTGATTGCTTTTGCTTTTAAGCCCAGGTTGGAGGGAAATACATGAGTTTCTTACCTACTAAGATGATTTCTTAAGGTGTATTTCAAAATTAAGCCACTTTCTGCTATTTTGATGTTGCTTAACTTGCACAATTAAAATGTTTTAAAGCCTGTTGTAGACTTAAATGTGTAAGATGACAGTTTAATGAGTTGGGGATGTTTGCTTATGTTCACTATGATTGGATTGTGCTAACAGTTCATACAGATGCTAGAAACGGAGGTGTCATTTAGCCGTCATTAGCCACGAACAAACCTGACCTTTTATTCCATCGTGTGTGTAACCTGGTATGACATGGTTCCCTTTAGGCTGAAGACAGTGGGAGCAGCCGAGTTCAGTTCTTGCTCTCCAACTAGGCACAATTCTCTCAACTAAACCAAGGGTGTAGGAGTCGGGACTACTTTTCAGGATGTTTTTTAAAATAACCTGATCCACATGGTCTCTTCCCTTCTTGCAGCTACTACTAAATTTTCATACAGAGTATCAAGCTATGGTCCTTTTTGTAATCTTAACTCAGAATTCTAGGAGTATAACTTCTCTCTCTTTTTTTTGTTACCGCAAAATCTAGCTGTGGTAAATTGACCACTTTATAATTCCTATATATATATTTTTTTTATTTTTATTTTTTGCTTGTAGCGTCAGCATTTTATTCCTTAAAAATGAGAGAGAAATTTCTGCTTTCTGGACTTGTAAACTCTGGCGGAGAATTATAGTTCCCCCTTGCTGTTGGCAGGTTCAGACCCTAGACAAGTGTTTAACTAAATCTGCATTTGCAGCCTCTTGCAGAAGCTGCATTAGCACTTTAACGGTTTTCTCTACCCAGACTCCCCACCTTGAACAGCCAGCCAGGCCATTGAAGGAAAAGCAGAGACGAAGCCTTGCACCATTTCTCTCCATTGTGGGGGCCAAGTAGCTATAGTAGCTTGAGTCCCCGCTGCTTTGGGTGAACAAGTTTGTGTTCACTGTATGGCAGGGGTACAGGTGCTCTTCCTAATAGACACAGTTCACCTAAACTCGGGTTTCTGTGGTTCATCAAGTTGGGTTATTATACATTTTTTCAAATGAAAGCATCATATGGCAAGAAGCCTCCAGAGGATGATACTGTTCTTACCACTTGCGGTCCAAAGGTTTCCTTTTACTGGACCCTTCCTCAGTCACTTTTAGAAGTTAAGACTTTTTCCCTTTCTCACATATACCCCACATTGCTTGATGTTAAGTCAGATTTTATCTCCCCATTCCACACGATCTTGAATAGCACACGTTATGGTCGGTTCCTCCGAAGAGTTTTGTTAGGATCTGAGAGGCAGAGGGGCTGGGGAGACTTGTAAATAGTCCATATGGGAGAAAGGGGAGTAGGGGGCCAAGCAGTAATGGGGCTCTGTCTCCCGCAGGTCCCCTTCCCCTGAGCCAATCTACAACAGTGAGGGGAAGCGGCTTAATACTCGAGAGTTCCGTACCCGCAAAAAGCTTGAAGAGGAGCGACACACACTCATCACAGAGATGGTTGCTCTCAACCCGGACTTTAAACCACCTGCAGATTACAAGTAAGCAAGCAGAGTCGGGTAGTTTGGGACAAGGGTACATTCAGATCGTATGTGACCTGCTTGGACAGTTCTGGTCTACTACTTACTTTTTGGCCCAAATTGTTCTTAATTCTCATGTGGTATATACTTGATTGTAGAAGAGCTTTGGTTATGTGTACTATCTCCCAGAAATAGAGGTGCTGATGGTCTTTCTTCCTTTAGGCCTCCAGCAACACGTGTGAGTGATAAAGTAATGATCCCCCAAGATGAGTATCCAGAAATCAATTTTGTGGGGCTCTTAATTGGGCCTAGGTGAGTAATTACTAGTCTATGGTACCCATTGACTTACCTTCAGGGTTTTAGTTTTTGTGTTTGTGTTTTGGTATGGTGTTTTGAATTATGCCTTAAATTTGATACACAGACCTCCATTTTTCTATGAAAATTAAAATTCTGAGATGCTGTTTATGACAATGTAAAATTCTCAGGAGTCTTTGGTAGAGGGGTCTTGGTGCTATGCGTTTTGCAGTTTCTCGCCAATGACTGTTTAGCTCAGTGTTTTTACTCTGAAACAAGAATTTGCACTGAATATAAATAGACACTGTCTTTTCTGCCTTTGATAGAGGGAACACTCTGAAGAACATTGAGAAGGAATGCAATGCCAAGATCATGATACGGGGGAAGGGATCTGTGAAAGAGGGGAAAGTTGGGCGCAAAGATGGTCAAATGTTGCCAGGAGAGGATGAACCTCTTCATGCTCTAGTCACTGCCAATACAATGGAGAATGTCAAAAAGGCAGTAGAACAGGTATGTGGTGAGCCCAGAAGGAGACTTCTTGCTGGCAACCTAGGTGATGGTCCTAGGCGTTTTTGACAACTAACTGTTGGTGTGTCTTAATAGATCAGAAACATCTTGAAGCAGGGTATTGAGACCCCAGAGGACCAGAATGATCTACGGAAGATGCAACTTCGGGAGTTGGCTCGTTTGAATGGCACTCTACGGGAAGATGATAACAGGTCAGTGGTAATGTTGAGAAGACTGAATAGGAACCTGAAGAACATTTTGAAGTGGAAAGGTGGTTTCTATAGGTCTTTGAATTGATTTCTCTACCTCAACAGGATCTTAAGACCCTGGCAGAGCTCAGAGACACGCAGCATTACCAATACTACCGTGTGTACCAAGTGTGGAGGGGCTGGCCACATTGCCTCCGATTGCAAATTTCAGAGGTGAGGCCTTGCTGCTGTTGGAAGTTGGCTCCCTTGCAGCCCACTGGTCTTCAGGATCCTCCTTCCGCTCCTAACTTGTGGTTCATCTTGTGTACTAGAGCGACATCCTTTCTGTGGGTGTGGTTGAGTGGCGTGTGTTTTAAACTTGAGGACTAGAAATGTGTAGAGCCTACTGTTGTCCAGAAACTTACACTCTGGCTATAAATGTTTCCATTGGGTGCAATATTAATTCATGTTCACTGTTTAAGATTTGTTAAGACTAAGTGGTTTTAGCTGGGCGGTAGTGGCGCATGAGTTTAATTTCAGCACTAGGGAGGCAGAAGCAGGTGGATCTCCGTGAGCCTGGTCTACAAAGTGAGTTCCAGGATAGGTTCCAAAGCTACACAGAAAAACCAGGTTTTGAAAAACAAACACTCCCCCCCCCCCAAAAAAATGCCTTAAGGGGTTTCATTTCCATATGATCTTTTTTAGGGGAGAGGTGTACATGTAGTTTCTCTAAGTCTTGCATAAATTCCCTTCTCTTAAACAAAGAAGATGGAAGTAGTTTTTTGGTTTTTTTGTTTGTTTGTTTGTTTTTGATTTGAGTTTTTCTCCTGGGTGTATGTCTATACTGTGTGTGTGCCTTAGTGCCTGCGGAGATTAGAAGACGGTTTTAGATCCCTAGATCTGAAGTGGTGGGTAGTTGAGAGCTGTCATGTGGGTGCTGGGATTTGAACCCAGGTTCTTTGCAAGAACAGTAAATGCTCTTAACTGTTCAACCATCTCTCCAGCCCCTTAGAAGTAGGATTTGATAAAGCATGAGAGGTGAGGGTCTGGTATGGTGGTGGGTCAGTTCTAACCCAGGGCCTCAGCTCACGGCTGGCAGTGATGAACAGAATGGATATTATATTGGAGAACCATTTCCAATAAAAGGCTAGAAAATGGGGGGTTCACTTAACTGAATTAGAGCTTTCTGTTTTCCCTTTTCTTTGTGTTTCCAATCCTACTTTAGGCCTGGTGACCCTCAGTCGGCTCAGGATAAAGCACGGATGGATAAAGAATATTTGTCCCTTATGGCTGAGCTAGGGGAAGCTCCTGTCCCTGCATCTGTGGGTTCTACCTCTGGACCTGCTACCACACCCTTGGCCAGTGCACCAAGACCTGCTGCTCCTGCCAGCAACCCACCACCACCGGTGAGCCCTGGGACAATTCTTTGGTCTAGCTCCCGCATTCTCTTCTGTAGAGAGACCAGGAGCTATGGCTAAGATAAAACTTAGAGGTGGATATAGCTGGCAACATTGTTCTTCTGGGATGTCTGGCCATTGTGAAAGGAGCCTGTCCTTGTGTTCTGGTCCTCTTGACATAGTCAGAAGAACAATGTTGCCACCAGGGGGAGCAGGCACGGACATTAGCAGGAAATGCTCTCATGTAGTCTCTCATGTCTACAACGCAGAGTCGCCCACCCTGGATGAATTCTGGCCCTTCAGAGAATCGGCCCTATCATGGCATGCATGGAGGTGGTCCTGGTGGGCCTGGAGGTGGCCCCCACAGTTTCCCTCACCCATTACCCAGCCTGACAGGTGGGCATGGTGGACATCCCATGCAGCACAACCCAAATGGACCACCACCACCTTGGATGCAGCCACCACCCCCACCGATGAATCAGGGCCCCCACCCACCTGGGCATCATGGCCCTCCTCCAATGGGTAAGTAAGTGTCAGACCAGAAACCTTGGGGTTTGTGGGGGTGGATAGGGCTCATACCAACTGTTTCTGAGCTGTAAGCAGTACTGAATGGCTAACCAGTGGTCTGAATCTTGCTGAGACCTTCTGTGTGGGGAGGTCCACCTGCTGTTACAGCTGAACTTTTGGGAGATTAATGACTCAGACAGCTGTATGACTGAGAAAGCTATTGGGGATGTCTTGCCTGACCAGTTCAAATGTCCTGCTAAGTCCCTGCTCTTTCCTTCCATCAAGATCAGTACCTGGGAAGTACGCCTGTGGGCTCTGGGGTCTATCGCCTGCATCAAGGAAAAGGTAATGTACTCACTTGGGATTTCTGTCTAGGGCCATGGGAGCTAGTGGGAGCACTAGCCTGGGTTTCCCATTCTCAAAAGCCTAATTATAATTCTTTGCTTGCAGGTATGATGCCGCCACCGCCTATGGGCATGATGCCGCCGCCTCCGCCACCTCCCAGTGGGCAGCCCCCGCCTCCTCCCTCTGGTCCTCTTCCTCCATGGCAGCAGCAGCAGCAGCAGCCTCCGCCACCCCCTCCGCCCAGCAGCAGTATGGCTTCCAGCACCCCCTTGCCATGGCAGCAAAGTGAGTGGAATATTTTGGGCTTGTGGGGGTGGGTGGGATGTGGGCTGGGGCTGAGATGAAAGAGAACCTCATAGCTCACGTGGGCTGGAGACACCTTGGGTGAGGAGACTTTGGTCTCAGCAAGGGCAGTGGGGTTGAAAGCCAGGCTGTTTGGCCCAAAGGAATGTCTTGGGGAGGAGAGCTGATGTTTGGTGTGGTTGTGTTTGGGAGAGACTTGGGAGGTCTGGAGGGGAGCCTGCCATTGTAGACAGAGCACCAGAAGTCCAGGCTGAGCTGCTGAATGAGCTGCTGGTTTGGCCGTGCCTTGTGCGCGGATTCAAGAGTGGGATGGTGCATGCATGTTCCAGAGGGGGTTGTGATTGGGCCTGAGAGACTGCAGAGATAAGGAAGGGGAAGGGGTCAGTGGGGAGAGAGCAGCTGTGGGTTTGAGGCTGAATGTGCCGTTCGGTGGTGGCGGCGGCTGGGCGGAGGGACGTCAAAGCCGGTTCTTGTGTCTGGTACTTTCCCTTTAGCCCCTCCAGGGGCATTGGTGACAAAGGGCTTACTTTGTGAAGCCCAGAGACCATGAGGCTGACCCCAGGGTAGTCCTGCCCACCCCTCCACTCCCATCACCAGGACAGCCCTGCCCGCCCGCCCCCCACCACCGTACCGCATGCCAAGGAAGGAGCAGGCGCCCCTCGACCCCCATCCCAAGCCAGCAGCCGCAGAGAGCCGCGGTGTACCCCCAGCGCGTGTGACCTTGGGCTTCTTTACTACCCCAGATACGACGACTACCACCACGAGCGCTGGCACAGGGTCCATCCCGCCATGGCAACAGCAGCAGGCGGCTGCCGCAGCTTCTCCAGGAGCCCCTCAGATGCAAGGCAACCCCACTATGGTGCCCCTGCCCCCCGGGGTCCAGCCGCCTCTGCCGCCCGGGGCCCCTCCCCCTCCGCCGCCTCCGCCACCTGGTTCCGCCGGCATGATGTATGCCCCACCCCCTCCTCCTCCGCCTCCCATGGACCCTTCTAACTTTGTCACCATGATGGGCATGGGGGTGGCGGGCATGCCGCCCTTCGGGATGCCTCCAGCTCCCCCACCGCCTCCACCACAGAACTAGACTTGTTTTTTTTTTTAAGAAAATATATATTATATACATAGAGAGTTGGTCTCGTTTAAACACACGCCGAACCTCACCATATGGAGCCAGACATTGGGATGCACGCATGTGATTGTGTGTGCACGCATGTGTGTGTGTGCACGCACTGGGCTGGGCCAAGTGACTGTGGACTCGCTTGGGAATGGGCAGGTGGTAGTAAGGGCGCCAGCTTGGGCTGTCCTGGCGCCCTGTAGCATCGAGTGTCTTCTTTGTCTTCTTCTCTCCTCACCCAACTCCCTTTGCCTCTCCCCAAACCGGGCCGCCAGGATCCCTCCCCGCGGCAGCGATGGCCCGAGCCATGAGAGTGAGGACTTTCCGCGCCCATTGGTGACCCTTCCAGGCAGACAGCCTCAGCAGCGCCCTTGGTGGACAGGATGGTTCGGCAAAGCAGCCTGAGTTATTTTTGTGGACGGAATCGGAACACACTGGCTCCATATCGTGAAATTTTTATTAATTTTTATCTTTTTCCTTTGTTGTTTCCTTATCTTTTCCTTTCTTCAGACTCCGTCCAAGGAGATGCTCTCCCCGGTCTTCTGCTGCAGATAGAATCCTTTCCCTTGTCTCCATTCCTCTCTCCTCAAGGAGAGAGGAGCAAATGGTTAGGCACTGAGTTTGGCCAGTAATGTCAAGCTTGGTTGTGAGGGCGGGTCCTGTGTGGTTTATCTTTGCCACCTTTTAAAGCATCTTGAGAATTTACATGTTGCTAGATAGGGTTAATCCAGCCCTGGGATTCATATCTTCCTGTACTCCTGCCAGCAGTAAGTGGGACAGCCCAAGCCACTATAGACCTGCCTGCCAGCCTGGAGTCTTCCATGCTCCTGTTCACTTAAACTGCCTCAGATGCCATTTGCTTCTCTTCTTCCTAGAAAGCTTCCCTTTATGTTTTATTTTGACCCCAGATGTCCAGATGTTTTGCAGTGTCTGGGGCTTGTGCCCCTTGTTCTTCGTTCAGCTTCTTTGCCCCCCTTTCCTCTTCATGGAGTGATTATGTTGACAATAATGTGTAACGTGCGTTCTTTTCACTGGTTTATCTACAGAAATTTCTCTGGGCTTTTTTTTTGTTTTTTGTTTTGTTTTGTTTTGTTTTGTTTTTTTTTGGTGTTTGATTCAACATGGCACTAAATGGGGGAATGTTCCATTGAATAAAAGAGCAGTGTGGTTTTCCGGGTCTGTTTTTCTTTCTAAACTTCCTTTTCCTTACCAACAGTACCAAAGTTTCCCTTAACCACCTGTTTTAACACATGGCTTCAACCCCTACCCTGTTTTCTCCTTGATGTAACTGAGAACCAGGCTCACTCCATATCTCAGTGATCTGTCATTTTGAAGGCCTTTTCTTGGGGCTCTAACCTCCATATTTGAGCTCTAGTTAAGATTTGTGTCTACTGGCTGCCACCTGACTTAGGGACCTGGGCCTGGGGAGTCATCAACACTAAAGGTCAGACCAACTAATCTTGCTTGTCAGGCACAGAGCTGCTAAAATTAAAACCGCCAAGTTGCCTTTTTCTTTCTCTGCTGGTGACTCTCAGCCTGCCAATACTGCAAGCTTAGGGAGGGAGTGCTGGGGGTGAAATGCAATGCCCTTGTGCAAAGTGGACACCTCTGCCTAGGGTCTTCTGCAGTCTGTTCTATTTTGGGTAGTAGATAATACTTAGATGGTACCCAAAAATTTCCCCATTCTGCCTTTGTGAGAGCCAGGTCTTTGGGCAGCTCCTGCAGCTGTTACTGGGCAGAGCTTTCTTACTGTCCAGTGTCCCGCCTCAGATGGTACATCCCACCTTTAGAAGTTCCCTAAGCAAGCCCTAAACTAAAGATTTTTCCCTTTGTCCTTAACCTTTCATAGTGGGGGCAGGGCCTGGCCACCCTCTTCGACCTTGGCTTCACCTCATTGCTTCCCTCACAATCTTGGTTTCCCTGGTGGGCTCATTGGGCGGTTAATTAGCTCTTTGAAGCTCTGGAGCAGCAAAGTGGCGCTATGTGGGTTTTAGAAATAAAATCAATAAATGACTTAACCATGGTTCAGCTATCCTCTGGTCTCCCCGCCCCTTCTTCCAGGGGAGGTTAGTATGCTCCTGTGGCTCCCCTCTCTCACCCTGCTGCCAGCCTTTGTTAGTTTTGGAGAGCACTTACCCATGCTGACATGACAGTATTTAGGAGGTGGGAAGCACCCACTTGGTCTATGACATCTTAGGAAAATCTCAGTCCTGTTATGTCAAGGCTGTGCCTCACATGATGCCAGTTTCTAATGATGGCAGGCAGTTCCCCCACCCACTTGGTGTTGGGTTAGGAACGTAACAGGTAGAAAAGGTCAGCATAAAGTCTCTGTTTATTCCTGAGACTTAAGACAAGTGCTTTGCAGAAACATAACATTGCTTCAGAGAGGGAGGCCAGGTTTCTAGTTAGAAACTTAGTCCGCCATAAACAACTTGAAGTTAGTCTGGGGTAGATGTGTTTTCAGGTTTCTGGGAAGTAAACTACCCATGACCCTGACTAAGGGTGAGACAGAAAAGGTAGGGACAAAAAGGTATGTTTGAGATTGCAGGTCTTATGCTGGGAATATGGAATGTAGGATTAAAGGAGGGCGCTCTACCATGGTGGTCCCAGAAAGATCCTGGAGGAAGTCTGGCAAGCATGCCTGGCCTTTAGACTTGGCAGGGCTGTCCAACCTTTTAGCCATATAACATGTCGTATTCACAGCTGTTGCTGTGTGCTGTGGGTTGGATCAGAAAGGGAGTGTGAGGGTAGGGGCTGTCTTGGTAGCAGAGGAAGAATCTGGCCTGAGGACCTGTGCCAGGTCAGATGGGCTATGCTTGATGGCTGAGGTATTTTGCAGCAAAACTATGAGTAGACTTGGAGAGAACACAAAGGTTTCTACAGCCCCAGCATGCTGGCCACAATTGAGGTGTGAGTTGGTAGTATGGATAGCAAGCTATGGCTGTTGAGGATGACTCTGCCAAGGAAGCTGAACTCTGGCCCCCGTAACCTTCCAGGGGGTGGTATAGTGGAAACGTAGGCTGGAAATCAAGAAATGATGTTCCTGCTCAAATACTGCCAACTGTTAAGGGCCTGTTTGATTCTCAAAATCTATGTGAAGATGCCAGGTAGACTCTTTAATTCTAGCATTTTGAAGGCCGTCAGGAAGGTCTTTGAATTTGAGGCCATCTTCAAGTTTTAGGCCAGACAGGGCTTCATTGTCAGTGGTGCCTTAGGAGACACCATGACTGGCAACTCTTAGAAGGAAAACGTTTATTTGGGGGTGACTCTTACAGTTCAGAGGTTCAGTCTGTTATGGTGGGGAGAGTCTTAGATCTTGCAGTTGAGAGGAAGTAAACTGAGACACTGGGTTTAGGAAACCTCAAAGCCCCATAGTGACACACTTCCTCCAATCAATAAGGCCATACCCAATCCAACAAAGCCACTCCCTGTGAGATTATGGGGTCAATTACATTTCAAATTACCACAGTAGGTTATTTGGGAGGGGTGTTTTAGGTTTTGTGTTTTGTTGTTTTGTTTTTGTGGTTTTTCAAGACAGGGTTTCTCTCCAGGACAGGCTCCAAAGCTACAGAGAAACCCTGTCTCTTAAAACAACAGCAACAACAAAAAAAGGCAGGGTTTCTCTGTGTAACAGTCCTGACTGACTGCCCTGGAACTTGCTTTGTAGGCCGGGCACAGTGTGTTTTTATGAAAGAAAAGAGCCACAACATCGGGTGAATGAGCGTGGATGTAAGATGAAAACAAATGAGTATTTCAAGAACTGATATATTGATGGGTGGTGGCACATGCCTTTAATCCCTGTCTGCAGAGACAGGCAGATATCTGTGAGTTCGAGGCCTGGTCTACAGATCGAGTTCCAGGATAGGCTTTAAAGCTACACAGAAACCCTGTCTCAAAAAACAAAATCTTAATAAATCCAGGTGTGGTAACGGTGCTGGACAGATGGGAGACAGGCGGATTCTTGCAGCTCACTGGCCAGCCGCTCTAGCCTGAGTTGTTTAGCTCTAGGGCAGTGAAAGAGGATGTTTCAAAGGGGGTAGATGTCTTCTGAGGTGGGTGCTGGAAGTTCTCCGTTCTCCACATGTATCCACACTAACAATAAACATCTATACACACAAAATAGCTTAGAAGTGCCCTTTTGTTTTGCCCAATATTCCCAGGGTCCTGTGTTTTATCATCCCCATCTTTCCCTACCCCTAGAAAAGAAAGTGGTGTGGAAAACTTAAGCCTGAATGGTACGGTGGCAAGTGCCTATAATCGTAGCACTTAGGAGAAAGGGGAAGGACAATGAGAAGTAATTGTTACAGAGTTGAAGGCTACCCTAGGCTTCATGAGATCCTGTCTCAAACTAAAAGTTGATGACCAAGTCTGGTGTGTGCTTTGATCCCAAAGCTTGGGAGGTAGAGGCAAATGGATCCCTGAGCTCAAAGCCAATGTGGGGTGTATATTTCAGGTCAGTCAGAACTACGTAGTGAAATCTGTCTAAAAACCACTGATGAACCAGAGCCGCCATTGGTTTTTGGTTCAGTAGGAAAGAGCACTTGGTATGCAAGCACAGGGGCCTGACTTCAGATTCTAGGAATCCATGTGAAATTGGCACATACCCATAATTTAGCTGTGGGACAGGATGAATGAGATGCTGATGACTATCCTAGCTCCAGTTTCAGTGAGACCCTGTGCCACCTCTAGCATGCACACACAAAAATCGGGGACAAATTGTACAAATTGACACACCTGCTGTTTGCTCAACAGAACTAGACGGCAAGGTGCGTCGATGGAGCACGTGTTTGTTACAAGACAGATCAAAAGCTAGAAGTGGGTGTGGAGGCTAGCCCTGTAGTGCTGGAAGGTGCTATGCAGGCTGATGGGACAGTATTGTCATCAGTTTTACCCAGCTGTGCAATAGGAACAAGTCTCTTGGAGCTAATTATCCACTTTGAAATTTGAGACCTGCGCAGGAAGAAATTCACATGTGGTACTGTAAGCTGAGTTAAATGCTCATGGTTAGGGAGGCTATAGGCCCTACTGGGGAAGCGACTGCTATCATTTTGTGAACTGTTCTGGATGGTCTCATCAAACATCCTTCGAAATAATTGTGGCCATAGGTTAGAGGTCAACTTTAATTCACAGAGGTCTGCATGCCCTTGAGTCCTAGGATTAAAGATGTGTGCCACCATGCCTAGCCAATTTACTGTTGTACATACAACAGGGATGGCAGAAGAGGACATTGGATCCTCTGGAGCCGGAATACAGGTGGTTAGCTGCGTGACAAGGGTTTTGGGACCAACACTTGAGTCCCCAGGAAGAACCTCAAGTGCTCTTTACCTGCTGACCATCTCTAGCCCATAGCTTTATTTTGCATGGGAGGGAGAGGGCACAGTGCTAACTGCAGATATTCCTAGCTGGTCAGAATGCTGAGGATAAGTGGCATGAGTGCTCAGTCATAAATGTTTTATTCATATTATCCCAAGACTTAGGGAACATGGCAGAAGAGGGGACAGAAAGAATATAGGAGGTGGGGGATAGAGTGGGGTGTTGTGGGGTGCCATTTTCAGGATATGACATGGCTGTGGCATCCTTGAGCTCCCAGCAGCTGTGATTACCTGCACAAGACTGGTCTTGCCATCCTGTCATGGAAAGGGAAAAGATTCACAAGGCCCTATTCTCCCTGATGATCTCTGGGTAGTTGAATGGTTGCTGGGGGAGGAAGAGACATTTTCTGTAGTGGCATAGCCACTAGTAACAAGCTCACAGCTGTTAACTCAAGGATCCAAACACCCTCATACAGCCATGTGTACAATATATACATGTTATATATATATGTCCTATAACATATATATATATATATCAGACATAATACCAATAAAGGAAGAAAGAGTGAAGTATGGGGAGTGAATCTGGTCAAAATACATTATACACATGCATGAAAATCATGCGAATACATAGCTGAAAAGTGTGAGCATCTGAAATGGGATTCACTGGGTAGAAGCACAAACCTGACGATTCGAGTTTGGTCCTGAAACCCGAGGTAGGAGAGAATCAACTTCCAAAATTATCCTTTGCCCTCCATAAGTGCACCGTGTGAGCCCCACACTCACTATGGTAAATACAATTTAAAAAAACTAAAAATGGTCAGGTGATGATGATCGTGCCTTTGCCTTTAATCCAAGCACTTGGGAGGCAGAGGCAGGCGGGTCTCCATGAGTTCAAGGCCAGCCTGGTCTACAGAGCTAGTTCCAGGACAGGCTCCTAAGCTACAGAGAAAAAAAAAAAAAACTAAAAATGAAAGTAGGGTGGGGTGTAGCTCCATGGTAAAGCACTTGCCTAAAAAAAAAAAAAAAAAAGAAAAAAAGGTGTTGGTGCTATATTCCCACTCCATCTGTGTAAGCACCTGTGTTTTCTTGGCTTCTGTATTTGATAACCTGGCTCCAGGAAATAGAAGCAGGGCACTATGCCCATGGTAGGGGCAGAAACAGCTTAGCCTGAAGACTTGCAGGTTAGGCCACACACTGAGCTGTTTGGGCACTCCAGAACCCTGCCTGCTGGAGGTCAGAAAGTTCTCATAAATGATGTGGCTATCCCAGAACCCGGTGCAGTAGTACCTGTAGATATCCAACTCTTTGCCCTCAGAGTAGAACACCCAGTTCTTCCCTGTCAGTCAGCTTGCTACCCTGGAGACACAGCTAGCAATAGCCAGAGGGCCTAGGTTCTGTTCCTTCAAACAAGCTCGAATTGAAAATGGCTGTCCTTACCAACCCTCCTCACCTAAGTTAGGAGGTAACAGCTGATGAGGCAGGAATTTGTTTGCTTTTGGTTTTTCAAAACAGGATTTCTCTGTGTAGCTTTGGAGCCTATCCTAGAACTCACTCTGTAGACCAGGCTAGTCTTGAACTCATAGAGACTACATCACGAGTGCTGGGATTAAAGGCATGTGCCACCACCACCTGGCTGAGGCAGGAATTTTATTCAAGACTATGTATGCATTTGATAAAGGAGTCCAAGATTCATACAACAGCAAGATGATATGTGAGCTGCAAATGCAACCAAAGTCTAGAAGGGAGAGCCTGAGGACTAGGCTCTATAGGTGAAATGGAGAAAAGGGACAGAATAGGCCCTTGGAAGTCAGAGAACTAGGATCTAGCACACAAAAATTCTTCCCACTGTATAGCCTGGTGGGAACAGGAGGAAAAGCCTCCAGCCAGCAACCTGCCTGCAGTGGGTCATGGGGAGACCTCAATGCTGTTGTCCAGGGGTGGTTTGGTTTGTTGGGTTTTGTGGTGCTAGGAACTGAGTGCAGGGCCTAGGCAAGTATTCTGGTCCTGAGCCAGATCCCAGCCCTCCATATTATTTTGAGATTGCATCTCAGTGAGTTGCCTGGGCTGGCCTGAACACTTATTTGTAGCCCAAGCAAGACTTGAACTCCTGGCTAGGTGTGGTGATGTACCCCTTTAACCCCAAGCATTCTGGAGGCAAAGGCAGGTAATCTCTGTGAGTTTGAGGCTAATATGGTTTGCATGATGGTCAGGGATACAGAGTGAAACCCTGCCTCAAAATAAATAATAGAAAAATAAAAATAGAAAAAGGTTTGAACTTATGGGTCCTACTGTAACTGAGACTCCAGACTGATGACACCTGGTGGTGTCATGAACTAGTAGAGAATGCTGTCTCACTTTCACAGACCCACAGGACTATAGTTCCCAGTAGCCCCTGCTTCGGGTAGGCAAAGCTGTCCTGTAACCCGACTATCTGTCTGGAAAAGGTCACTTGAGAGCTCTTTGAGAGACAGCAACAGGAGGAAGCTCAGAGACACTATGCTTTGGTGGGGGTGGGGTGAGAGCAGTGGCCCTCTACTTCAGGCACCCATCTTCCTCCAGGACACTTCCTGCAACCCAGGGTCTTGGCCTCCATTTTCTTTACCAAAAAGAATTATTTATTTATGTAATTTTTTGAGACAGGGTTTCTCTGTGTAACGATCTTGGCTGTCCTGGAACTCTCTTTGTAGACCTGGCTGGCCTTGAACTCACAGAGATCCACCTGCCTCTGTCTCCTGAGTGCTGGGATTAAAGGCACGCCCACCACTGTCTGGCTAAAATTTACTTATTTTTGTTTTACGTGCGTTGGTGTTCTGACTGCACATACGCCTGTGTGAGGGTGTCAGATCCTGGAATTACAGACAGTTGTGAACTGCCATATGGGTGCTGGGAAGTGAGCCAGTGTCCTCTGACACTTGGTCTCCCATTTCACAGCTGCGAGCCTCTGAACTAGCAGCAGCTCTCTGTTTAGGGCACACTCATTCTCAGCTCCTGGTTCCTCTTGCTAGTGCACATGACTTTCCCATCTACGTGCAGCAATGGACTGTGTCCCAGCCAGGTGAGGAATGGCTATGACCAGCTTGACAGCACTTCATCCATAGAAGTGGCTGCACTCTAGACAAATGTCACAAGCAAGCCCTGCTGCTCTGAGGAAAAGAGAATGTGTTCTGCACTTGTGACAACGCCTTTGCTTCTTTAAGAAGGGTCCACAATCCAGTCCCATCTTTCATCTATAGCTCAGGAAAGAGCCTAGATTGGATAATGTCTTAGACAAAGTCTCAGCCAGAATGTTTTAGGTACGCTTCTGGCCTCCCAGAGTATTCCAGCTCTTTCCGAAGTATCCTGTCTCCAATCTTCCAAAAGCCGGGGGCCAGAAGGCCTAAGGAACCCTGGGAGAAGTGGGTCAGCTGTGAACATGCCCCTCCCTTGACCCTCCCTCCGCTCCTCTCTCCTCTCCACTTGCCCCCAAAATAGCTCCCTTGAGCTACAAGGCCAAGACCCTCCCACGTCCGGGGGAGGCGTGTCATACTGCCCTGAGCCAGGCCTTAAATCCCCTCACAGCTGGGCAGCTCCACTCCCTGGCTGGAGGCAACCAGACTCTCAGTCTGTTCAGTTCAGTTGAGCTTGCCTTTCTGCAGCCATGTCCAGGCCTCTTTCAGACCAGGATAAGAGAAAGCAAATCAGTGTTCGCGGCCTGGCCGGTGTGGAGAATGTGTCTGAGCTGAAAAAGAACTTCAACCGCCACCTGCATTTCACCCTGGTCAAGGACCGTAATGTGGCCACCCCAAGAGATTACTATTTTGCTCTGGCCCACACCGTGCGAGACCACCTCGTGGGACGTTGGATTCGCACACAGCAGCACTACTACGAAAAGGACCCCAAGGTGCTACAGGAGGGGACACCCTGGGTGGGAAATGAGCTGGGAGTGAGGCCTGCCAGGGAGCTGGCCCTTTCTGAGGCCCAAATTTTCTACAGCAAAATAAATTGCTGTTTTAGGAGCCTGGGGTTGGAGGATCTAGGGGTCTTGGACAAAAGCAATACTGAGGAGAGAGACCCAGGGGTGCTCAGGGTAGGCTGGCTGCTTACATGTGTGCCAGACAAGGCTGGAAGGGGCTGCTAGTGGGCAGGAAATGTAGCCCCCTGTGGCCCAGTTTGGACCTGGCATGGAAGGACATGTCATCAAATGTGTGCATGGCACAGTGTGCTTGTGCCACAGCCAGGGCAAGGCTGGGGCAGCTGGGGCAGCAAGTATCAAGTGTCTGGTAGGGTCATTGGTAAATGTCAGGAACCTAACTCCACAGCAGGGGTGGGGGAGGGGCAGGGAGGGACCCAGGAAATGGGCAGACTGGGTGCTCTCTTGGCATTTCCATGCTTCTGTTCATCTCCGGACTGAGGCTTGAGGGGAACCCCAGTACAGGGCAGGTTCAGCCCTGAGTCACCGAGTGACCTTGAAAATGACTTTTTCCTCTGGGCCTTGGCAATGCCTTCTGGGGGAGCACTCAGAGGTGCTTCTCAATGTCCTGACTTCCTGATGGGCCATATTAGGAGGGGTATGTACTTCAGAAGGTGTCCCCACTTCTCATAAACACCTAACCCTGGAGATAGGCCTGGCCAATCACATTCTCTAGAAGGGGAAACTGAACAAAACCAGATGAAAAGGCATTTCAAAGGAATGTAGGGACCAATGCCTTTCTTACCTATTAGACCCCAAAGTCTGAAGTGGCTCCTCTGAGCAGGGAGAAAAGAATTGGTGACTGAGATGGGACATGCTGGGGCCTGGCAAGTAAGACAGGAGGGTTAGAGGTCCAGATGCAGCTATGCCTGGCTGGATGTCAGTGGGTGGCTCTGATCCCTCTATTCTGTCTCTGGGTAGAGGATCTACTACCTGTCTTTGGAATTCTACATGGGACGGACACTACAGAACACTATGGTGAACCTGGCCTTGGAGAACGCCTGTGATGAGGCTACTTACCAGGTGGGGGAAGCATTTAAGGTTGGGGGGGTTCCCATGTTGGCCCTTGGGCCTGACCACTCCACTACCACCCCTTCTCTCAGTTGGGCTTGGACATGGAGGAGCTGGAGGAGATCGAGGAGGATGCGGGGTTGGGTAATGGGGGCCTCGGCCGCCTGGCAGGTGAGTACATGCTTGTGGGGTGGGGTGGAGGAGTCCCTAGTGTTGGATGCCTGATACCCACTGTCCTGATACCCATAGCCTGCTTCTTGGACTCCATGGCTACACTGGGACTAGCTGCCTATGGCTACGGGATCCGCTATGAATTTGGGATTTTTAATCAGAAGATCTGTGGGGGCTGGCAGGTGAGCATCCCCGACCCCAACTCTGTGGTGCTCAGTCCCAATAGAGAGGTCCCTCGTTTGGTCATCTGTCTCTGGATAGGCTCTGAACCCATCTCAGCTCCCCAGACAAACATCCTTGCCCCTTGCCTCAAAGCCAGCTGGTGACCCCCGGAACAGGGACTACCCTTGTGGAATGCTTAGAACATACTCTGCTGCTGGATGGCTCACCAGCTCACAGAATGTGAGTCCCTGGAGCGTGTGCCGTCGATGTCATGTTCCCCTTGACCCTCCAGATGGAAGAGGCCGACGACTGGCTTCGCTACGGCAACCCCTGGGAGAAGGCCCGCCCTGAGTTCACACTGCCCGTGCATTTCTATGGCCGAGTGGAGCACACCAGCCAGGGTGCCAAGTGGGTGGACACACAGGTGAAGATAAAGATGGGTACAGGTTTGGGGGAACTCGGTCAGCAGCAGAAGGGAGGGGAGCTCCTAGAGAAAATAGGGCATAGGAAACAAGCGGAAGGCTCTTGAGCCCATTGTCACCTTACAAAGGAGGGCACTAAGGTTCAGAGAGGTCAAGAGATTTACTGGAGGTCACACAGCCAGAGCTGGGAGTTGCTAGTCAGGGTTATCAGGGAGGCCAGGCAAAGTGTCAACCCTGGAAGGAGGAGGGAACTGTCTCTGCTCCACCAGCACTCTGTCCTGGCCAGCTCCTCTCCCCAGCACAAGACAGCACAGCCATTGAAGACTGCACATTTGAGGCAGGAGAGAAAATGAGGCCTCTTGGGTGGAACTGGCATGTTCAAAACCAGGTAGCAAGTTGAATGGATCTGAAAAAAACTGCTGGGTATCCCAATCCCTGACCCTCTAGACCTTCAGAAATGGTGTTTATTGCTTTTCTATCTAGGCCTGGGCCAGTCAGGGCTGCTGCACATGCAGCTGTCCTGACAGCCTGGCCCATTTAGCTCTGAATGGAAGTGTGTAGACCTGCCTTCCTTTGGTTTTCAACTTAGTGTCTGTGGGGTTGGGCCATGGGACCTGGGCCTATATTCCATTCTACTCCATCAAGGGTGTCAGGGAGGGAAGGTGAAGCCCCAAAAGCCCCATATAGGTAGTCCTTTGGTGACCCTGGCATTGTGGTAGCAGGTAGTTCTTTGCAGTAAATTGGTGGTTTATGGGAGGTGGTTATGGGAGGTTTGTCCTGGGTAGTGGTGGTGCACACCTTTGATCTCAGCACTCAGGAGGAGGAGGCAGGCAGATCTCTGTGAGTTCAAGGCCAGTCTGGTCTACAGAGTGAGTTCCAGGACAGGCTCAAAAACTACAGAGAAACCCTGTCTTGATAAAACAAAAACAAACAAAAGATTTTGGGAGATGGAGATAGGGCTGTCTGGTATTGGTTACTGCTAAGTAGCCCCGTGGTCAGCTAAATATAAGACTTCTGGGTAGAACTGACCCCTGTGTAGCGTTCATCTTGAACCCAGGTTCTCCAAACCTTCTTCTGAGTCCAGTGTGCTCTCACTGGGTGGGGCCAGATTGTAGAGCGGCCACCAGCAGAGACCCACTTTGGGTTCAGCGCTCGTCACTGTCTTCCTTCCCATAATCCTCATGGCAGTCTAGGGAGGCAGGTGTTGGGCTGTGCAGTGGGGATGCTGGAGAGGTCTTAAGTTACTTATCTGCAGTGCTGTGGGGTGTACAGTCTTTGCACTTGCTTGACAAATGTTCTGCCCCTGAGCTATATCCTCAGCCCTCTTGCCCTCTTTTTTTTTTTTTTTTTTTACTTGACACAGGAACTCACTAAGTTGCCCAGATTGTCCTTGAACTCACCATGTATCCTAGGCAGGCCTTGAACTTGTGATCCTTCAGCCTCAGTCTCTCCAGTGGCTGAGATTCCAGGCCTGCACTAGCAATCTCCTCTCCTTTTTCTCTATTTTTATTTTTTATTTTTCAAGACAGGGTTTCTCTGAGTAGCCCTGGCTGCCCTGGAACTCACTCTGTAGACTCGGCTGGCCTCGAACTCACAAGAGATCTGCCTGCCTTTGCCTCCTGAGTGCTGGGCTTAAAGGTGTGCACCACTACCACCTGGCTCTTTTATATATACTTTTTTCTTAATTTTTTTTATGAGCATTGGTGTTTTGCCTATATGTATGTCCTTGTGAGGGTATTGAATTCCCTCAAACAGGTTACAGACAGCTGTGAGCTGCCCTGTGGGTGCTGGAAATTGGACCCAGGTCCTCTGGAAGAGCAGCCAGTGCTCTTAAGCACTGAACCATCTCTCCAGCCCCGACTTCGACTTCTCTTCTTTCTGTAGCTGAGGCTCAGAGGAACCATAGCTTGCTCCTGGTAACCTGGTTAGTAAGCTCTGAGCTAGAACTACAGTCTGCCTTGGGCACTGGAAAAATTCTTGACTTGAGCTTCAGCTCTTGGACAGGAGGCTCTACAAACCAGACGTAGGCACTGCTTAGGGCTGGACCCTGGCAGCCTCTCCAGTTTCTGACTCAGCTACCCCCTGTAGGTAGTGTTGGCTATGCCCTACGACACACCTGTGCCTGGCTATCGAAACAACGTTGTCAACACCATGCGTCTCTGGTCGGCCAAGGCACCTAATGACTTCAACCTCAAGGACTGTAAGTCCCTCTGCTGATAGCTGGCAGCCCTAGTTAGCCCTTCCTGGCCCATGCCCAGTCCCAGCCTTACCCAAATCCACTTTGTCCCTCAGTCAACGTTGGCGGCTACATCCAGGCTGTACTGGACCGAAACCTGGCTGAGAACATCTCACGTGTCTTGTACCCCAATGATAACGTGCGTTGCCCTTCAACCTGGAGTCTGGAAGCTCAAGTCCTTGAGAGGGACAGGGGAGCTGGGGGCGGGGACCTTTGTCACTGTCCTAGTCTCACTATATTGCTGTTCCTGTGTGTCCTATTAAGTCCTTTAAATCCTGAGGGAGGGGTTGGGGTGTAACATTTCCTGGGACTGTTTCCCTGGGGACTCTCACAGGATTCATCTATGTCTTTCTAACACCATCTGCTACAGTTAGTTGCTGGGGCAAAGACTCCTGGGTTCAGAAGGTAGGGGCAGTTTAGGGCACTGGGACCTAGTGTGATAGGGGCTCTCCTGGTCACACCCACAGCAGCTGTGGGCCCCACACCCTGCCACCCCCAACTGCACTCTGCTTTGTACCTTCCTTAGTTCTTCGAAGGGAAGGAGCTTCGACTGAAGCAGGAGTACTTCGTGGTGGCTGCCACCCTCCAGGACATCATCCGGCGCTTCAAGTCCTCCAAGTTCGGCAGCCGTGATCCTGTGCGCACAAACTTCGATGCCTTCCCCGATAAGGTAGCGTGCTGGCCTGAAGACTCCTGTCTCCCCATCTCAAGTCCCATGGCCTCCTCCTTCCAGCCTCACTCTACAGAGGAGTGGAGGCTGGAAGTGTATGCAGAACTACGTTTGGCCTTTTAGGGGCTCTGAAGGGGCAAGGAACACTCACAATAGTGCTTGGTCTGGAATCCATCCTGACTTCCACTCCCCCCACCCCCCGACAGGTGGCCATCCAGCTCAATGATACCCACCCCTCTTTGGCGATCCCTGAGCTGATGAGGATTCTGGTGGACCTGGAACGGCTGGACTGGGACAAGGTAGGTTTCAGTTGCTTTTACCCTTACAGGGCCTCCAGGGTCTCCTTCCCAGTGTGAAGTGGAAGGACAGCAGGGGACTGAGCAAGGACTGTGAACCAGAGGGCTGATTGAAACCCAGCTGGGCCCTGGTGGGGCCACCGGCTGCACAGCGACTTCTTGCCTTGTATGCCAGGCCTGGGATGTGACAGTGAAGACCTGTGCCTACACCAACCACACAGTGCTGCCGGAAGCCCTGGAGCGCTGGCCAGTGCACCTCATGGAGACACTGCTGCCCCGGCACCTGCAGATCATTTATGAGATCAACCAGCGCTTCCTTAACGTGAGCTGGCGGTGTGGGAGTGGGCCCCCAGCCTTGAAGTCAGGAGGCCTATGGGCTGTCTGTGGGCGGAGGGGGATTGGAGACTAAGGTTTCTGGGTCCGGAGCCTGGCCTTAGCTCTGGACTTTTTTGGGGGGCGCAGCGGGTGTCGGCCGCATTCCCTGGGGACGTAGACAGGCTGCGGCGCATGTCACTGGTGGAGGAGGGCTCAGTGAAGCGCATCAACATGGCACACCTGTGCATTGCTGGCTCGCACGCAGTCAACGGTGTGGCTCGCATCCATTCGGAGATCCTCAAGAAAACCATGTAAGCCCCTCCACAAGCCCCGCCCATACCATTCTTCCTTTGCATGTGGACCCCGCCCATTCTCATGGCACCAACCAGGGTCTTCTGGGCTGATCCCACCCTGAGGGCATCAGTTCTGCCTTCCACTCTGTCACTCAGGGCAAGCTTAGCAGCAAGCACCCATAATGCTGAGCCGGCTCACTTACCTCAAGGGTGACCCATTCTTAGAACACACTAGTCCCTTTCCAGTACAGTCCTGTTCTAGATGACCCCTTCTTACACACAATATCCCTACCTGCCCCAGGTCTGCACGCACCTGCATCCAAGCCTTTTCAGGAAAAAAAAAAAAAAAAAAAAGAGTAGGGAACCAGGTGGGAGGCTCTGCAGAAGTAAATGGTGACCCTCACTCAACCCCAACCTGCAGCTTCAAGGACTTTTATGAGCTGGAGCCTCACAAGTTCCAGAACAAGACCAATGGCATCACCCCTCGGCGCTGGCTGGTTCTGTGTAACCCTGGGCTGGCGGAGGTCATTGCTGAGGTGAGAGGTCACTCTGTGGCCAATCGGATCAATGCAGGTCACTATGGGACAGAAGTGGGTAGCTCTAGTACAAAGGCCCCAGCTGAGGGCCACAGTCCTGTACTGTGTTCCCAAGACTGGTGTCCCCTTGGAGGAAGTAGCACTGCTTTCTTACTTAAACAGGCTTGCCCTATGGCTAATGGAGGCCCTGGCTATAGAGACTAACCTGCTGGAATTCATAGTTTAATGCTGATACATCTGAAGTGAGACTGCTAAGGGGCAGATGTCTGGTGGGGTGGCCAGAGGTCATGCCCACAGGAAGAAAGGCCAGAGGTCAGGAGACTGGCTGGGGTCAGATGGAGCAGTCATAAGAGGGCTCATTGTTAGTGTAGGAGGAAGATGGATGTAGCCGCAGTGCTCTGGCTAGCAGGCTGTGGGAAGTGAAGTTCAAGGAGGAAGGGTCTAGCTAGCCTGGAGGAGCGAGGCCAGGATGGGGTAGTCTTAGCTGAAAGCTGTATTCCCACAGCGCATTGGGGAGGAGTACATCTCAGACCTGGACCAACTGCGCAAACTGCTCTCCTATGTGGATGATGAATCCTTTATCCGTGATGTCGCCAAAGTGAAACAGGTGGGGAGGACAGCAGCCTGGGACTCCTACACTGGGGCTGGCATCTGGGGAGGACAGGAGTGGCAGCTAGAGCGCATCTCTCCCAGCAGTGGCAGAAGGCAGCTTCTGCTGTCATTGAGAGGGTGCCGGCATACATCAACAATGTCTGCCTTGGTGCAGGGGTTGAGGGAAGCAGTAACGGGCGAACTTCCCGTCATCTGCTTTCCTGGGCCTGAGTACAAAACAATGGGACTCTAGGGTGTTTTGTTTTTTTTTTTTAAACTGAAGCCCGTTGGTGAGCCCTCTGTCTCTTCAATCTCCAGGAAAACAAGTTGAAGTTCTCTGCATACCTTGAGAGAGAATACAAAGTCCACATCAACCCCAACTCCCTCTTCGATGTCCAGGTGAAAAGAATTCATGAATATAAGCGCCAGCTTCTCAATTGCCTTCACGTCATTACCCTGTATAACCGTGAGTGGCTGGGACCCCACCAACTGAGTCCCCAACTCTGGGCATCTCCCCTTGTACCATCAATGGCTAGATCAGTGTCTCCTGGGGTCTAGTGACTATCCTTAGGATGTGGTGTTATCCTTACATCTTAGCTTCCTGCTGTTGTCATAAGATTCCCTGACAAGGGGCCGGAGAGATGACTCATCAGTTAAGAGCACTGGCTGGGTTTTATTTGTTCGTTTTGTTTTTTGAGACAGGGTTTCTTGTTTCTCTGTAGCTTTGGAGCCTGTCCTGGAACTTGCTCTGTAGACCAGGATGATCTCATACTCATAGAGATCCACCTGCCTCTGCCTCCCGAGTGCTGGGATTAAAGGCGTGCTCCACCACCTCCCGGCTGCACTGGCTGTTCTTCCAGAGGATCCAGGCTCATTCCAGCACCCACATGGTAGTTCACAACTGTCTGTAACTCCAGAGGGTCTGACACCCTCATATACATATACATGCAAGCAAAACCCCAATATACAATAAATAAATAAATCTTAAAAAAATAAAGATTACCTGACAAAAGCAATTAAGGGGAAAGGGGGTTATTTTGCTCAATATTCGAGGTGACAGTCTGTCATTGTGGGAAGTCAAGGTTTGAAGCAAGTAGTCACATTGCATCCACAGCAGGAGTAGAGAGTGAGAACAGTGGATTAATGTATGCGTGCCAGTGGCTCTTTGTCTCTCTCACTGAGACAGGGTTTCACTATGTAGCCCCAGCTTACCTGGAGTTTCCTGTGTAGACCAGGCTGTCCTTGAGCTAGCAGAAATCTGACTGTCTCCGCCTTCTGAGTGCTAGTGCTGCAGGCATGCACCATCATGCCAGATCCTCCATTCTTCTATAAATTTTATTTTACAGTCGGGCGGTGGTGAGTTTGAGGCCAGCTTGGTCTACAGAGAAAGTTCCAGGACAGGCTCCAAAGCTACACAGAGAAACCCTGTCTCGAAAAGCCAAAAAATTATTTTACATTTATTTATTTATTGTATGTTATGTGTATATGTGTACGCCATGATGCAGCGTGTCTGTGGAGGACAACTTTCACCTTGTACAGCTAACCCATCTTGCTGCTCTTGTTCTCCATTCTCACACAGTATAGAATCCCCTACTTAGGGAAAAGTGCCGCCCACAATGGGCAGAATTTCCCACCTCCATTAATGTGATCCAGACAGTCCCTCACCGATGTGGCAAGAGGCCTGTTCCCCCCCCCCCCAGCTGATTCTAGATTTTCTCAAGTTGACAGCATTAACCACCGCACCCCGCATCACAGAACAAATTGAGGTTCAGAGATGGAGACATGACAGACACAGAGCCAAGTGACCAGCCCAGGCCAGCACTGCCTGTCTGTGTCCTGGTCCTGGCTGCCTGTATTGGTAAGTGCCCCTGATGCCTCTCTTTTCCACAGGCATCAAGAGGGAGCCCAACAGGTTCATGGTGCCAAGGACTGTGATGATTGGAGGCAAGGTGAGAGACCTCGGGCAGACTGGCTGGGTCTGAACACGTGCCAGGACAGATCAAGGTGTGGGAGGGCCGAAGTGCTGACCATACTTCCCTACAGGCTGCACCTGGGTACCACATGGCCAAGATGATCATCAAGCTCATCACCGCCATTGGGGATGTGGTCAACCACGACCCTGCAGTGGGAGACCGCCTCCGAGTGATCTTCCTGGAGAACTACCGAGTTTCACTGGCAGAGAAAGGTGGGTGCCGAGGTGGCTGCACGGGAGCTCTGACGAGCTCAGTCCCAGAAGAGGCATTTGCCATCTTTTCCTGGCCTGTAGTCACGGTAAAGAAATTGGACAAGCTGGAGAAATGGCTCAGTGGTTAAGAGCACTGGCTACTTTTCAAGATGATGTGAGTTCATTCCCATCACCCATATAATAGCTCACAACCTTCTGTAATTCTGGTCGTAGGGGATCTAATACCCTCTTCTGGCCTCTATAGGCACTGCATGCATGTGGTGGAAATACATGCTGGCAAAATGCCCATCCACATAAAATAAAGTAAGAATTATTTAAAAAATATCGATGGAAAATGATTGAGGAAAACTCTAGGCATCCACCTCTGGCCTTACACACATGCACGTACACACATGCACATATACATGCACACACACATCATACATGTACAAAGAAACTAAACAAAACCTCAAAAAGTATAGTAGAGAAAGGTCACACGGTGAGTTTAAGTCCAGCCTGTCCCACATTGCGGGTTCCAGGTTAGCCAGGGCTGTATGGTGAAACAGTCAAAACAGCCACAAAACAGCGGAAGGATAGGGGTCAGGCTGGAATCAACAGAAGGCAGTGGATTGGGGTTGAGAGGTACCTGAATCTGTACAGATTCAGCCTGGCAGCGCCATCCCTGGGACTGACCTCATGTTCTTCCCACCGCTCTACAGTGATTCCTGCTGCCGACCTCTCAGAGCAGATCTCCACCGCGGGCACGGAGGCCTCGGGCACTGGCAACATGAAGTTCATGCTCAACGGGGCTCTGACCATTGGCACCATGGACGGTGCCAATGTGGAAATGGCAGAGGAGGCTGGGGAGGAGAACTTCTTCATCTTCGGCATGCGGGTGGAGGATGTGGAAAGGCTGGATCAGAGAGGGTATGGGGTCTGAGTATCAGAGTGTGTGTCAGTTGGGAAGCTGGGAGAGGCTGGCCAGCCTGTGCAACATCTTAGCTACAGATGCCTGCCGGGATTCTGGAAAACTAAAGAGGGAGTTTGTGGCCAACAAGGTTAAAAAAGGAAGTAGCAGGATGGGAGGAAAAGAAAGTAGAAATTATGTAGTTCTGAAATTAGAAGAAAATTACATCATTGGCTTTCTGTCTGGACACCATGGCAGAAAGAGATAAAGGATTATATTGATCCTTCAAAGAAAACATTTTCTTGGTATTACATCTTTCAAGACGGGATTTCTCTGTGTAACAACCCTGGCTGTTCTGGAACTCCATTTGTAGACCAGGCTGGCCTTGAACTCACAGAACTTACAGAGATCTGCCTCTGCCTCCCCAGTGGTTACCCAGCTTGCCCTTGCATCATAAATATTTTAATTAATTATTTATTGTTAAAATCGAGTCTCACTTTGAGGCTCACTCTGCTCGTGGAATACCTGGGCTCAAACAACCCTCCTGTCTCTGTCTTTTAAGTGCTTGATTGCTATAGGTGTGCCCCTAGCTAAAATAGAATTTTATTATTCATATGTATGTATATATATATTTTTAATATTTTATTTTGTGTGTGTAGATGTTCTGCTTACATGTATGTCTATGCATGACATGTCTACTTGTATGTATAGAGTCCAGAAGAGGGTATTGGGTGCCTTAGAATTGGAGTTACAGATGGTTGTGAGCTGCCATGTGGGTGCTGGGAATTGAACCCAGGTCCTCTGGAAGAGCAACTTTTTTAAAAAAAAAGATTTATTTATTAATTATGTATACAGGGTTCTTTCTGCATGTATCCCTTCAGGTCAGAAGAGGGTACCAGATCTCATTACAGATGGTTGTGAGCCACCATGTGGTTGCTGGGAACTGAACTCAGAATTTCTGGAAGAGCAGTCAGTGCTCTTAACCTCTGAGCCATCTCTCCAGCCCAAGAGCAACTTTTAAAGGCCGAGCCATCTCTCCAGCTCCCCAGCCAACCTATATTATACCTAGTTCCAAACCCCAGGACATTAAAATTGACCTCTTGCTGTTGCTGTAAATGTTAGTGCAGTGAGCAACCTTTTCCCAGTACCCAGATGTTTGGTTATTCCCTCAAGAATTATTAGGAAAGCTGAATGTTGTTACTCTTGCATTAATTCTAATACTTGGGAGGCAGAGGCAGGAAGGTGTCTGTTGGCCAGCCTGGTCTACACAACAAGTTCTGAAACACTATATAGTGAGGCCCTAACTCAAAAAAAAAATTGTTAGGCTACAGCAACTGCCCAGTCCACTGTTGGATGTAGTGTGCAAAACAAGCTGTTCTTTATGGGGCTGGGGGGGGGTTGATTTGGGGATACATATTAGAAGGTAAATACTTGGGATCAAAAACTAAGTTCTTGGGCTAGGCAGATGGCTCGGTGGGCAGAAGTGCTTGTGGTGTAGGTCTGGTGAGCCCATGTTAAAGGAGTAGCGCGAGCGTATGCAATCCTAACAGGCCTGAAGGGAAAGGGAGGTGGAGACAGAAGACTCAGGAGCTGGTGAGCCGCTAACTGTCTTACACAGTACCAAAGAGACCCTGTTTCAGAAACAAGTGAAAAGGTGATGACCCTCATCTAAGGTTGCCTTCTGACCTCCACATGTGTGGTGAGGCGCGCTCACCACCCCCAACATACAGAAACAACAACAAAAGAGCTGGGCGGTGGTGGCGCAGGCCTTTAATCCCAGCTATCAGGAGGCAGAGGCAGGCCTGGTCTGCAGAGTTCCAGGACAGCCAGGGTAATACAGAGAAACCCTCTCTTGAAAAACCAAAAAAAGAAAGTAAAAAAAAGTGAGAGTTCCTAAACCTCTGCCACAGATTTTCAGATCCTGGAAGGCTGGCACAGTTTACACTTCCAGCCGCAGCTCCAGAGAGTTGGCATTTGCTGCTGAAAGGGCGTTTTCCTAGAAATTTCTGACTTGGAGTGGGGTATGGTGACACAAACCTTTAATCTCCACACTCTGGAGGCAAAGGCAGGCGAATCTCCTTGAGTTTGAAGCTACTGTGGTCTACATAGCGAGTTCTAGGCCAGACAGGATTATATGGTGACACCCTGCCAAAGAAAGAAAGAAGAAATTCCAGATCTTGTTTTCTTGGCCCTAAGATGCATTGAATGAGATCTGGGTTGTTCAGGACCAGACTTCAGACTTCAGGAAAATTCTGACTGCAGAGGACGGGGTAGAGTGGCCGTGTGGAGGCTGTTCAAGGGCACGGCGAGTCGCAGAGCAGGGCAATGCCAGGACCTGAGATCACTGTGGAACTCTGTTGTTGTTCATAAGGAAAAGTGAGCCAGGGAGGGAGGGAAGGGCGCCTTCGTGCCGGGTTTAAGACAGAGTGGATGGGTGTTTCCTCGAAAGTGAAAGTTGTCACGAGCCTGCAGTGAGCTTGGCCTGACTGAGTCAGGGTCACTCTTGACTGTTAAGGTCATACCTATCAGAGGTGGGCTCGGGATGGTGAAAGAAGACATTCATGGAAGGTTTTATTTTGTTTTGTTTTTTGGTGGTGCTGGGGATGGAACCCAGGGCCTCTCACATGCCAGGTGATAAGCATTCTGCTGCTAGGAAGAACTGTCCTTGCCTGGCTCCAAGACTACTCTCTCTCTCTCTCTCTCTCTCTCTTTCCTTTTCTAAAATTATAGGTGTGTGTTTATGTGTGCACAGGTGCACTGAGCCTTTTCTCCAGCCCCAGATTTGTCTTTTCTGACTTCTTTGGGCCTGAGTGTCTTCATCTACAAAGTGGGAGAAGAAAAAGCTGAGCGCAGTGTAGCAGCTGTGGAGGGCCTGAGCCTCAGGCCTTCCCAGGTTTTCTCTGGGAAGCTGGGCACCCTTTGGCGGGAGCTGACCACAGGTGTGCTCTGGCAGGTACAATGCCCAGGAGTACTATGACCGAATTCCTGAGCTTCGGCAGATCATCGAACAGTTGAGCAGTGGCTTCTTCTCCCCTAAGCAGCCTGACCTGTTCAAGGACATTGTCAACATGCTCATGCACCATGACCGGTGAGCTGGCTGGCCAGGCTGCATGGAGGCTCGGGTGGGTGGGGAGGCTGCCAGGGTTGTAGCTTCATTCACTTCAGTTGCTGCACCAAGGGCTTGGCCCTTAATCTCACAGAGCTCTGGTCTCTCCATTCTCCTCCAGGTTTAAAGT
This sequence comes from Myodes glareolus, assembly GCF_982192425.1. Lineage (NCBI taxonomy): Eukaryota > Metazoa > Chordata > Mammalia > Rodentia > Cricetidae > Myodes > Myodes glareolus. The sequence continues at coordinate 55,616,962 of NC_142032.1, read as the reverse complement.
CTTTGCAGATTATGAGGAATACATTAAATGCCAGGACAAAGTCAGTGAGTTGTACAAGGTGAGGGACCATGGGCCAGGGGCTGGTAGGGCTTTGTTTGATTCTGGCTGGGATGAAAGAGAATGGGGGCAGCCCGCTGGCAGAGTGAACCTAGAGACTCCCTTCCTGTCTTCAGAACCCAAGAGAGTGGACACGGATGGTGATCAGGAACATAGCCACCTCTGGCAAGTTTTCCAGTGACCGCACCATTGCCCAGTATGCCCGGGAGATCTGGGGTGTAGAACCTTCTCGCCAGCGCCTGCCAGCCCCGGATGAGAAGATCTGATCTTCCACACCAGACCCCACATCTGCCCTTGAGTCTGTTTGCGATTCCTGGGATCAGGCCCACCTTTCATCCAGAGGGTGGGCCCTGGAATTACTACTCTGCTCTTCCCTTTTTGGAGCCCTTTTACCAGTCTCTAGGTCCCGATGCCCAGTGTGATTAAGGACACTGTCCTCTTTTTCCTCAACTCCCTACCCCTCCTATTTATGAATGGGGTCTGACCAAGTGCACCCACTCCCCAATAAATCGACTGTTCCTGAGCTTCCTTACTTTCTTCTCTGGTGCAAATATTTTTAGCTCTTGGAGAGCTTAACAGCTGCTGTGCAACCATCTCCCTATCCCCCCTTTATCCGTTCCCCCCCCCCTCACCGAGGCAGGTGCATCGTCTGGGGGCAGGGGAGAGGGGCAGCCCATAGGCGGTGCCTGGGACAAAGTCCCTTTTCCGGTGTTGCCCTCCCCGCCTCTCTTCCCAGCGCTGTGTCCATACTAGGTCAGCGGCCAGCTTAGTTGGTCGAGGGCGGGGCGTCTGCCTGGGTGGGGCCCACCGGGTCAGGGAGTCGGGATTTGGGCTGGAGCCTCTGGGACTAGGAGCATCCACGCTGTTAAGGGAGGGTCCAGAGGAGGCTCGGCACCTTCTTAGCTCCTCCCCTAGCTCCGCCCCACTGCGGCGTTTTAGGGTCTCTTAGCAGGTGGCTATGATAAATCCAAAATCAGGGGAGTGTTAGGGCTTAGGGCATTCGCAGTTTTCAGGCGAGGGCGGTGGCATATTCCCGGTTCTGGAGAAACTGAGGTCTATAAAGGCCCTGTTCTGAGCCTCACGTAACGAGGACTGAAGTGTAAAAAAGGTCCTGCCTCTCTCGCCCAAGGCAGGGAGGGGCAATCCTCGGAAGGGGTTTTGGGGCCCCGGGTTTCACAGTGAGTCTAAACGGCCGGAAACTGTTACCTATCCCCTAGGCCAGCTTGTGAGGGACCCTAACTGCTTGTGGCTGCCCCTCCCAAGTTTCTCCTCTCCTGGGCCCAGGCCTCTAGTTCCGAAGCTGCAGAACACATACCCAGTTTGCAGATGCCCCTTTCCCTCTGGCCCAGTGGGGTGTCCCTCGCCCCACCTCTGGACATCGAGTCTGGGTCCCTAGGAAACCGCGTGTTCATTCATTCCTCGCCCCATGAGGCTCCACTCAACCAAAAAAACCTTGTATAGTGTCCTAGCCCCTCCCCCAGGCCATCGCAAAGACCCGCAACCCCACGCCCGCGACCTCCACCAGGCCTGGGCCTCTGCCGCCCGCAGGAAGACGCCCGGGCCCGGGCAGGGTGAACCCCGTGGGAACGGTTTGTCTCGAAAACAGGAACCCGGGCCGGGGGGCTGGGCGGGGCGCCCCTTCCCCACCGCAGTCCGCTTCCTGCCCCTCCCGGTTTCCTCCGTGCGACACCCAGGCGGAGCGCAGAGCCGGGGGTGTCGTGGTGGGGGAGGGCTGCCGCACGATGCCCCCACGCCACCAGTGGCGCAGCCCCCCGCCCGCGGCTACGCGCTCTGGGGTGGCAGGGGAGGGGTTAAGCTGCTGCAGGGCCCAACGCGCGGGCCGAGAGGGGGAGTCCCCAGTGGAGAAGGCGCGGCGCGGGGCGCAGGGGCGGGGAGGGGGCGGGGCGGCGGGGCGCTGGGCCGTGGCGCGGAGAGCGGGCTGGAGCCGCAGCCGCAGCGAGGCCGGCGGGCGGGAGCGCACGGAGGTGGCGCGGGCCGGGCAGGGTGCGGGCTCCGCGCTGCGGGTCCCAAGAGTGAGTGAGCGAGCACGCGCGCGCGCGGTCGAGGCGTGGGACACAGAGGGCGCGGTCCCTTGGGATCCCCTAGAGGCAGGCCGGCGGGGACTGCGGGTGGGTGGAGAATCTGCGGGCCGGATCCTGGGTAGGACAGAGCTTACTGAGGGGCTAAAGCACTTAGAGCCACCCGCGGGAGGGGGAAGTCGGTGGCACACCGGTGCTAGCCTGACACGTCTATACCAGGCCCTCCCCTGCAAGTCCCCATTTGACAGATGGGAAAATTGAGGTGCAGAGAGGCCAAATGATTCTCAAGGTCACCCGGCTAGGAAGCAACAGAGTCAGGAGGGAATGGCTTTGAGAAGTCCTCGGAAGGACTGCCTAATGTGGGGGAGTTTGTGTGTGTAGGGCGAGGTCCCCTTTCCTTACGGCAAGGCTCTGGCATGGTCCAAGAGTATGAGGAACCCCAGCCGCTGGGGCTGCGTGTCCTGGAGCATGGTCGAAGGGGGAGGGGCGGCGGAATGGGTGTGTGCGCAACCACGGGGGTATGTGCATGTGTGTGGGAGTGTGCATGGGTGGAGATGCACAGTTTTGCGTGTGTGCACACGTGTGCAGATGTCACAGCTACTGGCCTAGGGATCAGAGGCTGGGCTGGTTCAAGTGAACAGACGGTCTAGGAGAACGGCGTGCGGTTTGGATTCTGGAGTAACGGACCTGGTATGTGTGGCTGAGGCTTTTCATTGCAGGTGTGCATGGGGTGTGGGTGCCATTGTGTGTGACAGGACGGGAGTGAGTGTCTATGACTGGTGTGTGTGAGATGGGTCCTCTTGCTCTTAATGTAGGTCATGTAAGTTATGGCCTCCGGCAGATAACTTGTCTAGAGAATGGGTGTTTGTCCCTGTATGGGTGCTTATAGTCCTCGCGGGTCACCAGGGTTACTTAATGGTGTCATGCAGACCATGGCACCCCCATGGCGCTAGCGGCCCCTTCTGGGCACTCTACTTGGTGCTCTCACGCACAATTTAACTATACAGCAGGATGGGTGGGAGTCAGGAGCCCAGGCTGGAGAGATACATGACAGTTCTGGAGGGGCTGAGCCGGCACCCCTGGGACCTTCGTGCATGTGGCTTAGGAGCCCGCGGTTCCCAGGCTCTGGCTTCCCACTGACACCTCCCAGCCGCAGTGGACTACCCTCACCCCCGCCCCACGAATGTTCTTCTCCACTCCGGTCCTCCTCTCCAAGGGCAGGCCCCTGGGGGATGCTACGACCCCGCCTCCCACTCGCAGGGAGCCTAGGAGGGGGCGATGTGGGCAGGACGCCTGGGTTCTCTCCTCCCTCCTCCCATCCTAGGGAGAAATTCCTCCGAGGTCCCCTCAGGCACTGGGTTCCCAAAATAACCCTGCGGGGGAAGGGAGGCTGTTAAGGGAGGGGAAGCGGGAGGAGCTCAGAACCAAGCTGCGGGGTGCTGCAGGTGCCTGTGGGGTGCTGCAGGTGCCTGTGGGGTGCAAGCACTAGGAGAGGAGGGCCCGCTAGGAGGCTTGGGGCAGCATCTAACCCCTGGGGTCCTAGCTCGTCCCTTATTCTAGTAGAGTCCTTTTACCTTCCCGCGACTCTGCGGGTGGGCCGGAAGCCTCTCAGCTAGTCCATTTCCCAACTAGCGGGTTGCACCATCCCAGGGCAGGACCGTTTAACCCCGGGAGTGGCAGCAGTAGACAACTCCGCCCCTGCCCAGCAGGGGGCGTGCCTGCTCCGCCCGTTCCTTTGAGCCCGGACGCTCCCCCGGTGCCTCCGCTAACTCCCACTCTGCTTCTCCCAGGACAAGGGTAGGGTTCGAGCCTCGTGGGAGCGTAGCTTGGGTCCAGCCCACCGGCACTGGCGGCCATGGCGAGCACTCTGGACTTGGACAAGGGTTGCACGGTAGAGGAGCTGCTCCGAGGCTGCATCGAAGCCTTTGGTGAGTTGCCTGCAGCACGAAGGGGCACACCCTGAAGCAGACCCCTGGCCAGGAACTACCCAGGCTCCTTCCCATCCTGCAGTCCACTTAACGAAAGCCCCTCTTCTTTGCAGAGAGGTGCCCAAATATACCTCTTATCCAGACGGCAGGGAATTGGGGGGGATGGGGAGTCCCAACTATGACCCGGGAGGGGCACTATCTGTTTCCCTGGGGGATCCGGAGGAACTCTATCTCTAGCCTGGGAACTGTTTCCGGTAGATGGGGGTTGGTTTATCTGGTGAAGGGGTGCCCCTTCCCCCAGCACTCAGGAAATGACCTCTGGATTCTTGACCCCGGGGAACCAAGGCTCCTTCCGCCCCAGCTGGTTCCCCTCCGGACTATGGGCTTGCTCCAAGCTCCCCTCCTCCAGCTCCTGGATCCTGTAGTACCCCTTGCCCACTCAAACTTCTTTCTCAACTTCGACCTCCAGGCTCTGGAGCGCTGGGAAAAGCAGTAGGTGGGCTGGGTCAGGAGTGCAGACCCAGGGACCTGACACCAGACTAGGCTTAGCTAGCTGAGCCTCCCGACCAAGGGTCAGCCACCTTCTCTTTGACTTTTGGAGCAGATGACTCTGGAAAGGTGCGAGATCCGCAGCTAGTGCGCATGTTTCTCATGATGCACCCCTGGTACATACCTTCCTCTCAGCTGGCTGCGAAACTGCTCCACTTATATCCTTGGCGGGAATGGCTGAGGCCCGGGTGTCCGGTTCAGGAGCTTAGCTGCTCCTGCTTAGCTTGCTCAGGGCCTTAGAGCCTGGAGTGGAGGCTGTGTAGTCTCCTAGGGCTTTACCTTGTACCTAGCAGAGGTCTTGGTCTCTTCTGTGACTAGGCCTTGCCCTCACTTTCCCCTAAGGTCTTGGATCTGCCCCTGCTCTGTCCAGGGACCTCCTGTTGCCCTTCTTTAAGGCTAAGTCCTCCTCTCCGCCTATGGTGGAGTCCAACCCTCTACCTCCATCAGTGGCTGCTCCCACAGTGTTCATCCCCTCTCCCCACACCCAGGGTACTCAGGTCCCGCTCTCTGCTCCAGTTTCTAGCCTTAGGTTCCCTGCTGTTGTCCTTAACTCTCCCTTACCTATCAGCAATCCCGGACAGACAACTCTAATTCTCTACAGGTGAAAACGTGTCACCTAGTCAGGTGAGTCTGGGCCCTGACCCCTCCTCTTACTGCCTTTCTCAAGCTTCAGGTGGGCTGTGGGAGTGGACAGCATCCAGGGGACTGACCATGTGGGTTTGCCGGGGGACGCTGTTCAAATGTGCTGCTGGCCTTGCTATTTTCTGCTGGTGTGTGGAGTTGGGGATGGAGAAGGAAAGCGCTGGAGGACGGGGTGGGAGTGAGTGGGGTGGGGTGGGAGGGTGTTCGAATACAACATACTTTGAGGCTCTTTACCTCGCTCTTTAGGGGTGGTTACAGTCCTTATCGTTCCTTCCCTTGCCCTCTTGGGGATGGTGAAGGGAGGGAGGGCTGCCCTAGGTGACTTGACTCTGCCCCTCTACCAGGTACTGGATCTCAGCATTCCCAGCAGAGTTTGACTTGAATCCAGAGCTGGCTGAGCAGATCAAAGAACTGAAGGCTCTGTTAGACCAAGAAGGGAACCGAAGACACAGCAGCCTCATCGACATCGAGAACGTGTGCGTGGGGAGGGAGCTCGGGGCACTAAGCAGCCTCCACCATATGTGCTTAATAAATGTCTGTTCAACTGAATGAGTGAGGGTCACGTCACTCTTGCTTCAAACCCTCCATGGCTCCCTGTCACCTTCAACACACTTCCAGCTTATTAAGGCCCTTCGTGGCGTCAGGCCAGCCTAACATTCCTGTCCTGTCTCCCATGGCCTTCCCTGCATCCCATACACTTCATACTGCGACTCTTTGGGTCCACTCGCCATTGTCTGTGTCCTGCATCCTCCCTCTCCACGGTACTCGCTCTTGTTGCCCTGTCTCCTCCATTCTCACCAGACTCAGCACGAGTGTGATGCCCCTGCCTGCTGAGGGCATAGACGCTACTCTTCCAGGGCAGAATTTGCCATTCTTTCCTGTGTTTTCCTGAGATGCTTTGTGCAGACTCCTGCCCAGAGCCCTGGGAACATGTGTCCCACTGTTTGGTGATGGCATGTTTCTGTGTCTGTCTCCCCCGGTAGATTGTGAGCTCCTCGAGGGCAGGAACCGTGTCTTGCTCATCTCTGTACCCCAGCGCCTAGCACAGCGCCTGGCACAGAGTACGTTGTCCATCCGTGTGTTGAGTGCATGGTTAAGGGGATGTGTGGAGGAGTTGCTGGGACTTGGGGTTGGTAATGCCCAGGATGTTTGTTTAGGTCCCAGCTCAGTTTGAGTGGCATGTCTGAGTATATGTGGGGTCATAGGAGGCAGGGGACATCTCCAGCACAGGGCTCACTACCCCTGCTTCCCCAGCCCCACCTACAAGTGGAAGCGGCAGGTGACTCAGCGGAACCCCGTGGAACAGAAAAAGCGCAAGATGTCCCTGTTGTTTGATCACTTGGAGCCTATGGAGCTGGCAGAGCATCTCACCTACTTGGAGTATCGCTCCTTCTGCAAGATCCTGGTGTGGCCTGAAGGCTTGTGGTTGGGTGCCGTGCGGGTTGAGAAGGGAGTTCCAGAAAGGGACAAGACTTGGGAATAGGCTGGCTCTCGAGCATGGTCGGGTGGTTCCATCAAATGACAGTGGGAGGGTGAGCCAGGCTGAGAGCCATGGGAGAGGTCAGCAGGGCACTCAGGCCAAGTCCACCTGCCCACAGTTCCAGGACTATCACAGCTTTGTGACCCACGGCTGCACCGTAGACAATCCCGTCCTGGAGCGATTCATCTCCCTCTTCAACAGTGTCTCTCAGTGGGTCCAGCTCATGATCCTCAGCAAGCCCACAGCCACGCAACGGGCGCTGGTCATCACACACTTCGTGCATGTGGCAGAGGTGCCCACTTTTCCCATGTACCCAGCCTCCCCGTGGTCATCAAGCCCTTCCCCTTCTCTGCAGTGACGCGCTGCCCCCTCCCTATTTGCCTCCCAGAAACTGCTGCAACTGCAGAACTTCAACACACTGATGGCTGTTGTTGGAGGCCTGAGCCACAGCTCCATCTCACGCCTCAAGGAGACCCACAGCCACGTCAGCCCTGAGACCATCAAGGTACCTGGTTCAGGAGGGGCCTGTGCTTTCAGGGTTGTAGCTTTCCCACTGCAGAGCTGCAGCCTGGGCACGACTCTTGTCTATAGTGGCGGGCCCCCAGGTCTGCATGGTCCCAAAGCTAATTTCTTTTTTTTAATGTGTGTATGTATGAGTATGTATAGTGTATGCATGGACACAAGTGCATGCAGAACAAAGGTTGACACGGAGTCTCTTCCTCTGCCACTCTCCACTTTATCTTTTTAAAATTCTTATCGTTTATTTTATTGATGTGTGTGTGTGTGTATGCCACGTATGTTCATGTGCCCGTGCAGACCAGGTGGATCCTTTGGAGCTGAAGTTGCAGGCAGGTGTGAGCTGCCTGACATGGATACTGGAAACAGAACTCTGGCTTTCTGGAAGCTCAGCAACCTTAACGTCTGAGCCGCTTCTCCAGCCCCTTTTTCTTTTTCTATTTTTTTCTTTTTTTTTGAGATAAGGTCTTTTTCTGGACCCAGAACTCACCAGCTGGCCAGTGAGCTCCAATGGTCTGTTTTTCTCCATCACTGAGTGCTTTGGTTACATACAGCCTGACTTTTATGTAGGTGCCAGGGACCCACACTTGGGTCCTCATGCTTTACTGGGGGGTGTATCTCCCCAGTGGCTACCTCATGAAACCTTATCTCAGAAAAAACAATAATTATAAAAGAGCAAAAATCACTATATAGTTTAAAAAGTAGAACACTGGGGTCTGGAGAGATGGCTCAGTGGTTAAAAGTACTTGCTCTTGCAGAGGACCCAGGTTCAGTACCTTAGCACCCACAAGCTGGCCCAGGCATGCACATAACACACATATATACATGCAGGCAGAACAGCCCACATGCATAGAATAAAAGAAATCTTTTTTTTTTTTGTAGTTTTTCCAAGACAGAGATTCTCTGTGTGGCTCTGGCTATACTGGTACTTACTCTGTAGCCGAGGCTAGCCTTGAACTCAAATTCACCTGCCTGTGCCTCTGCCAAGTGCTGGGATTAAAGGTGTGCAGCACCAGCACCCAGCAATAAATCTTAAAAAATAAGGAAATGAAGACTGTTGACTGGAGTGTGCTGAGAGGTAGTGTGCACTTGAAGACTCTGGACTCTGACTGAGCACCAAGTCTAAGCAAACAAGAGTCAAGAAAACATTGCTGCCCCTTAAAGGATGATACAGTGACCCCTGCCCATGATGAGGGCTTTCCTAGCTTTAGTGTATGTGTATCCCATTCTGTTGCTCTGAGTAGAAGCACATGTAATTTTCTGTCTCGGGTTCTTTTATTCCACCTGGATGGGAAAGGCTTTCCATCCTGTTGTGTGGGGCAATTGCTCATTTTCGTTGTCCCATGATCTCTTGCCTCTGCCTCTTGTCAGAGACATATACCCCTACACCTGGTTTATGGGGGTTCTAGGGATCAAATTCAGGGCCTTATGCATAATAGACAACCACTATACCAACAGAACTGCACCCCTTTCTCAAGGTTTTTTTTTTGTGTGTGTGTGTGGGGGGACCCTACCACTGCTTTTTTTTCCAGAGGCAAGATTTCTCTGTGTAGCCCTGGCTGTCCTGCAACTAGCTCTGTAGACCAGAGTGACCTCAAACTCAGAGCCCTAACCACCCTTTTTGGTTTTTCAAGGCAAGGTTTCTCTGTGTAGCCTTGACTGTCCTGGAACTCACTCTGTAGACCAGACTGGCCTTGAACTCACAGAGATCCCTCTGTCTCTGCTTCCCAAGTGCTGGGGTTAAAGGCGTGCGCCACCACCGCCCTGCTAACCTCAACCACTTTTTGAGACAGGGTTTTGGAACTCACTGTGTAGATGGGGCTGGTTTTGAATATTCTGCATCTGCCTTCCCACTGCTGCGATTCTGGGCTTATGTGACCATACTCAGTTTGAGTTTTTTCCACTGTTTACCACCACTAGACACGTTGTGTACCAACATCCTTTTTGGTCAATAGATGTGTGCTTAAATGTTGGTAACCTGGGCTCAGCTCTGGTGTGTGTAAGGTAGCTGGTCGTAATTGTTTCCTTGGACTCATAACTTAAGAGCTCTGATCCCTGAAGTTTGAGAGAGCAGTATTGGAAGTCAGTAAGGGAGGATGTGACCTTTCTGCCTACCTTGACCTTGTTCTCTATTCCCACAGTTCTAGGGCTGAGGTAGGAGGACGAGTGAGTGGTGTGTGTGATGTGAGTGACGCTCTGATCTCCCCCCCCACCCCAGCTCTGGGAAGGTCTGACGGAATTAGTGACAGCCACCGGCAACTACAGCAACTACCGGCGTAGGCTGGCAGCCTGCGTGGGCTTCCGCTTCCCTATCCTGGGTGTGCACCTCAAGGATCTGGTGGCTTTGCAGCTGGCGCTGCCTGACTGGCTGGACCCTGGTAGGACCAGGCTTAATGGAGCCAAGATGAGGCAACTTTTTAGCATTCTGGAGGAGTTGGCCATGGTGACCAGCCTGCGACCACCAGTGCAAGCCAACCCTGACTTGCTGAGTCTACTCACGGTGAGGGACTGGGCACAACGTCCTGTATTTGCATTTGCTATGGTTGTGGGCTTGCTGGGTTCAGAAGCAGCTGAGGTTTAGCCTGGGCTCTGGGGTTTACACTGAACTCTGAGGTGGTTCCAGGGTTGAGCTGAGACACAGGCCTGTGATCTGATTGCAAGGCTGCTATGTGGACCTTGGGCTGGATCTGAGGCTGGGCCTGGGTCCTTGATCATGAGTTGAGCTCTTGACAGTGGGTTATATTAAAAGGCTAGGACTAATTTGTGGATTTGCTGGGTGACATGGGTGATTTCTAACATGGTCCTGGGTCCTGAGTGAAGTTCTTTTTTTTTCTTTCTTTCTTTTTTTTTTTTTTTTAGATTTATCTATTTATTATGTATACAGTATTTTCAGTATTCTGTCTGCACATGTGCCTGCAGGCCAGAAGAGGGCACCAGATTTCTTTACAGATGGTTGTGAGCCACCATGTGGTTGCTGGGAATTGAACTCAGGACCTTTGGAAGAGCAGGCAGTGCTCTTAACCGCCGAGCCACCTCTCCAGCCCGTGAAGTTCTTTTAGTATTTATTAATTTAGGTTTTGGAGACAGGATCTCACTCTGTAGCCCAGGCTGACAAGAACTTACTAGGGAGCTTCGACTAACTTTGAACTTGTGGTGGTCTCTTTGCCTGAGTCTCCAAAGTGCTTGGATCACAGGGACCGTGCCTCGCTTTGTGCAAAGGTTCTGACTCTAGTCTTGGCTGATATTTTGGCAGTGCATTGCTTTTAAAGCTTGCTCTGTGGGCCGGCTGGCATGGAGGTGGTTGGGGTATTTTCTAAGCTGGCCTTTGTCCGGAGTTTAGTTGAGTTTAGCTTTCACATCAGGGCAGACTGGCAGTCCTGGGGTCCTGGGTTTGTAGCTCCTATGTAAGAGGGGAGCAGGGACCTGAGGGTATGACAAGACCTATGTGTCTCAGGTGTCCCTGGATCAGTATCAGACGGAGGATGAGCTGTACCAGCTCTCCCTGCAGCGTGAGCCACGGTCCAAGTCATCGGTAAGGGAGCCCCTCACCCCTCACTTTGCAATTGAGGATTCCAGGGTGCAAGGACAGAAAGAACATTCCCCATCCGCTGTACCCACCTACCTGCTTGACAGAGCATCCTGGGGGCGGGGGTGGGGCTGACTTTGGGCAGGCGCTTTCTTTCTATTTATTGGAGCCTTAGGTTCATTCCCACTCTGGCCCTGGCTCAGACCTGACCATTCCCACAGCCAACCAGCCCCACCAGCTGCACCCCGCCTCCCCGACCTCCTGTGCTAGAAGAGTGGACCTCAGTTGCCAAGCCCAAGCTGGACCAGGCCTTGGTGGCAGAGCACATTGAGAAGATGGTAGAGGTGAGAGGCCTGGAGGCCAAGGGGAGCTGGGAGCAGGGGCCTGTGAAGCAGTGTTTCTCCAGCGCCTTGCCTGGGAGCCACCGCAGGTGCCACATCTGAGGCACAGAGCACAGCACACTAGCTGCATTATGGGCTGGTGAGGCAGGGCTGAAAAGGGATGTGGGCTCAGATGCTCCTTTTAATTTGCCCTTCTCCTGGCCTTGTATGTTCCTCTGCAGTCTGTGTTCCGGAACTTTGACGTCGATGGGGACGGTCACATCTCCCAGGAGGAGTTCCAGATCATCCGGGGCAACTTCCCTTATCTCAGCGCCTTTGGGGACCTGGACCAGAACCAGTGAGGAGGACTAGAGCCTGGAGGGGGTGGGGTGGAGTAGAGGGACAGCGTCAACCCACTTCCCCTTGGGCTCCAGTTCTTGAATGTGCAGAGAATAAGATCTCGCCTGGGAAGCTGTGGCTGTGATGTTTTGGGGTGGGAGGAAGCTGCCAGCCATAGAGGGATAGTGTTACCTTGCTAGTTTGGACAGATGGGGAGCCCCACCTGAGCCTTGCAAAGAGAACACTATTTTATTTGTGGAGCTCACAGCTGCCAAGAGTGTGGGGAAGTTGAGCCCTTGGGTAGCTGGCTTTAATGAACAGTAAGAAAGGCCGTAATTAGCAGCACCCACTTGCTTATCCACAATTCATATGCTGACAATTTGGAAAAACATCTGGTTCTCTGAAGCAGGTTAAATGTGCCCTCTGAACCATGTTTATGCCCCATTTTTGCTGAGATGACAAAAACCCAGTCAAAACTTACAGTCCATCCCAGGTTGATTTATTTTTAAATGTGACCTGTATTTTAAAAATATGCGGTTTGGGGGTTGGGAATGTGTCTGCCTAGCATGCAAGAAGCCCTGGGTTTCATCTTTGGTATAACGGGGTGTAGAGACACTCTCTTGAAACCCCAGCATTGGGAGGTGGAAGCAGGGCAGTCAAAAGCTCAAAATCATCTTCAACTACATAGCAATTTTGAATCTAGCCTGGGCTACATGAGGCTCTCTGTCTGAAAAAAAAGTTTATTATTATTGTTCCCACATTACAAAAATTGATGGTAAAAGCAAAATCCAGGTAGTAAAATAAATTCCAAATGAACAAAATGTTTAAAGAAAAAAAAAAAGCAAGGTCAGAGGCAGGAGGGTTTCTGTGAGTCCAAGGACAGTCTGTTCTACACAGAGAAACATTGTCTCAAAAAAAAGAAAGAAAGAAAAGAAAAGAAAAGAAAGCTAAAGCTAAACTTCTTTTCCTCACTGTGTAGTCCAGGCTAGCTTGAACTCATTATCTAGCGCAGGCTGGCTCAAACTCAAAGTGATCCTTCCTTTTTCTCTAGTGCTGGGATCACAAATGTGTGCCACCATGCCTGGCTGCTTCCGTCCTTTTTGGCACCCATGTAAAATGATTTTGGTATGCAATGTGTTTCATAGACAAACTAGATTCATGTGTGGATCTGTTCCCACTGGTGGCCAGACTGCAGTACAAGCTCCCAGTTCCATGTTTTCTCCCTGGGCTGGTGGGTGGGTTTGTTTGTTTTTGTTTTACTTTGGGGGCTCTTAACCCTGGAGGCCATAGCTTCATGGAGTCTCAGCTCTAAGACTCCACCTTATATAAACTCAGACAGCTGATTGGCCACCAGAGCTCATTATTGGGCTCCTAAAGACGGAGGAGGCTATTTACCTGGGCTGTGTAGGTCAGTGGCAGCTCCTGGGCTTAGCGTGCACAGGGCCCCGGGTCTCATCTCTAGCTACCTCAGACTCAGAGGAGACCAGTCCCAGCCCACTGCTTCTCTTGAGTTTGTTATCCCTGCCGCTTATGCTTTTTTTCTTCTTTTTTTTAAAGTTGTTTAAGTCAAGGTTGTTCCGTGTGCCAGGCCAGCCCCAGCTAACTTACTATAGCCAGGTGTGGTGGTGAACTCGTGATTCTCCTGCTTTGGGCTCCCCAGAAGGCCCTGGTGGGAGGTCTGCACCAGGTGTGTGCTGCACCAAGGCTTCTGAAGCTTCCTCTGTCCGGAACATGGAGATTCCTATCTCTTCAAAATCATCTGTGCATTTTAAAAAACTGTTGATTACTTTTGTTATTATTTTATTTATTTGTTTACTTTCTTTTTTGGAGACAGGGTCTCACTCTAACTTAATCTAGCTGGAAACTTACTATGTAGCCCAAGCTGGCCTTACAGTCTTAGCCTCTGGAGTGCTGGGTTTCCAGGGATGACTCACCTTGGTCCACAGTTTTTTCTGTGCTGAGTTTGAACCCAGGGCCTTATGTATACCAGGCAAGCACTTCATCCTTGAGCCACATCCCAGGCTGTTTGTGTGTTTTCTCTCTGCTGCATCACACACATCTTCCCACGTGGATTCATGTAGGAGTGCATAATTTATTTATTATTTATCTATCTATCTATTTTGGGGTTCTGGGTACTGAACCTAGGGCTCACATATATTCAAGGCAAGCATCTGCCACTGGGCTCTGGTGTCCACACTGCATCATCCTTTAGAGGATGCACTGTGTGGCTGGCCATCCCTTCCCTGTGCCTCCTCCAACCGATGTACAGGGAGATGGTCCAAAGCTGCCCTGTGATTAATTATCTGTCCTACTTCTGGGAAAGTATTTGTATCCACTCCTTCAGGCCAACGTTTCTGGAGGAGACATTCCTAGAAGTGGGATCAGTGGATCCAAAGAAATGTACATTCTAAGTTAGGAGAGAGAGACTGCCAACTGACCTCAGACAAGGTTGCACCCTGTTGCACCCCTTCAGCCGTGCCCAGGTGCCTGTGTCCCAGCCTGCTTGCCAAGAGCAGAGGCTATAATAAACCCTAGGGTTTTGCCAGTTGAGTTGGAAAATGGTGTCTTTGTTAATTTGCATTTCTCCAACCCGACTGGGGACTATCTATTCATATGTTTATTGGCCACTTATATTTCTTCTGTTAATTGTTCATATTCTTTGTTTGTCATCCTGCTGAGTTTGTGAGTCTTCTCATTGATTTTTAGAACCTGTACTAATGGATATTAACCCTTTGATGTTGAGTATATTTGCAAATAATTTCTTCCAGTCTGTCACTGATGTTGTCTTTTTCCATATAAAATTTTTTTTTAAAGCTTCGTGTGTTTGATATGTCAGCGTTTTCTTTGATGGCTTTTTGGATTTGTATGACATATAGAAAGGCCCTCTGTTCAAGGTCACAAAACAATTCTCAACTCTTATTTTCATGATTGTATATATTCATCCGTGTGTCTCATTCCAGGAGAATGTGGTTTTCATGCAGCTTACATATGTCATATAAAGTCTGTCTGTCTGCCATCTATCTATCTATCTATCTATCTATCTATCTATCTATCTATCTATCTATCTATCTATCCTTTTTCAAGACAGAGTTTCTCTGTGTAGCCCTGACTGTCCTGGAACTTGCTCTGTAGACCAGGCTGGCCTCAAATTTACAGAGATCCGCCTCCTGAGTGCTGGGATTAAAGGGCTGTGCCACCACTGCCTGGCTAAAGTCTATATTTCAATTTTTTAAAAAAACTTTTATTTAACTTTATTTTATGTGCATTGGTGTGAGGTGTCAGATCCCTTAGAACTGAAGTAACAGTTGTAAGCTGCCATGTGGTTGCTGGGGATTGAACCTGGGTCTTTTTGGAAGAACAGCCAGGGTTCTTAACCACTGAGTCATCTCTCCAGCCCCTCGCTTTTTTTTTAAATAAATCACCAGTTGTCCCATTGAGATGGAGGCTCTGTAGCATCATAGCATAGAACATCAAGTTTCAAATAAGGAGCCGCTGTGGAAGTGACAGCCACCAAGAAGTGACCAAGGAGTGGGATGTGGTGGCACATGCCTGTAATTCCAGCTTCTGAGAGACTGAGGCAGGAGGATGAGGAGTTCAAGGCCAGACTCATATATAATAGCCATTTGAGGTCAGCCTCAGCTACAAGAAACTGTGTTTCAAAAAAAGTAGCAAACTAAGATGGCTTACTTTCTTAATCCCAGCACTTGGGAGACAGACACAGGCAGATCTCTGTGAGTTCCGGCCCAGCCTGGTCTACAGAGTGAGTTCCAGGACAGTCAGGGCTACGTAATGAGAACTTGTCTCTGAAAACAAACAAACAAACAAACAAGCAAACAGCAGGTATGAGGGGGATATCTCAAATTAAAATGTAAAAAATAGAAAAAAAAAAAAGAGAAGTAACTAAGGACCTACCTAGCCACGTGGGCATTTGTATGCCTGTTCTCCTTGGGCTCTGAAGACCTGGGGCATAAGAAGTAGGACTTTGCCCATATGGAGATAAGGAAACTCAATCACAGTCAGATTAGTCGGCCCCAGGTCACAAGGCTGAAAAGTAGAGCTGAGGTTTGTTTTTATTGGAAGGGCAGTTTGAGCCAGAGTTTCTCTATGTAGCCCTGGCTATCCTGGAACTCACTAAGTAGACTTGGCTGGCCTTGAACTCGCTTCAAAGGCACGAACCACCGTGCTCAGCTAGAGCTGGGATCTGAACTGAGATCTATGTCTAGAACACACTGGAGCCTAAAATACATTCCTGGATGAAAAGGGACGCTTGGGAAGCCGAGGTCTGGTGGAAACCCCAGATCACAGGCGCAGCTGCCCAGTTCTCTTCAGAGACCCCAGTCCTCAGGCGCCCTGCAGGTGTAGCGGTGTGGCTCCGAATGGGAGACGCCCAGCCTTTTTTAGCTGATACCCAACTGCGAGTTCCCCATTGTCCTGAGGAGGGAAAACTCTAAGAAATGATTTGGCCAAGCCCACACTAGTTAGTGGTAGATGCTAAGTGTCCTCTTGTTACCTTCACGGACTTTTCTGGACCTTTTTCTCCGCCCGTGGGGTTGGGGATGCCCGCTCTGGCCCCAGGGGAGGATCCAAACTGAGATGTCCCCACGCCTACCAGGGATGGCTGCATCAGCCGGGAGGAGATGATCTCCTACTTCCTGCGCTCCAGCTCGGTGCTGGGCGGCCGCATGGGCTTCGTACACAACTTCCAGGAGAGTAACTCGCTACGCCCGGTTGCTTGTCGCCACTGCAAAGCTCTGGTGAGCGCCCACTGCACACATTTGCAGCTCTATCCATCCACCCCTCCAACCCTAGCTTGAGGCCCACGCCCCGCCCTCCTACTGGTCCCGCCTCCACCCTAGCGCCACCCAACCCGCAAAACACCTTGGTTCCTAGACCCCAAGCCCTGTTCTCCGGACCTAGAAAATCTTATAAACCCCTCCAACATGGTTTCTTCCTGCATTGCAGATTCTGGGCATCTACAAGCAGGGCCTCAAATGCAGAGGTAAGATAAAGTGGAACAAATGGCTTCACTGCTGGACCGAGGTTTGGGGGAAGAGTTCCTATTGGGGTAGAGATTTTTGTTTTGATGGCGGCAATTTCCAGCAAGCAAAGAACATTGTAACTAGAGAGGCTTTCTGACTGACAGGAGGGGCTTGTCTTTTAAAAGGCTGTGGTGAGGCAAGCTGCCTAGGAAAGAGACTTTGGAGATGTCATAGTCCGATATTAAATTAACTTAAAGAGAGCAACTTGGGAGGAGACTTGTAGTTTGATGGGGTGATTTCTCAGGAGCAAAGAACTCTGGGAGAAGTACAGGTCTGAAGGATGGCATGGAGAGTTTTCTGATCCATGTCCTTTGCTGGGCTCCCCCTTTTCGCTTCCCTCAGCTTGTGGTGTGAACTGCCACAAACAGTGCAAAGACCGCCTGTCAGTGGAGTGTCGCCGCAGGGCCCAGAGTGTGAGCCTGGAGGGCTCTGCGCCTTCTCCCTCACCCACACATACCCACCATCGGGCTTTCAGCTTTTCCCTGCCTCGCCCAGGCAGGCGTAGCTCCCGGCCACCAGGTAAGAGGGCCCACAGGAAGTCAATGACATCTAAACTTATCCTGGATGCTGGCTG
Source organism: Myodes glareolus (assembly GCF_982192425.1). Taxonomy (NCBI): domain Eukaryota; kingdom Metazoa; phylum Chordata; class Mammalia; order Rodentia; family Cricetidae; genus Myodes; species Myodes glareolus. The sequence continues at coordinate 55,599,953 of NC_142032.1, read as the reverse complement.
GTTCAGACTTCATGATTCTTTTATTTTGGTGGGACAATAAAGAAGGATTGGTTAGGTAAGAGGGCCAGACAGTGCCCAAAGAGCTCCCGACTTTCTGAGGGTGACATGGAGAGAGGCCCTAATTTAATTTATTAATTTACTTTTGAGACAGTCTTACTATATAGCTTTGGCCAGCTCTGCTTCCCAAGTACTGAGATTAAAGGTGTGCATCCCAATTTTAAAGAAGCGTCAAGATTCCAGTTGTATGTTCCTTAGGGGGATTGAAATTCTATGAACTATTTGCATTTCTCTTTTTTGCCTGCCATTATAAAAGTCCCTTCTCCCATAACCTCTGGGTGGTACTCTTGGGGTCTCTGTTGGTTTTGATCAGCTTGCTGAACGACGATTTGCCAAATGATTATTTTCCCCGAGAAGAGTCTGAACAATGAGCTAAACCGAGGTCTAGGCCAATTTGACCACAATCATTTGGGTTGCCGTAAGTCCTCAAAAATAGCAAAGAGAAAACTGTTTGCAGTTGGCCTTCAGATGCGCTGGACTCTAAACTGTGCAACACTCACAAAATCGACGTTTAAGCGAACTGCGCAGAGATGTGGCTGCGGGAAGAGCTGCGGCAGAAAGAAACGTAGCATAAGCCTCAAAAATGGGGTCGTTTGGTCGTTCCGAGAATCGGTTTTTGGAGGATGGGTCTGCTTCCAGGATGAGGAAGGGATGAGAGCCTCCTCTGATCAGAGGTGGCTGCTGAGGTCACAGGGACCAGGGGTGGGTTTACAGACAACTCTCCCTCTCCACAGAGATCCGAGAAGAGGAGGTGCAGGCAGTGGAGGACGGAGTGTTTGACATCCACTTATGAGATGGTGGGTCCCCCCTCCCTTTGCAGGCTGCCTCCAGAGTCCCCCACTGAGGGCTGGGGTAGCTTATTGGGGGGGGGGCTAGGAAAGGATACTTATCTTACTGGCCTGGGCAGGTGGGCTCATACTTGGCAAGGGGGTTGTCTTCCTTACAATTTCTGTTTTTTCTCTTCCCAGCTGCAACTATCAAGGACTCTTTCCTGCTTTGGAGAAATGACTTGGAGCAGAGCAGGGAACCTGGGGTTCTGGGGCAGGAGGCTGGGCTGAGGGTGGGGGTTGAGGGTGGCATGCACTGAGGTCAGGGCCAGGGCTGGCGTCCCTAAGGTTGTACAGGATCTTGTGAATATTTGTATTTTCCTGATGGAATAAAAAGGCCCGAATAATTAACCTGGACACTCAGCCTACCATCCCCAGACACTGTCCTTCTAGGGGCTACACCGTTGGGGTCCAGAATTCGTAGGTTGGACCGCCTGGAACCTGGGGGCAATGAGGCCTTAGAAACAGAAAAACTTCAGAACACAAAACACTTGGGAAGGATCTAGAATGGGAGGGGGTCCTGAATTTTGGGGACTCTGAGCTTTGACACCTGGGAGTCTTTGCACCCTACAATTGCTGGGCCTGGTGCAGCTAGAGTTTTCAGCCCATAAGTCAAACTCCCCTGCCTTCCAGGTAACCTGTTAGGCCCTGGGTGAGTACTCCAGTGACAGAGAGCGCTCACGGCAGGTTGAAGAAGGCTGCCCAGGGCTGTGGAGGAAGAGCTGAGAGCTAGGAAGGGTGGGGACAGCCAGAGGCTTGTGCTGGTGTGCCTCAGGGTGGGGGCTGAGCTCCATGGCCATGCAGCCTCTTGGCCTGGTGCTGCTGCCAGCCGGAAGGACAGCGACTTCCAGAGGAAATGCATATTGATCCTGCTTAGCTCCGGAGGCCTCTCCTAACCCAGCTTGCTCTTCCCTCATGAGCTGGCAGCACGGAGAACTTGGGGGTGGGTGGGTGTCACCACTAACTGAGTAAGGCCAAGGCCATTTCTAAGGCTACTTTGGGACAGGAGGGTGGTCTGTGGGGGTCACCCAAAGGATCTAGAGCCTGACCAGGCTGCCCCTCGGGTCAGGAGGTACCAGAAAGCAAAGCTAAGGATGGGAGTTACCTCTCCAGGTCTCCACACTGCAGCATTCCCTACGGCAGCCTTTGAATTGTTCTGAGGGCAGGGAAGGAGCACCCCAACTCCCTACCTGCACATCACTCCGTTCTGCAGAGCTGGCTATGGTCTCAGGTTTCTTGGAGAACACACTGTCTCAGAGCCCCCACTTACTTCCTGCCCATCTCTACCTTTCGACTCCACTTCCCCTGGACTTCTAGTCCTTATTCTGGGCCACCTCATTCTCCTGCCCTGTTACAAGGACCAGCTTTAGTCCTGTCCCTCATTGAGTCCCCTACATTGCCTCTCCTTCTGTCCTCAGCCCCCTCCTGCCCTTCCCCCTCTTGAGGCTGTAATATCCGTTTCACGATTTGGGGGCTGAGTTGCTATAACAACAGACGGCGATTGTGTTGTGAAGAGCAGCTAGCTCCTGCTCTGCCAGCCTGCCTCCCGCTGCCTCCATCCCTGCAGCCTGGTCGGCTCCCCAGCACCCCAGCCCCTTCCTGGCCTCTTCCCAGTGTGTGGTATGGCCTGGTGCTCAACTCTGCCTGTCCGGGATGTGACACATACCTGTCTTTCCACTGTCATTCAGATGTGTCAGAGCTGGATGTCTGGGCTTCATACAGTGTGTGTGACTGCGACTGTGTGAGTGTGGGACCTGCACCTGTATTTGCACAGTTTTCCCTCCCTATGTGACCCTATTGGACTGTGTACGTGCCTAGAAGGGTGTTGGCTTCCTGCTTCCCACACTGGGTGGGAGACCATATGTGAGGGTTGTATTCCAAAGTGATGGGGCCCAGCAGCCTTGGGGGGTCTGAATATGGAACCTCCCCATTAGAGGAGAGGGCAGCAAGGTGTACTAGGCTCCAGTGACCTTTCCTGCCCTTGATGGGAAAAGCTAAAGGTAGGGACAGGAGACCAGTGTTACCCTTGCTCCCTCCCCACCCAGATTCCTTGGTTTTGAGCATTGTCATTGGGTCACTGCACCTGCTTGTCTGTCCCTCTGCATTTTGGTCTGTGTGTGTGTGTGTGTGTGTGTGTGTGTGTGTGTGTGTGTAGCCTGCAGGAGGAGGAGCAGTGGAGGATGGGTGGGGCAGTGGGCTGTGGGGTCAGAGAGGCCCTGACTCAGCAGTTCCTGTTCTTCCTCCTCTAGTGGCCTTGGCTGGGGGTTGGGGTGGGGAGTGGGGTAGGGAGGTGGGAGGGTGAGGGGGTAGCTTGAGGGTTTTTTCCAAGGTCAGGGTAGGTCCCAACTCTGGGACTTGGTTCAGGAATCTCCCTTTCCAGCGACTAGGAAATACCCTCTGCAGCAGGTTCCCGCCTATCCCCCCTTACAGGCTGTCAAAAGAGGTCCTTTGGAGGGTGGCCACACAGGAATTGACCGCTCTCTGCGAAGTACCATTCAGTGGTTAATGTGACTCCATGGGCATGTCCCCTGTGAGCACCTTGGGTGTGTATTTGCCCTTGATTGTGCAGGTTCCTGTGTGCACAAGTATGCAAGTTGTTGAGTCAGTGTGTTTTCCCTCTGGGAGCATCTCTGAAGTGTCTTTTGGAAATGCTGGGCACACACAAGACAGGTGTGCACAGCTGTGTGCCCCCATGTGTATCTGCATGTATTAGTGGTTGGATGTGTGCTCTTGCATATTGCCTCTGGCTAAGGAAATGCCAACTGCTACCAGCTGTGCAGATCACAGGCCCTGTAACAGAAATCAGGGACCTGGAGAGAACTGGCAAAATGGTCTGCCACACACCCACGGCCACACTCACGCCTGCACGCTGCCTCATTGAGAAGCCCTGTGTCCAACTTAGCTAATGGTATACACACTAGGCGCTGGATCTACCTTTTCTCGGTAGAATGAGTGAAGGGGGGTGTTCCCTTCTCACACTCTGACACAAACACGATGATGCAGACATTCTTACTGCAGAAGACCTGCACCCCAGGACCACATTCTGAAATCCACTCTAGGGGTAGGATCTTGAAGGGAGGATGCTACCAGCCTCGCACTAAGTAACCGATGCGAGTAACCTCAACCCAGCCGCTAATCTCCCATCCCAGTCCAGCCTTCCACAGGGGTGGGAGATGGCTCCAAACTCTGGGATTCCCAGGAGTCTGGGCTGGGAAACCCCAAACCCCTAGGTCTATTCTGTCTCTAGCTCAGCTTTTTCCTCCCCCACCAGCTAAGTCCTTAGCTCAACCTAGCTCCCTAGCTGTTCAGTTCCGGAGGCTCCCAGCTAGAAGATGCTGGGACAGTGACGATTAGGGTCTCTGCGAGTGACTGAAAAAAGCCACTAGTCAGTCGGCGGCCCCTTCCTTGGCTCCAGGTAGCCCAGGCCAGCCCCCAGACGCAGCCAGCAGAGGGCGCTGTAACCCAGGCCCCCGCTCAGGTCTTGCTCTCTCGGTGCCCCAAGTAGGGGTTCAGTCTTTTCGTTTGGTTTGTCCCAGCCCTGGGCACTGTTTTCGGGACCAGTCGGCAGGGGCGGGTGGGTGTGGGATCCAAAGATCCAACCAAGAGGAGAGGGGGCTAGGTCTCCAGGATTCTCAAGACACTGAAGCTGGGGAGAGCACCTGCTAGGTTAGGAGGCCTGAACGTCTGGACAAAATGGTCCTGAGAGGCGCGGAAGGGCTCGGATGCCCTGGGGCCGGGACGCCAGGGTCCGCGCAGGGGAGGGAGGTGGGCCAGTGGAGCCGCGGGACTGGCGGCTTCTGCACCTTCGCATTGGCCGCGCCGCTTGTCCGTCAGCTCTGCGTGGTCCAATACGCGTGCCTTGGGGGCGGGCCCTGGTGCCGATGCTGCCGTCAGTCGGTGTTGCAGGGATGCGGCGGCGGGAGCAGCCGCCCTGACTCTCAGAGCATCTTCCTCGGAGCGGCACCGCGGCGGGGCGGGCGGGGACGCGGCGGGGACCGAGAGGCGTAAGGCGGCCGACACCGCTGGCCTCGTATCTGTCACCTGCTGGAGACCAGGCGGTCTCGAGGCTCTGATCCCCACCCTTCAGCTCCTGGCGCCCCCAGAACCAGGTATGGGGGGGGGCTGCGGCGGAGACGGGTGGGGGGCGGGAGCCAGTCGGGGGAGGGGAGCGGGTCGGAGGGGGCGGCGGATGCAGAAAGGACGGATTTGGGGGCGGGGGCGCCGAGCAGAGAGGGCTGGCTGGGTGACAGCGAGGAAGCGAAGCCACTGGGGGAGATTGGGGGACTCCCTGTGGAAGGGGCATTGGCCCTGAGCTGGGGCGAATGGAGGGGAGTGACGGAGGGTCGTTAGGGGAAGGAATGGGATGTGAAGAAGGGACATCCACACGGTTGTGAGAAGGGGTCTGAAATGGGGGGTGTCCCTAGTATATGCTATTCCTGGCAGCTGGAAGCAGTGATGGGTCAGAGAGGCTGCGAGCTGTTGTGGCCTGAAGGGTCTGCAGGGGAGAAACACTGGTCTTCGTGGGAGAGGAGGCCGACTGAAGAGAGGACTGAGAAGTGGAGAGGGAGGTCTGGGGGTAATCACTGAAGAAAAGGCTCTACTGGGGGATGGGAGCCAAGGGGAGAGGAGGTTATCAGGAGGGAGCAGAGGGGAAGATGCCAAGATGCTCTAGGCATAGATGAGTCTATGATGGGGGAAGAGCTGGACAAGATGGGGGGCCTGAGGGAGAGGAGAGAGGCTTGCTTGGGAAGGCTGGGGGTGACAGAGAGGGAAACCAGTAGTAGGGGGTTCTACTTGGGTAAGAATGTACTTGGGGGCAGCGGTAGGGTTCTCTTCACAGAGTGCTGGAGGGAGAGAGAAAGCTGCTGGGTCCTGGTCTTACTCCCCCACCCCAAAGAGGTGGGGACTATTTCTCTTGTCCGAGCCTTCTTCCCCAGAGGAAGGAGCAGTCTGCCCTAGGTTCTTTGCAATGGAGCTTGAGTCCAAGGACTCTGGGTGGGCTCTGGAGGTAAAATTGGCTTTGCAGGGCTGTAGGGCTGTTACAGTTGCCGCTGCTGTCGCCCCCTCTTTAGTCCTACTAGAGGCATCTAGGGCCTTAGTGAACCGGCAGGGCTGGGAGGGGCTGTTTCTTGGTGCTTCCCAGTGAAAGGGATCCTGCCCAGCTCTATAAGGCTCAAGTAAATCTGAGGGGGTGGGTCTTGGGTCTCCAACCCCCTTGACTACTTCCGGCTTTTATGCACCCTCGTTTTTTTGCACATATTGTGGGTGGGTGGGGTAGGCAAGGACCTTCCAGTCATCCCTGCCCCTCCCTCTTGTCCACCTTCCCAGTGTCTGGGCGTTCCTTCTGGGGGAGGGTTTTACATCCTCTGTCTTTTGCTAGAAAAAGAAAAAGAGAGAAGAGAGCAGGGAAAAAAAAAAAGAGGGGGCAATCAGCTAGTCAGTTAACTACATGTAGGGCCTTCTGCTTTGTGGGTGTTTCAGCTACTTGGATCCCCAGCTCCCCCACCCCAACCTGGGATGGCTCAGGGATAGAGACATCAGAGCTGGGGTCACCCTTCTATAGCCAGGGAGAAGGGTCAGGTAGAAGGCCGCTTACCGCTTCTAAGGGAAGTGTGCTCAGACACATTCCATTCTCAGCTGCACAGGGGTGGGCGGGACTGATCAGCTGGCAGTGGCTGCTGGGGAGTTGCTTCATGGCCTGGGCTGAATCCACATGACAGCAGCTCCTGAGAGGAAGGGACTGGGCCCTGGAACAGCCATCGGGGACCTCCCTGTCTCTCAAGCTCAGCTCTTCTGTTCTGTCCACCCTTGCCAGTGACACAGACATCCTGACATGGATCCACCCAGACACACACCTACACAGACACTCACACCTGCGTATACAATACAACTCCCCGGCGGCACATCACCCACAGTTCCCCGCCCAGAGAGACTGCTACCTCCCGCCTGCCTCAGAGACCTCCTCAAGGAGCCCCTAAATGCTCCCAGGTCCCCTGACAAAGCACTGCCAGCCCTTACTCTTAGAGACACACAACTTCTATCACTGTTCATTAACTCAGGCTCACAGACGTCTCAAGTCCTCTTGCTTCATGCCCTGCCTTCTCTTCTGGGTACACACGCCCACGCCTGCACACCTTCCCAGACACACCAGCCTCTGCCTGCCACATCACATACACCGCGTGCTAGTCTGAGTCTTAAGCATTTTGCACCAAGTCTGTATGTGTGCACATTAGCGCACAGGCTGTACGATTTCATCCTTTATGCCTTGACCTGCACCCTGTCTATAACTCTCACCCAATTCTTGTCACTCTCTTCTCTTTGTATTTTCAGAAAGCTCTTAAACACTAGGTCTACTCCAACTAATCATGACCACAGTCACTCCAGGCCAGTTTTGCCCTCAGCCACACTTGGCCTGCAGAACCTTGAGTTCTGCCCTGGCATTTGTATCCTCACACAGCCCTCTGCCTGCCTGACACAGTGTCCACCTCTTTTCCAGCTCCTGCTCAGCCCCCACGGGGACTCCCAGAAGTGTGTCCTCACACACCACCCACCCCTTGTGGCTCCATCTGTTGGTGCAGTTCTGTCCCAGCAAGTCGACAGGCCTGTGGACTTGCTGGGATTCATTCAATAATGCACACCTTACTGTCATTTTTCAAAACTATTTCCTGCTCCTGCCACCATTCACCATGGGTGGATGAGGGTAAGGCTGCATGGACTGTGCTGTGTCTACCATCGACCCTCAGTTTCCTTATCTGTAAAACGGGTATTTCCATACTGATGTCAGGGGCATGGCTCAGGGATTGGATGAGAGGATTATGATGGTTATAATCATAGTAGCAACAACGTTATTTAGTGTGCACCTACTGTGTGCTTTGAACTTTTTCATCTGGCATATTTGCCAGGCACATGCAAAGCCCCCAGTCAGCTATTTAATATTTTATAGGTGTTTAAATATATTTTCTTCAAGATTCTCTGTAGCTTTGGAGCCTGTCCTGGAATTAGCTTTTGTAGACCAGGCTGGCCTCGAACTCAGAGAGATCCGCCTCCCTGTTCCTCCCAAGCGCTGGGATTAAAGGCGTGCGCCACCACTACCCAGCTGTGTTTAAATATTTTTGATATTTATTCATGTTTGTGTGTGATGTGCATCATAGTGTATATGCTGGGGTCAGAGCACAGCTTGTGGGAGTTGGTTTTCTTCTCCTACCGTGTAGACACTGAGGATCAAGCTTGGATAGTCAGGCTTGGCAACAGCACCCTTACCCGATGAGCCATCTTGTTGGCCCAGCAGCAGGTATTTTTTTCTATCGTTATATCCCTCCCCACACATGCACATACACCTGTCAGACACCTCCAAGAGCATTCCAGCCCCTTCAGGCTTATTCATGAGGCCAACCCTGGAAACCATCTGCCCCCTCTGCATCACTGAGTTGCACTCTCCCAGTTCTGTGTGCCCCAGCCGTGCATGGCACAGGGATGGTCTCTGTGACTACCCCTCCCTCCACTCCCCCCAAGGTTCCGAATGCTTGTGTTTCAGCCCCTAGTCTATCAAGTCATCCCATCGCATCTCGGTTCCCAGCCCATCCTTTACCACAGCCCCATCCACTTGGCAGTAGCCTCCTCACGCACACACCTTCAGCCGCCACTCTTGTCTCCTGGCTCTTGCTGTTTTTTCTCCAGGCACATAGAGACCACCTTAGGGGACATACGAGCACACCAAGTGCTGGCACTTCATGCTCCCCTGTCCTCAGGTCTCTTTATCCTTTCTCCCACTTTCCTAGGCAAGACAGCTACTTAGAAGAATGAAGAAGGACCTAGAGGTGAGATAGAATCAAACTGGAGAGCGTCCCAACTCTGTCACTTAGGGGTGGTGTCACCCTGTGTGGCGTGGTGTCACCCTGTGTGGCCACATCTCTTGTAAAAGCGAACCTCACTAAGATCTATTTTGCTTATCCCCTTATCAAGGGAGTTCTTGTAAGGCCCTGGCAAGGATTAAAGTAAATACCAGATCCATGCAGCACTGAGGCTGTAGAGGGCTGAGAGGTTCTAGAAAGAATCACTAACACAACACACACTTTCCCACACCGCAGAAACCTCAGCGAGGCTGCACATGTTCTGATGCTGACGAGATTTCAACACATGGAATTGGCCCCTATTTTGCTCATACTGTTCCCGGGAATTATGGAACCCAGGCAGGAGAGTCCGGCTGGTTAGGATTGGCGGGTCAAGCGGGAGTATTTAGAGAAGAGGCTAATGAACTCTGCTGTAGTCACATATTCTGAAAGAAATGGGAGCCCAAAGAGGTTAAGTAACTCGCCAAAGGTCACACAGGTTGATAGAGAAATAGCTGGCACTGGAAGCTAGGCTCGTGAGCGCTAGACATGCATACCCCAGCCTGCTTTTAGGTAATGGCTTGGATGTATGTCTGTCTGGGTTCTCCCTTGTCTTCACTAGGTCATCAGGACGAGTAAGGAGAGTAGGAAGAGGGGCAGGGACTGATTGTAGCCTGTCTGGTCTGTCAGTTCTGCCTGGGGCTTTAGTGGGAAATATTGTCCTTAGAAACCATTGTGAACCCAAGGGGACCTTGGGCCACACAGTCTGATGTCCTCTTGTTATGACTCAAGAGCCACCCCCTTCCTACGCCCAGTGTCTCTGAATAGCAGTCATCCGTCCTCAGCTTGTACACCTCCACAGACAGGGAACTCACTCCCTGCCCCCTCCGAGGCAGCCTACTCCACTGTTGCGTGGCTTGGACTGCAGGCAAATTTCTTTAGGGCTTGATCCAAATTCTCCCCACTCAAAACACGCACTTCTCCCACCTGTCCGCGGGCTGCCTTCTGGGGCCACCAGAATGTGTGTAAACCCAGATCTTCCTCCCTGGCGCCTGGGGGAGGCCCCTGCTGTCTCACTCCCAGCTGGCATGAGGAGAGGAAAGTCAGAGAGAGGCTGGCATTCTCAAGGCTGGAGGTGTGTGTGTGTGAGCACGTGTGCATGCGTGCGTGCATGCGTGCGTGTGTGCGTGCATGTGTGTATGTGTGTGTGTGTGTGTGTGTGTGTGCATGTGTATGTATGTATGTGGGGACTGGTCAGAGAGCCAGCTGAATGGATGCTGGGAGAAGGCTGCTGGCAGGATGGGCATGGAATTGGCATCCATGTTGCTCAGACTGTTCTGGAAATTATGGAACCCAGGCAGGAAAGTCCAGCTGGTCAGGATCAGCAGGTCCAGTGGGGGGCATTTAGAAGAAGAGGCTCCTGAACTCTGCCCTAGTCTGGTCAACACCAGTGCTCCTCTCAACTGCTGAGCCATCTTTCCGGCCCAGTCTCTGCTCCTCTCCACAACTCAGTTCAGGGAATAGATGGAAAGAATCTCACACATGGTTTAGTCTTGAGGTGGGTTTGGAGTCTGTCCACTGTGAAGGCCAGAATAAAGGCAGGTGGACTCAGACACTGCCTGGTGGCCTGTGGGCAATGCAAGATTGAAGGATGCCGTTGAGTTTGGGACCAGTAGACTCTTTACCTCTGTGCCAGAGATTCTTCCTTCCCATTCATTGTCTTGTTCATGAGCATGGGTGACAACACTGCTTCTTAGGGTCAGGGAGAGGCATAGGGTGGTACCTCAGGGGTCCAACCTAGAACCTTACAGAGGAGCCCAGCAATTGCAGATCGCATGCCATAGTGGCACAGGCCTGGCTGTGAGAAGATGGAGAGGCTCTGTGGCTCACGAAGACCAGGGAATGTTGTCATTAGGAGAGAGTAGACAGAGGACCCAAGGACGCCCGATTCACCCCACTCCAGCTCCGCCTGCACCACACCACTGCCTGAGTCCGTCTGTGGGTAGGGGGTGCTGAATCTTGTGATGCCATGGGAAAGGTCAGCTCCCCAGAGGAGCAGTGGCCTATGGCCAGAAGGAACTGGCAGGGTGCACTGTGTTGACATCCGGAAGTAGGCAGGAGCTCCTGTGGGCTACTTCGGCCATTGGAGAAAAGGACTGGGTCTTGGGAGGCAGTGCCTGAATACTGTGGGTGCAAAGCCCAGGAGAGGGGCCTTGCCTTGCACGTCTCCATTAAAACCTTACCTGGATGTAGTTGTACAAGGCAATGGAGCTGATTTCTAGAGCCTGGGTTTCTGCCGAGGCCTGAGGAAGACTGTCACATCCAGGGACCCCTGTACACTAGGAGCAGAGATGTTTGGAGGGGGAAACCCAGTAGAAGCCAGGTCCTTTGGAAAGAAAGGCTTTGTAGGGAGTAGCCAAGAGCAGGTGTCCTAGGCTCTGTGGGATGAGGTGGAGTGGAAAGGACCCAGGTGTCTGCTTAGCTCCCTTGGGGCTGTTTCTGCCTCTTCGCAAGCCTGAAGCTGCCCCAAGGGACCCTGGCTCCCCAGAGAGGGGACTCCAGGAGGGCTGGGCTTCCCTTTGGTTGACCCTGGTGCAGAGTCAGGCGGTCTCTACTGCACAGCTCTGAGGAGAATGATCAATGAGCATCTAGGGTCTATAAGGCAGACTCTGGCCTCACCCTCCCTGGAGGCCCTACATAAGCCCAGCCTCTGCCCCCAACAGCTGCCTTCAGCTAGGCACTTGCACCTGGCTGTTCTCTATTCTCCCTCTACTCCCAGGCTAACTGGAGCCACCCCGTTTTGGACTCTCAACAACTCTGTACCCCACCCCCAATCAGATAATCTGTCTCTGGATCTCAGGACCCAGGCCTCTGCCTGGGAGCCTCTGAAATCTTCCCCACCCTCCTCTACTCTATCCATCTGTCCTTCAGCTTCTTGACTGGACAGACAGAACAGATACCTTCCTTAGGCTTCCTCCTTTGCCACTTCCCTGGAGGGCTGGGACTCAGATTTGTGAGCATGACAGGGAATAGGGTGGGGGTGGGGCGGAGGAAAAGCACCCCTCCCCCAAGCTGGGGGTCTGTGAGTGGACAGCAACACACAGTCTTATTCCCTCCACCAGTGCAAATCAATAGCTAATTAATTCTCTCCCCAAAATAGTGTCTGGAGATGGGGGTGGGGACTAGAAAAGAGGCAGACAGAAGCAAGGCGGGGCCAGGCTGAGACTGAGTGACTGAGACCCTGGAGGAGGACCGGTGAGGGGTGGTCAGTCTTTTGGACACCAGGGCTGGGCTTCTGCTGGGGGTCTCGGTCTGCCCTTTTTGGAGAAGGGGAGCTTTGACTTTTTTGACAGGGTCTCTTGCCCCTGCCCTGGGCTGGGGGTGCATGTGTGTGTATGGGGGGGGGTTGAGGGCGTCAATCAGGCTGGGAGCAGGTGCTGCATTTAATTTGATTGGCTAATTAGCCCGCGCATGCTAATTATCTCCATTACCCAATGAGGAGAAGCAGTGGCACGCTATATATAACTGGCAGTGTTTGCAGGAAAATGGGGGCTGTAGGTCTGGCCATCTTCTCCCTGACTGGGAAGGGACAACCCTTGGGGGGTGCTGGGGCAGGACACTTTGGTCTCCCCCGCACCACACCATGGTAGCCTGTATGACTCTGGTAGGCAGCAGCCAGAAGCAGGGGGAAAGAGTGGAAAAGGGGCGCTGACTACACAACTGTATTCCAGATGTTTCCCTAGCCACTGCTGGGCTTCCAGAGCCGTTCTGCTGTCATTCTTCTGGACATGGGGCACTCCAGCCTCCCGTCACTCTGGGCACTGTGGCTCCTTAGTGCTGCCCTGGTAGCTTCTTTCTCTGTCTCAGCTCCTCCCCTGTAGCTCTCTACTTCCCACCCCACTTCGGCCCCCAAGCCACTTTTCTCATGCTTGGGAGCTGTCCTGTGGCTGTCCTGCTCTTTGCCTCTATCGTAGGTTTGCTGGAGTTGGATGGGCTTGGATTTGAAGCCTAGCACACTGTTGGCTGTCTGGGTGACCTTGGCCAGGTCTCTAGGCTCCTCTGTATGGGTCTCCCCAGGGGTGAATAGGAATAATGGAACTCTTTGACTGATTAAGTAAAGCAACATTTGTAAAAGTGCCCTGGATCCTGGGCTGTGACAAATGTCATTTGAATTTGGAATTTGATTTTCTCCATTTGATTTTCTCCACCTTCTATTTCTTTTCTTCTTCCCACCAGCCCCCTCTCCTCCATTACTCTCCTATTTCCACCACTGTTCACGGGCTCCTCGGCTTCCTTTCTCCTCTCCACCTGTCCTCAGCTCCTCTGAAACGCTGGCCCCTCCCTGCTTCTTTCCCAGGCTTCTCATCACCTCTTTCTCTCCCTCCTTCCCACCCTCCCTCCCCAAAATAAAATCAATGCAATATTCAGGAGGGTTGTTGGATATAAATAATTACGACTTGGAGTTTAACGAGATGCAAATTCCCCTCCCTGTCGTGGGGTATAAATTGCTCTCTGACAGCCCGTTACAAGGGTAATCATTTCAGAAAGGCAATTTTATGCAAATGAGTCTGCCTGCCTCCCAGTAGCTCCCCCCAGCCTTGGGTGGGGGGCCTGGACGAGCTGACTGTTGAAGAGAACCCCAGGTAGTGGGACCAGTCCTGAGGCTGAGGACGTGGACCTGGAGAGAGGTTGAGGGTGATTCGTCCTTATTCAAGACGACCTGGGCAAGTGGAAACTTAACGTTTGACAATGGGCCACCAAGTAAGGTTGGGAGTCTGTAAAGGTCTTGATGTGGTTTAGGGGGAAACAGAGGCACAAAAGTGGATGTCTATGCTCACGGATGGATGGGTAGGACTTGGGGTGAGGATACCTGGGTCTTGGCTGGCTTCTCTCCCTTGCCCCTTCCCAGTCTGGTAACCCTGTGGTACCATTGACGAATTGGCATTTAATTAATCCCAATGAATTATTTAGCAACTTCATTATCCAACATCAAGAGCTGATGAGAGAGACTTATCCCTGGCTGAAAGTGGGAGCCAGGCCCAGAGGTTAGGCGGCTCAGAGAAGTGGCTGGGGTTAATTTCTGGAGGACAGCGCCTTAGCCCAACCCCGTCCAGGAACTGGCCTTGGTCCTGACCCTTGGAGGGTTAGGGTGAGGGCTGCTCCTCTGGATTTCATGTAGACTCAATGGTGTCACTTCTTCGTCGGTCCACACCTCAAACCAATAATGCCCACAGTGAGCACTCCGTCCAACTGGTGGCCCCCCAGAACTTTCAAGTGTTATAGTATTTCTTGCTTTGGAGAACCTCTGCAGGTCAAGGCCAGCTGAAGACCTCAAGGGGGATCAGACCGGTAGTAATCCCAGCAGTTGAGAGAGGAGGCGGAGGCGGAGGCGTAGGCGGGAGGATATCAGGAATTCCAGGTCATTTTCTGCTACATAAGGAGTTGGGGTGGGGGTGGAGGGACAGCCAGGGCTAGATGAGACGGTTTCCAAAATACAAACGGAAAAGTGCTAAAAGGAAACAGGTGGTCACCCGTTAGTTTGAGGTGGGGAGCCAGACACCAACGACACCCCTTGACTCTGAACCCTCGATTATACCTTTCCTCTCTGTTTCCCCGCAGGCGTCCCTCCCCCACCTTCCATCCGAGCCCGCCGCGGGGGAGGGGCTCCACCACCACCGCCGCCGCCGTTGCCTTCCGGGGACGTGGGCACGTGAGCCCCGGCGGCTGGGTCCATGGCACTGTGAGTCGGCGAGGGAGCCCCGCTCCGCGCGAGGGGCGCCCGGCCCCCTCCCCGCCCCATGCGCCCGCGGCTCTGAAGCCTGAGCGGGGCCGGGGGCCGGGCGGCGTCGGGGCCGCCGGAGGCATGGCGCTCGGGAGTCGGTGGCGACCGCCACCCCAGCTGTCGCTGCTGCTGCTGCTGGCGCTGGCGGCGGGCGTCCGTGGCTTGGAGTTCGGCGGCGGCCCCGGGCAGTGGGCTCGTTACGCGCGCTGGGCGGGCGCGGCGAGCAGCGGCGAGCTCAGCTTCAGCCTGCGCACTAACGCCACGCGCGCGCTGCTTCTCTACCTGGACGACGGCGGCGACTGTGACTTCCTGGAGCTACTGCTGGTGGACGGGCGCCTGCGGCTGCGCTTCACGCTGTCTTGCGCCGAGCCCGCCACGCTGCAGCTGGACACGCCGGTGGCCGACGACCGCTGGCACATGGTGCTGCTGACCCGCGACGCGCGGCGCACGGCGCTGGCGGTGGACGGCGAGGCTCGCGCCGCCGAGGTGCGCTCCAAGCGGCGCGAGATGCAGGTGGCCAGCGACCTGTTCGTGGGTGGTATCCCACCCGACGTGCGTCTATCTGCACTCACGCTCAGCACCGTCAAGTACGAGCCACCTTTCCGTGGCCTCCTGGCCAACCTGAAGCTGGGCGAGCGGCCACCGGCTCTTCTGGGCAGCCAGGGTCTGCGCGGTGCGGCTGCCGACCCCCTGTGCGCTCCTGCGCGCAATCCCTGCGCCAACGGTGGCCTCTGTACCGTGCTAGCCCCCGGCGAGGTGGGCTGCGACTGCAGCCATACTGGCTTCGGCGGCAAGTTCTGCAGTGAAGGTGAGTCCCAGCGCCGGAGCGAGATGGACGGGTGAGCGGGCCGGGGGCCTGCTGGCCGTGTTGGGGCGGGAAACCGAGGAAGAGTGCCCGTATTAGGTCCTAGGGAGTCGGCACAAGTGCGCGAGGGCCGGTGCAGCTCCAGGTGGTTTGGGTGTGGCCCGGGGCGTGGCCAGGGTGAGCGCTCACGAGACCTGTGCTTGAGGTCCAGTAGGTGCTGGTGACCCGGGGCATGTGAATGGATGGTGAGGTCTTGTGGGTGGGGCCTGCGCAGGCCGTGCGTGTTGGAGAGCCTGTGAGACAAGGGGTGGAGATCTGTAACCCCGGCGGGGCCTTGTGTGGTTTTAGGCGGGGTTGGTGGCCCACCTTTGACGTGCAGTGGGAGAGCATGGGCAGAGCCTCTGAGAGGCTGGGGTTTGCTGGCGATAGTCACTGTCTTATGAGAAGGACTGATCTGTGAGACCCTGATGGAAATCCGCATTAGGACCTACACCAGTGGGTGGAAAGGGAGATGGGACAGCGATGCTGTGACCTAAGAGGCCAGAAGGACGGGAATAGTGTATCTTTTCTGTCGTCACAGGATCTCCAGAGTTGTGTAAGAAGTTCCTGACTAAAAGTTGACCTTTTTGGAGTTGGGCCAGAATGGCAGACAGTCTCTCCCAGGTGCGAGACTGTTTGGCGAGACGTGTGTTTTCAACACGGAAGCCCTTTCCAGCTTGGGGTTGGGATGGAGATTATTGGGCTAGATAAGGCTAGGAGGTGAGACAGAATTTGGAATGGACCTTGGAAGGAAGATGTTGGGCACTCTGCCAGCACCCCAATTTGTAAGAGAGATGTGTCAGGCCGAGCTCATTGACAGGAGAAAGAAAGGCGGTTGGATCGAGGGCAGCTAGGCTGTGCTTTAGAGGGATGGAGGAAGGAGTTGCGTTTGTTTTGGTGTGACTGAGTGGTCAGAGGAAAGATTTTTCTCCATCGATTTGGGGATGGCAGCTCATTGCCCAGCAGGTGTGTTCAGTAGTATTTGTTTTTATCTTTACTTGCTTGGGGGCTGCTTTGCAATTTGTGTGTGTGTGTGTGCATGTGTGTGTGGGTGTACATGCGTGTGCATCTTCAAGGAGGTTGAGTCTTTGAGGGAGCATGTGTCTATGAATTAGTGTGGCTCTGGGGATGGTGTCCCCAAAGCTGTGTGCGTGTGGTCAGCTCCCAGAGGAGCCAAGTCTCCCTGCGTTTGGGAGATCTTCTTCAGCGTTTCGACTGTGTATTTGTAGCTATGGTAGACCACTAGGAAGGAGCCATGTGTGAGGGTGAACAGGCAAAATCCCAGCATTTGAGAAGTGGAGGCAGTAAGACCAGGAGCTTAAGGTCAGCTCCATAGTGAGTCTGCTGACAGCTTGGGCTCCCTGAGACTCTGTCTCAAAACAAAACAAGAAAGCAAGCAAACAGAAAACCTAAGGAAGGGTTTTGGATTGTTTGTTGGACTGTTCTGGGATACACCTTTAGGAACTGAGTGTATTAACATGACACCTTCTCGTCTTTTCTCCAAGGAGCTCAGGCGCTCCCTAAACTGTGAAACTGTGCAGAGGCCTGCAGTCTGCCAGTGTGTTTTGGGTGCATATGTGTGAATGGGTCTGTTTGCGTTGTTCTTACTGATTGGAGACCGGTGCCTAGCAGAGTGACTGGAACACAGCTGGAAGGGTTTATGCCCTGTGCGGGTTCCACTATGTGTGTGTTTCACTGAGAGACCTCAATCAGACATTTGGAACTTATGAAAAATTTCCAGAACCTTAACTTTATTCTCCAGTTCCTATGACTGACCTCTCCCTGCTCCCCGCCAGCCTTCCTAAGGGAACAAGATGGACTATTTTTCTAGTTTAAGGGAGGGGACATTTGAGCTATGGAGAGGTTATAGTGCCTGCTATATGGTCCCACTGTGTTAGAATTAAGCCTCGGTATATGAGAATTGAATTCCGAGGGATCCCAGAGGCCTCCTGGGACCTAAGTGTGTGCTCCTGAAAGTGGGCTATGTGATGTCTCGGATGTGTCCTTGTGTGGGACAGGGGTCTTTATTGAGTGGGTGTGCTAGAGTCAAACAGAGGTTTGGATCAGCTGGGCAGAGAGAGGTGGCTGTATACACCCGACCCACCGTGTGTGAAGCTGGCAGAGGCAGGGGTCCCGGGTGGATATGGTGTGTTGGTATCTCCGTGTGTGATCTGCTGAGAGAGAGGCGCTTTGTCTGAGAAAGGGCAGGATGTGTCTGTGTTCTCTGCATCTAATATAGTACTCGGCAGCTAGTGGGTGTTTGATTAAGACTTGGGAAATGAATGGAGAGATAGAATAAGTGTGTGAGAGAATGAAGGCTCGAACTGAAGCCATATGTGTTCTTGAAAATGCATATGTGTGTGTTTTAGGAACTGTGTAGTGGGTGGTCGTGGGGTGGACGATGCTGATTGCACCTGAAACTGACAGGAGCGGCAAGAGCCCCCTTCCCCGACCCTCTCTCCTGCCTCTCTCCACCTCCCTGTCTTATTTATTTTCCTTGTGTTTGTTTCTGAGTCTCTTAGCAGCTCCCCCCGGCTCCGAGACAGGGTTTCTCTGTGTGAAACTCACTCTGTAGACCAGGCTGGCCTCAAACTCACAGAAATCCACCTGCCTCTGCCTCCTGAGGGCTGGAATTGTAGGCATGTGCCACCACTGTCTGGCTTTAAGCAGCTTTTGTAATAGGCAGTACCTGTTGGTTTCTTCTAACACATTCCCGTGTCCGTGTTCGTGTGTATGTCTCTCTGTGTTTGAGACACTCTTGCTGTGTAGCCCAGGCTGGCCTCGAACTCATGATGATTTCCCACTCCAGTTTCCCAAGTTCTAGGATTGTAGGTGTGTACCATCCTGTCAGGCTCTCCTCCAAGACACCCCCAGGGGTGTCAGAAACAACATCTAGCAGAATATGCTTCTTTTATTTTAAATTAAAATTTTATATATCATTAGTGTGTGTGTATCTGTGCAGGTGCACACAAACCACAGCACATATGTAGAGGTCAGAGGATGACTTTGTGCAGTTGGTCCTCTCCTTTCTACTTTCCCATGGGTCCTGCAGATCAAATTCAGATCATCAGGCTTGGGTGGCAAGCACCATTAGCTCATATGTGTGTATCTGTGAGTGCCTGCATGTATGTATGTGCACCATGTACATGCCTGGTGCCCTGGAGGCCCAGGAGTATGTCAGATCCCCTTGAGCTGGTAACAGAAGGTTGTGAGTGAGGCTGGGAACCAAACCTGGGCCTTCTGGAAGAGCAGTAAATTGTAGCATGATTAATAAAAACTCAGAGTCAGATATTGGGGTTTAACCTGAAGGGCACAAAAGCAAAATAGTCAGCCACTGCCTCTTACCTCTGCCTCAGTCTGAAATGGTGATCCTGCCTCCAGATCTCAGAATGAGACTGTGAATGAAAGCTGTCTCCTCCCATTTTATAATCCTCTCTAGGGCTTGGATGAAAGGTGTGCACCACCCAGTTTCTATGGCAAACTAGTGTGGCTACTGGGATTAAAGGTGCGTGCCTGGTCTGTAAGGCTGACCAGTGGGACTGTTTTACTCTCTGATCTTTAGGTAAGCTTTATTTATTAAAATACAAATGAAATATCACTACAGTAAATACTCATAGCCACTGAACCATCTCCCAAAACCTACATTTTAATTTAAAAAAATTATTCCTCTTATTTATTTATTGTGCGTGTGGGCACTCCTGCTACAGCACGCTTGTGGAGGTCAGCGCACAGCCTGCACAAGTTGTTTCTCTCCTTCCACCATTTAGGTCAGTCCCAGGGACTGAACTCAGGTCACCAGGTTTGGCATCAAGCACCTTTATCCACCAAGCCATCTCCCCCCCGCCCCGGTCTTTCTAGTACATTCTTATCCACCCAAGGAGGAAGAACATGGCTCCTATTGCTTGTTACTGAGGTGGGGCAGGAAGACTGACGAGACCGGGTCTTGGCCAATCTCTGAACAGTCTCTGAGACTCCTTAGACTCCTTTGGAAGCTACATCACTTCATTATTACCTGCTATGAGTGGTTTCCAACTTTTTCTGAAATCAAGGACATTTTTAAAAGTCAGTAATTCACAGTACAACCTTCCAAAGAGTTGGTTATTATTTTTATATGTGTTTATTGGGAAAACAAATGACTCAAAGCTCTCATGAATTCAGAAAAGCTTTTAGATGACTTTGATGTTGTATTCACCATTGTGGTTAATAAAATATACATTAGGAAAAATAGTTTTAGCTTTATAAGCAAGATGTACTAATTTGCCTTGAGATGTTTGGTATATATATGGGTTTGTGGATCTTTTGGAATCTCCTCTGTAATTTCCTGGGGTCTGGGCTTGCCCGCCAACATGAGAACCTGGATGCCAGAATATTTGCTGCTTGCTTTCTCTGGGGTATCTGGCCACATGTAATTGCTGACAGAGCTGAGGAAGAGTGGCCGTGCATCTGTGTACCTGCTGCTGACTGTGTGACTAAGTTAGGGTAGTGGAGACAGGATTTCTGCCAAGGTTCTCCCTCTGTACTTCTTCATGTCAGCTATGTATGTGGAGAGGGGCCAGAAAAGTGATCAAGGAAGAAGGGGTATACAGGTAGGTGTGGGAGACCCCCAGATGGAATCAGGTGTGGACCTCACTGTGTGTGTTATGGAGAGATGAACACTCCATGTCCTTGGTTTGCTGGCTTAGTTCAACATGTGGTGGTCAAGGCCCACTTTGTAGTGTGCTGGGGCCTGTGGGGAAGTCAGACGTGAGGAAGATGAGCTGTCTGCTCTAGGAGTTGAAAGTTTAGTTGAGGAAGTAGATAAGAAGTCAGCCCAGTGAGTGGTTAAGAGAGGCGACATTCTGTCTGACTGTGAGGTGGTGTAACAATGGTACCTGCATCAAAGAGTCATTGCAACAGCCCCAGTTAGTTCATAGGAAGTCCAGAGAGTGGCATGTGGCACGGAGAGAATGCTCAGCAAGTGCAGGCCGAGCATCTTCAGTCCAGAAATCTCAAGTCCAAAGTGCTCTAAAAGCTGAGATGTTGATGGGTACTGTCAGGACGTCACAAGAGGAATCTTCCACACCAGCCTCATTTGATGGACTAAAGGGTAAAAAACTGGGTGCAATGAAAACACTGAATTAGATCACCTGCTAGCTATATGCACAGGACATGTAAAACAAGAGACTGTCTCATTAGGCTTAGGTCCTATCCCCAAGATAATTTATTATATATATTTAGCATTATAGAATTGTAAAAAATCCAATATTTGAAACACTTCCGGTACCAAACGTTTCAGATAAGAAAGAATGCTCAGCCTGGGACTGGAGAGATGACTCAGTGGAGAACACTTGTTCTCGCAGAGGACCCAGGTTTGGCTCCCAGCACCCACATTAGGCAGCTCACAACCCTGTGTACCTCCAGTTCTAGGGGATCCAGTGCTTCCGGCATCCATGAACACTTGCACACATTTGGTGCACATAAACTCATGCAGACATATGCACATAAATAAAAACAGATAGATAAATATTATTAAAGGACATTGAACCTCCAAGAGTGATAAATAAACAAAACCCCAAAGCACAATACATAGTGTGGCACCTGCCTAGAGATATGGTAGGCATAGCAGTGTAGTGATAAAACAATAGATTGATGTCCAGGGAAGGTGGTTTTACCAGCCTTTGTCGGGGGAGAGGTGCAGGCAGGAGAAACACTACACATTTGAAGCCAACTTATGCTATCTAGCAAGTTCCTGTCCAGCCTGGGTAACGTAGTGAGAGCCAATGTTAGAAAACAAAAACACTGCCGGCAAAATGACCCCACAGGTAAAGGTGCTTGTCCTCACACTTGGTGACCTGAGTTCAAATCCAGAACTGTAGCACGTGAGCATGCACATACACACTAAGTAAAATTTGTCTCTCGTAGGCAGCATAGTCTGGATCCTGTACTTTTTTTTAAAACTCATAGGGACAGGCTCTAAATAGATTTACAATATTTTTATTGATTGATTGATTGATTGATTGACCATGTGTGAAAGCATATTATGGCACATAATTAGTGAGAATTTTTGTTTGTTTGTTTTCTCTGTAGCTTTGGAGCCTGTCCTGGAACTTACTCTGTAGACCAGGCTGGCCTCAAACTCACAGAGATCGGCCTGTCTCTGCTTCCCAACTACTGGGATTAAAGGTGTATGCCTCCACCGTCTGGCTGGGAGTAGAGTTTTAAGAATTTGTATTTTATCAGTATTGGGGAGTAAACCCAGGGCCTAGCACACACTAGGCAAGTGTTCTACTAGTGAACCCAGGGCACACGCTAGGCAAGTGTTCTACCAGTGAACCCAGGGCGCACACTAGGCAAGTGTTCTACTAGTGAACTAAATTCCTCCTTGTCGTTCCTATAAATGGGTTCTTAAGGAAGGGAAGGGTTTATAGTTCAGAGGACTGGTAATAGGGTGGAGAAATGTTATTAGGACTGGTTAGAACATTGATTAGCAAGCTCAGGGAGGCTAAACCAGGCAGAAGGGCAACTGTGGATGAGGTGTGGAAGGAAGTAAATGTGACTTCCAGTTGTAGAGGGGCAAAGAAGAGAGTTCATGGCAGGAGAAGCTGGGTCCAGGCCCTGGACATCTGGCTTAAATCATTCATATGACACTCAGTGGATGTGGACTAGGGTGTCCTGGCAAATAGTCACACGAACGCTTTTGATCAGGTGTGTGAAGATAAGAACTGCGTCTACGAAACTGGGGCGGAGTGCCGAGCTACGTAGCTGTCCAACAGCTACGTGGTAGAGAAGTTAGTTGGAAGACAGTTTAAACAAGAGAGTTTAATCATATTTATTTGTATATGTGTCTGTGTGCTCACATGTATGCATGCTCACATGTATGCCTGTGCACATGTATGCATGTGGGCCACAGGACAGCCTCCAGTGTCATTCCTTAAGTGCCGTCTGCCTTGCTATTTTTTGAGGCAATCTCTCTCTGGTCTAGAATTTGCTGATTAGACTAGGCTAGCTGGCTAGTGTGCCCCAGAGATCTGCCTATCTCTGTCCCACCCCAAGTGCCGAGGTCACAAAGGTGTCCTGCTACACCTACACCTTTACCTGAGTTCTGGGGAACTGAACCCAGGTCTTTTTTTTCCATGATATTTATTGAGCTCTACATTTTTCTCTGCTTCCCTCCTTGCCTCTCCCCTCCCCCCTTCAACCATCCTCCAAGGTCCCCATGCTCCCAATTTACTCAGGAGATGTTGTCTTTTTCTACTCCTACTTCCCATGTAGATTAGACCTATGTAAGTCTCTCTTAGTGTCCTCATTGTTGTCTAAGTTCTCTGGAATTGTGGTTTGTAGGCTGTCTTTCTTTGCTTTATGTTTAAAAACCACCTATGAGTGAGTACATGTGATAATTGTCTTTCTGTGTCTGGGTTACCTCACTCAAAATAATGTTTCCTAGCTCCATCCATTTTCCTGCAAAATTCAAGATGTTGTTATTTTTTCTGCTGTGTAGTACTCCATTGTGTAAATGTACCACATTTTCCTTATCCATTCTTCGGTCGAGGGGCATTTAGGTTGTTTCCAGATTCTGGCTATGACAGACAAAGCTGCTATGAACATAGTTGAGCACATGTCCTTGTGGCACGATTGAGCATCCTTTGGGTATATACCCAAAAGTGGTATTACTGAAACCCAAGTCTTTTGTTTGTGAGACAAGCACTTTACCGACTGAGATGCCTCCTGCCCTGAACTTTGGTTGTTATGGAGTAGCCAAGAAGGGTGGCAATAGCTGTGGTAGTCACTGGGGTAGCTGCAGTGGTAGGCAGCTGGTGCTGAGACCAGAGCTGCCGAGAGATGCTGTCTTTGGGTTGAGGTGGGAAAGGAGGACTTGGAGAACAAGAACTTTCTAACTTTCTTCCTCTCTCCCTTCCTTTCTTCTTCCCTCCCCCCTCCCTCCCTTCCCCCTCTCTTTCTTTCTTTCTTTTTTTCTTTCTTTCTATTTTTTCGAGACAGGGTTTCTCTGGGAAGCAGCCCTGGCTGTCTTGGAACTCACTCTGTAGACCAAGCTGGCCTTGGACTCACAGAGAGTGCTGGGACTAACAGTGTGTGCCACTATGTTAGACTGTGTATAGGTGTTTTATCTGCATGTATGTCTGTGTACCACCCTGGCACAGCATTCATGAAGGCCAGAGGAGCGTGTCAGAGTCCCTGAAACTGGAGCTATGCATGACTGTGAGCCACTATGTGGGAACTGAACCCGAGTCTCTGGAAGAGCAGCCAGCGCTCTTAATTGCTGAGCCATCTCTCCAGCCCCGTGTGTTTTGGAGCTTCTTAGGGGCAATGTTTCCCCAGAGACCAGTAACTACTTCAGATCCCAGGGCCATAGCTTCATCCCCAAGCCAGATGTATGGAGGGCATACATAATTTTGGGTCTGCTGGGCTGTCTTAGAGAGGGGTCCATGGGACACAAAAACAGGAAAACCTGTGTTCTGAGCTCCTGGGAAGGAACTTCTCATGGAGAGTCAGGATATCACATCAAAGCACGCAACTCACCAAGGCTGAGAAGATTTCCATGGGAAATCTTACTACACCTCTCCGCCTCCCTACGCTTTCCCCTGAGGACTCAGGGAGTCGTGAGTTACCTCAGGTGTCTCTCCAGCTGGGCTCACGTGGTTTCTTCCCAAATGTGGCCTTTCTGCACTGTTGGACTTTGGGGCCTCAGAGCATGGTTTTGGCTGCTTATAGCTCCCCTGCCTTGCTCTTTTCCTGTCTTCATTGCTGACCTTGATAACAAACCTGCTGGAATTCTGAGTTGGTGTTAGGTAAGACAGTGCCATCCCTGACACCATCTCTGTCCTCTGCCAGGCCATCAAGTACGTGCAAGTCGGGATTAGGTCAGAGACGTGACATTCCCCTGTCATCCACAGCTTCTAGGGTCTGTGGTGCTGATGCTTCCAGGGGTTAAAGGAATGCAATGCACTACCAAGGTCCTAATGAGGAGCAGAAAGAGGGAGAACATGAGCAAGGAAGTCAGGACCATGAGGGGTGTGTTCACCCACTGAGATAGTGGGACAGATCTAATGGGAGATCACCAAGGCCAGTAGGAATGGGACTGATGGAGCATGTGATCAAACCGGACTCTCTGAATGTGGCTGACGGTGGAAGCTGACTGAGAAGTCAAGGACAGTGGCGCTGGGCTTTGATTCTACTGCATGGAATCAGTAGTCGGGCTTTGTGGGAGCCTTGTCTGTTTAGATGCTCACCTTCCTGGACCTGGGGGGAACAGGGAGGACCTTGGACTTCCCATAGGATAGGGAACCCTGACTACTCTTTGGCCTGGAGAAGGAGGGGGAGGAGGAGTGGGGAGAGGGGAGGGGAGGGAAGTGGGAGGAGGGGAGGAGGTGAAAATTTTTAATAAAAAAAAGGAATGCAATGCAGAAGAGATGAACCTCTCTGGGGAATGGTGCAGAGCTGAGCTAGGTGTTCCCAGGGAAAGACAACAGAGTGGTTGCTTGGACTGGCAGCTTTGAACCCTGGCCTTGCTACTGACTATCCGTGTGAACCTGGGAAACCGACTGAACCATGGAAAACCGATGTTCTAGCTACCCTTCCCAGTGATCAATAGGTTTACTGTGGTTGTTTACCTCAGTGGCCAGGAGGCTTCAAGGAAGAGGTGGCACTAGGCTAGACCTTGAAGGATGACTGAGCCAGAGGGAGGCTTCAAGGAGGAGGTGGCACTAGGCTAGACCTTGAAGGATGACTGAGCCAGAGGGAGGCTTCAAGGAGGAGGTGGCACTAGGCTAGACCTTGAAGGATGACTGAGCCAGAGGGGGTTGCCATGATGAAGAAGGGTGTGTGGGGCTTTCCTGTTAGGGTGAGTGTGGGGGGTATGAAAGAACTGATATCTCTGATATGGCGAGGCAATAAGATTGGTTGTGTTTCATGAGAAATAAAATACAATGTAGATTAGTATTCTGGAAGCTTCTAGCAGTTTTGACTTTTAAGCTAAGAATGTACCTCTCAAGATGTTTCCATCCTGTGTTGGGTCTGAGTGAGGCTGGGAGAAGGAAGAGATGGGATCTGGCTTTGTTTTGTAATGTATACAGATATATAATCACATATAATAAATAGTTGAGCATGACACTGAGCTTCTTATCCTCCTGCCTCCACCTTCTGAGGGTTGGGATGCCCCACCATGCCTAGTTTTGCAGTGCTGGGGACCGAAGCCAGACAAGTATCTGACCAACTGAGCTGTGTCCTCAGGCTTTCTCTAATTAACCCTGTCTGTCGTAGAACTCACTATGTAGATCATCCTGGCCTCAAACTCATGAGGAGCTGTCTGTCTGTGCCTCCTCAGTGCTGGGATTAAAGGCATGTGCCACCATGCCTAGCCTTGGATTAAATCTTTAAACAATTTATTGATTTAAAAACTTTTAAACATGTATTTATTTTTATTTTATGTGTATGAGTGTTTTGCCTGTATGTCTGTCTGTGTACTACATGTAAGTCGGTAATCTCAGAGGCCAGAAGTGGGTATCAGGGCCCCTGGAACTGGAGTAACACCCAGTTGTGAGTGCCAGGTGGGAGCTGGGAACTGAACTCAGGTCTCCAGAAGAGAAGTAAGCAGTTTTAACTGCCGAGCCATCTTGCAGCTTCTAGGATTTTACTAAATTTTATTATTATTATTTTGTGTGTATGTGTGTGTGTTCATGATGTATGCTGGGGGAATGTGCCTGTCACGGTGCTCATGGGGATCAGAGAACGACCATATGTAGCTAACTCTCCCCTCCCATCTTTGTATAGGGTTTCAGGGATGGGACTCAGGTTGCCAGGCTTGCATGACAAGCTCCTTTACTTACTCAACCATCTTGGTTGTTCTCTAGATTCAAATTTGATTGTCTGCCACCAAAAGTATGACCTTGGATAAGTTGCTCCCGCGTTTTCCCCTGTGTACACATGTGTGTATGGTATCCATGTTTGCATATATATGTGTGCACATATATGTGTATGTGTACATGCTGATCTTGGGTGTCTTTCTCATTTGCTCTCTACCTTATATACTGAGTCAGGGTCTCTCACTGAACTAGAAGCTCACCATTTTGGATAGCCTGGCTAGTCAGTTTGCCCTGGGGATTCTCTGTCTCTATCTCCTCCCGTGTTCTAGGATTATAGGTAGGCCACCATGCTCACCTGGCTTTTATGTGGGTCCTGGGAATCTGAACTCTGGTCCTTTTAGTTGTGGGCATGAGCTGTGGAGGCTGCCCTGCCTCTTCTTTTGGACACTTAGCTTCCTCCTCTCTAACAGAAAGGAAGAGTCATTTGTATTCAAGGGTTATAATAGTGGTGGTGGGTGCAGGAAACAGCACACAACAGGAGCCAGGCCTACTTTAGTTCTAGAACACAAGAAGTGTTATTATATTATTCACTCAACAAACATAGCAAGGTCTTTTCTAAGCCAGGAGCTGAGCAAGCAGCTGGAAGTAGAGGGTTGAATGAGACATTGTTTTGTCTCTCGCACAGTTTTGCAGTCCCATCAGGAAGCCAACTTGAAATTACAGTTACAATGTAGCTTTAACAAGGGCAATAATAAGACAATATGCATTACAGAGCTGGTCCAGGAGAACTGTTGCCCCCCTGGATTCAGAATGTACAGGTATTGACATGGGTCCTGAGGGAAACCATTGACTTTCTCAGATAGTTGTGTGCGTGTGTGTGTGTGTGTGTGTGTGTGTGTGTGCGCACACGTGTGCCTGTGCATGAGCACACATGCATATGTGTGTGTTTGGGAAGAGTAGTTAGAATGTGGCTCTATTAGGGGAATGGGTGTGGCTGGAGACTGGTAGGCCAGGAGACTGAAGGGGGTGAGGTCAGACTGGAAGTGAGTTACCCGAGAAGACCAGACCTTCCCCGGTGAAGCTCAGCAAGGAGCCACATACCTGCAATAGTTATACATGCAGTAGACATGCACCGCAGTAGATAGATATACACCACAGTAGGTACACTGCAGTAGATAGATAAGATAGATATACATGCAGTATATATACAGATATACACTGTGGTACATACACGCTGCAGTAGATAGATAAGATAGATATGCATATATATACATGCATATATATATATATACACATGCAGTAGATATACACTGCAGTAGATAAGATAGATATGCATATATACATGCATATATATAAACACATGCAGTAGATACACACTGCAGTAGATAGATAAGATAGATATGCACATATATACATGCATATATATATACACATGCAGTACATACACGCTGCAGTAGATAGATAAGATAGATATGCATATATATACATGCATATATATAAACACATGCTGTACATACACGCTGCAGTAGATAGATAAGATAGATATGCATATATATAAACACATGCTGTACATACACGCTGCAGTAGATAGATAAGATAGATATGCATATATATACATGCATATATACATGCAGTAGATAGATACAAATTGTAATAGGCTTGAGATGTGGTTGAGACACTTAGGTGGAGTGTGGATATAAACTGTAGGGTGAAAAGACTCATTGAAGGGAGAGTATCACAGAGGCCTAGTCAAGCTCCCAGCAGAACGGATAGGGCCTCACCTGGGCTTCACTGATGGGGCATGCTGGGTTTTAGAGGGTGGGGCCCATAGGTCCTGGCAACTGATCTGAAAAAGGGGAAGACTGCTCTCTGGGTGTCTGCTCAATAAAGACAGGAGAGGACTTGGGGGAAAGGGTTCTGCTGCCGTCTCAGGCTGAGAGCAGGAAGCCTGTGAGAGAAAGGGGTGTGGTTGCCCTGACTGACAAGTGGCTAATGGGACAGCAGTGGTCCAGGTGTGTCTCCTCCTAAGTGAGAGGAGAGAATACACTGCTGAGCACGTGACTTACAGCCAGGTGGATGAACAGTGTGACTCTGGGGGGCTGGTAGTGGGCCTGGCCCTAGGTTAGATGGCATCTTGGGACTTATTTTAGAGATCAAGAATCGTAGGTCGGAAAGAGGCCTTTTTCCTGAGGTGATCGAGGTGAGCTATGGGTGAGGGGAACAGGTGGCTGAGAGGCAGGAAGGTCAACTGGAGGGGCCCGGATGGCAGGTGAAGCATGCAGACAGCCCAGAGCAGACAAACAAGACAAGTCTTCTGTCTTTTAGGAACTTGCTGGCTTCGTGTTTCTGAGCATACTTTAAAAAAATTATTCATTTAAAGATACTTATTTTATTTTATGTGTATGTGTGTGTGCCAAGGACAGGTATCTGTACCATGTGCTGCAGTGCTAGCAGAGGTCAGAGAAGGGCGTCAGATCCCCTGGAGCTGTAGTTTTGTGGTTGTGAGCCCCCATCATGTGGATGCTGGGAACCAAACCTGAGCCGTCTTTAAGATCAGTAAGCACTCTTAACTACTGTGCCATCTCTCTAGCCTGTTAAAACAATTTAAATTATGGGCCTCTGTGTGTCTGTCTAAGTATGTGCACGTGAATGCAGTTGCCCAAAGAGGCCAGAGGTACCTGATCACTTTGGAGCTGGAGTTATATGTGGTGGTGGAGCTACCCAGGTGGGTTCTGGAAACCCAACTAAGGTTCCCTGGAAGAGCAGGAAGCCCTCTTAATCGCTGAGTTATCATTCCAGTCCAGAGACATTTTTTTTTTTTTGAAATATCTGCTATGTGGAATTATCTAGAAATCAAAATTTTTCTTTTGTGCAGGTGTTGGTAGTTTGGGACTGACCAGGGCTTGGCATGCTAGGATCAAAGAGTTCTAGCACAGCTGTTCTCAGAGAGCCCAAGGGTTCTCTTTATCTGGACAGCTCCCTCATAGCTGTGGTGAGACTCAGAAGTTTTAGGAAAACTGTGGTCTATACAGCTTCGGGGGTGTAGCTGTCAGGCAAGAGTCTCTCTGGTGTGTGTTGCAGAGCATATTTGTAACACGGAGGCTAGTGGGCGTGGGTGGATAAAGAACGAGATGGGTAGGTAGCCAGGCAGCCGTGTTCACAGGGGGTGTGCGGGGCTGATGGGTGAATGCATCAATAATAACATGTATTAGGTTGCTGTGCAGATGCTGGTGTTGGCTCCCAGTCTCTGCATGTATCACAGGGGTGGTATGACGTAGGATAAATAACGTACTTGTTTTTGCGGTTTAATGCCCCTCCCTGAGAACGCATGAACAAATCCCACAGAATGTACTCATAGGAGGGAGGAGAGAGCACATACGTGTGTGTGTGTGTGTGTGTGTGTGTGTGTGTGTGTGTGTGTGTGTGTGTTCATGTTGTCTCAGGATCCTTTGTGTTTGTAAATTGGGCAGTGTCTCTCTTCTACCTTTGGCTTCATCTTGCAGCCTCCTAGTGAATGACTATGTGACAGATGTTTAAGGCTGGGAGCATCTTAGTCCTCTTACGAAGCCTGCTTGAGGAGCTGAGGCTTAACTGAGGGGACCGCTCCCATTTACCTTCCCTCTTTACCCATCAGGTGTGTCCCAAGGTCAGGTCCAGATCAGACCCTAATAGGTGAGACTGACGGCCCATGGCATGTGCATTGATCTAGGGGTTCCCAGTGTGGCCCTCTGAATTGCCTGAACTTAAGGTGATCATCCATTGAGAGGCCCTTTGCTTTATCCTTTAGAGGGCATTTTAACTCATTTGAGAGGTAGAAGCAGAAGGATCAAGACATTAGGACCGGCCTTGGCTACATAAGGACTTTGAGACCAATCTGACTTATCCAATATTTTGAAATAAACAAGCAAACAAACAAATAAGCAAACATTCTGGAGTTGAGGGTGCAGCTCAATTGGTAGAATGCTTGTTTACCGTGCATAGGACTTTGAATTTGATCCCCAGCAGTAAAATGAACGTGGTCATGCATGCCTATAATCCCAGCGCTAAGGAGGCAGGAAGATAGTCCTGAGGTCAAGGCTACTTGTGTTACACACTAAGTTCCAGGCCAGTTTGGACTACGGAATGAGACTGTGAAACACTCAGATAGCAAAACAAATACAAAAGGCAAACAAAGAATGAAGACATTTCTCCTGATCATAGAGGCAGAGCAAGGGTCAGAAGGGCTTGGGCAAGGATGCAGTCCACGCTGTCATCTGAGTGACTCATATAGGCAGTTTGGGGCAGAATCATATTTTCTTGGATCAGACCCAGGGCCTGGCCCGAGGACGCCTTTTGGGAGGGTGGGGAACCGTAGGTGGTCAGGTGCTTGAGTGCAAACACGTTAGGCGTGAGCTAAGTCAGAGCTAAATGCGAGAGTGGGCCGTGTGGTGCTTATGTGTGTCAGTGTGTCACTGAGCGTACATGTGCCTCGGCGAGCCCAGTGAGACAGTCTCTGGTGTGAGCACATCCCCATCTGTCTCTGAGTTGCCGAGGGATGAATGCAAGGGAGGAGCCTGCCGCAGGGAGTCGGGAAGCCTGGCTGCTGCTGCTCTGCTTGCCACCCTGCTTCCTGTCTCTCTGTGATCTGGGGCCGTCATACCCCTGACCTGGGCCTCAGTTTCCTGGTCTAGCAGGATCTAGTGCCAAAGGCAGAAGTCCCTCTCAGTCCTTCCAGACTGACTGACTTTGGGGGGATTCATTCAGGGGCAGTGTGGTCAATGCTCAGTCCCCAGCAAAGCTGCTCCCTGAGCTATTGAGTTTCTAGGTTGGGTTATTCATGTCAGGGCCTTGGTGGGCTTGGGGACCTGGAACCCCTTGGTCGTTAAAGCAACTGTCCATGGCATATTTGCTAACAAGTCTCTTTTCTCTTCTCTCCCTGCTCCCCTTCTGAACTTGGCTGACTATAGAGGAACACCCTATGGAAGGTGAGTGGAGCCTCCTTGATCGTTAGGTTAAGGCACATCTCCCCAAAGGGTCTATATGAAGGGGTGCTGTTGGCCATGCCACAGCCCCTGCCTGCTTGTGTTAGAGGGGACCTCGGGGAGGCTGTCTGGGGTCTTCTTCACCGGGCTGTCTCTTCTTAGGCTTCTTTGTTCATTGACTGGGGAAGCTCCTGGGTAGAAGGCAGACCTTCTCCTTGCCCACGCTGCTCTATGCTGCTCCCAGCCTTATTCCTTGTGAGGAAGGGGAGAGGGTCTCTGGGAAGAGGTGATGAGGCGGCTGGTAGTGTTGGAAGTGTCCAGGAGTGAGAAGGTAGACACTCTTTTGACCAAAGCATTTAATGGATGAACCAGGTGTGATGGTGCACACTTTTAATCCCAGCACTTGGGAGGCAGAGAGAGGCAGGCGGATCTCTGTGAGTTCAAGGGCAGCCTGGTCTACAGAGTGAGTTCTAGGACAGCCAGGGCTACACAGAGAAACCCTGTCTCGGAAAACCAAGAAAAGAAAAAAGAATCAACCAAGCATATAATGGCTATGTATAGAAGGGAGTAGCTAGTGGCAGGGTTGGCTGTTGGCCTGGAGCCTGTGCTGGAGAGAATTCGTGCTTCTGCTGCTGCAGGACTCAGGCCAGTGGGAATGTGGTCAAGAGTACAGGCAGGGTAGGGTCTGTCCATGGTTGGGGTGTGTGGGCAGGGCCAGCTCCCCTGCTCTGCTAAACCTGCCCGTTGCTGGGAGGAAGAGGGAAGCTTCTTTGTTCAACCCAGTCCCAGGGCAAGGGTGGGAGTGGGCTTCTCTTGGATCTCTGCATTCTCTCCCCACCTTCTGCTCTGATTGCCTCTCTCTGGTTTTTCTCTTCGCCTCGTTCTCTCCAGGGGTCTGTCTGTGGACCTTTCTCTGTCCCCCACCTTCTCCAGATGCTCTGGGTTCTAGCATTCTTGGAAGCTTTCCCTCTAGCTTTGCTTTTCCTTCTGTTTCCTTTCCTTCTCTGGGGTGGATAAGATTGAGGGTAGGGAGGTCCACACTTAGAGGCTGGACTGCAGCTGATTTTACAGGTCATTGCAGTGAAACTGGCAAAGCGATTATGATGAGGGAAGGCCTTACCCTGATTACCGCTCTGTTCCACAGTCCCCATGTTCTGGGAAGACAGTGGGTAGGAGACACCTGAAACCCCTGGGCCTGGCCCTTCTGGGAGGAGCACAGAGACACTATGGGGTCTGAGAAGGGCAGGCAAGAAGGGCTCTGGATGTGGGTGGAACCCATTTTCCTTGTGATGTCCATGGCTTGCCTTGTCTCTCTGTTTTGTTTTGTTTTGTTTGTTTGTTGTTGTTTTTGTTTTTTCTATTTGGGGCTCCTCAGGTGCCCTGGTCCGAGCAGACCAGCCCGTGTCTGTATCTGTGTGTCTGTGTGCACACATTCATGTGGCTGGTTGTCTGTGCGGTGTGCTGGGCGTTGGCTTGTTGTTTTGTCCACGGAGTGGCATGTGTCCCTGAGTCTCTGGAGGAGCATCCGGGGCTTTGTGTGTCTGCATCTATGTTTGCATCTCCGTGTGTCATTGTTTACCTCTGTTGTGTGTAAAGGAGGAGAGCGCCTGCACCTCCGAGTGGACGCAGCCTTCTGAGGGCTGGAGATAAGATTTAGTGTAGGTCTGACTTTCACTTGCTCTTGGTGTCATGTCTCCTCTGGAACAAAAGGAGAGATGGAGGGAGGAAGAGAGGAGAAAGGGGATAGAAGAAGCTTGGGAGGAAGAAGGAGGAAACATAGAGACAGGGAGAGGAGCAAGAGGTGGGATTTAAAAACAAAACAAAACAGCAACAACAAAACAGCTGTGGGGAGAGGGCGGAATGAGAGGAGCAGAGAGGGCAGCCCAGGCTGGGAGAAGAGCAGGGGGCCGCAGAGAAGGGGCTTGGAGCAGGGGGAGGACAGGGCCGATGAGGACAAGAAGAGAAGCTTGGTTCTGGGGACATGGCAATGAGATCCGTGGTGAGGTGTCCTGGTCACCTGCTGGTTTAGATGTGGGCCTGAATGTTAGCAACAGTACAGGGCATGTATGGAGTGTTGTGTGTGTGTATACATAGGCAAGAATATAATTTCTTTGTGTGTCCCTCTGCATGTCTGTCTGTGTCTCTTAATCTTGCTGTCTTTTCTTTTTCATGACTGTTGTCCTGGGGTCTGGGTACAAGACTTGCAGGTGAGGACGTGGGTGGGAGGTAGGGGCTTCCTCCTTAGCCGTGAGGGCCTTCTTCAGATCTCTTAGGGGTCCTCTGTGCCTCCCCTTCTCCCTCTGTCCGTGATGCTGGGATGCTGGGCCCGAGGAACCCAGGCATCCTGTTCTGTAGCACCCTAAGTACTGTCTCTTTTTTCCTAATCTCTTACCAACGGGAGAAGAGACCCTGATTAGCCAAATTGAGTACCCTAGGAAGGACCTTCGGCAGTGCCATCCGTCACTGCCAGCTTGTGGGAGGAGTGTGAAGAGGAGCAGATGCCACAGGTAGACATGAGAGAGAGAGAGAGCACCCCAGGAGTACCGCGGCCAGGACAAGGAGTAAGCTGTAGATTGGGGTGGGAGAGGAGGCCGTCTGTAGGGAGGGATCTTTTGGTCTTCTAGTCATCCACGGCTAAGCCAGGGGTAGACAGGAAGGGAATGGGTCTCCCCTCACCAAGATGGCTGGTGCTGTCACGCCTGAGGGAGCTGAGCAGCTGGTTGCCTTGGTGACAGAGGGAGAGTGCCGCATGCTAATGAGGCTGGCAGAGAGCTGGGCAGCAGAAGGGTCCTGAGGGTAGATGTGTGACTTTCCCCAGCAGCAGTCAGGCCTAAGGGGCTGTAGGTGGTAGTGGGGCCGAGGGCAGCAGGAGCCTGGGCTTCTAAGAGTGGGCTCCCTGGTCAAGGCTGCTGCTGACGGGATAAGTGGGAGAAGGGCTCAGAGCCTGGAGCCTGAGCTTTGGAAGGTGCTGGAATTTTGTCAAGGAAGAGTGAGTAGCAGGGTAGTGGCTATTTGGAGCAAGGGCAGCCTAAATGCTGGAGCCCCCACCAGTGTTTTGAATAAGTCCTGTGTTGTCCTGAGACTGTTTTGTCCTGATGCTCCCCCAGTTGCTGTGGCTTCCTCCCTCAAGCTAGCCTCGGACCTAGATGTGAAAAATAAATGAAGGAGACACTGAGGTGGCGAGGGAGGCTCTGAGCTCCCCAGGATCCCCTCTCCAGCCTCCTTAGCCTCTCCACTGCTTTCTGGGCATGGGGTATCTCTGCCGCAGAGATGCTTGTGGCTCCTTATCCCCCATGAATTTATAATGGCTACAGTTTCCATCCTAAGGGCCAGCATCTCCTGCCACAGGAGCTGGGATGGTTTTCTTGACAGCAGAGATGCTCCCCACCTCCCCTGGTGACCAGACCCCACAGCAGGAAGGTAGGGTTGTGGTTGGGGAGCTGGGGTTTGGTAGGGTTAGTTGGTCATCTCAGGGAGTTCTCGGGAATCAGTTTGTGGCTGGTCTGCTGGTGTCAATCTCTCTGGGGTCTGGAGTCCTAGTCTGGCTCAGGCCGGACTGACTCAGGCTAAGGAGGGTAAGTTATCTCAGAGTAGGGTTTTCAGGGCTTGCCCACTGGCCTAAATTGTCCCCAGTCTGTTTTTGGATCAGCTCAGCAAGGGTCTGGCCAGGGCAAGGGGACCCTGTACAATCTTTTAGGCTTGGGGTGTTTGGGCTTCAGAGAGCTTGACCTGCCCAGGGTTCTTGGCTGTTCCTTTTGGACGTTGATGTCTGAAGGCACACCATTCCCAGATTCCCAGATTGTGAAAGAGTACCTCCACCGTACATCCCAGAGTTTCCATGGACTCATTTTCCTTCTTCCAGCTTCCTTGGTTCCCCAGAGCCCTGGTTTTCTTTTGGACCCTGCTATCTCTACATGAGACTGGGCTGGGCAGCTGGAAGGATGGAGAGGATGCCTTTCTAAGTCAGTGTGGAGGTTTCCTTTAAGGCCCATCCATAGTCCTTACACTTTGTGCTTTCCACTAAGGTCACGGGGACCCAAGGATGAGGGTGGGGTGGTTGGCGAGCCCTCGCCCACTCCGTCCCTCTCTAACAGGACACACTCTTTTTCTCCAGGTGATTTTGAGTTTTGTGTTGTGTTTTATTTTCTCCTCCATCTGAATCGTTTTTTTCTCGTTGACCGTTTTTTTTTTCTCTCCACCTCCTGGAAGAAAAAAAAAAGAAAAAGAAAAAAAGAAAAAGGAAAAAGCAGCCCTCCCAGCGCCATGCTTCCTCTCCTTTTCCTTTTTTTTTTTTTTCCCGGCAAAAAGAAAAAAAAAAGAAACCAAAAATTTCTCTCCTTCCCTGTAGCAACTCCCTGCCTTGTCTCCTCTGGCTCACACCCCTCACCACCCCTCTGACACCCTGGTCTTTCTTTCTCCCCTTTCCCTTCCCTCTCCCCTCTGTTTCTGCATCGGGCCCCTTCCCTCAGCTGCTGGGCTGGGGGCTCTCCCCCGATGTCTGTCACAAGTTAAAAAGGGTTTTTAAATTGTGGCAGCAACGACTTTCCTCCCTTCTCTCTGGCTGATTTTGATGACTTGTGTTCTCTTTGTTTCTTTCCTCTTTCCTTTCTTTCTTTTCTTCTTTTCTTTCTCTCTTTCTCTCCTTCCCCTTTCCAAGGTCCGGCTCACCTGACGTTAAACAGCGAAGGTATGGTTTGAAGTTTTGGTTTGGTTTGGATTGGACTGGATTGCCCCAAACTGCCTGGCTTTTCTGTTCCCTTCCCTTCCCTCCTTCTCCTTCACCCTTCCTGCCTTCCTCCTTCCCTTCCTTCCCTCTTCCTCTGCCATTTCTTTATTTGTATGGGGGTGCCTGGCGGGGGTGGGGCTGATCCTCTCCCTCCCCTCCTCCCCTTCCCCTGGGTCCACTGTCCACCCTCATCTCACCTTGGTTTCTGATGTCGAGATGTATACTTTCCTGCCGTTGTCTCCAGTCTCTTTATTTTTTCCTTTCCATTTTTCCTGGTGGTATATCTTTCTTTTTTCTTTCTCATGGTGGTATTTGATTTTCCCCCCATTCATTCTGATCGCTCTTCTCTTTTCTATGAATGCAAGTAAAAAAAAAAAAAAGCCTGGGTTGCAGAAACTATTCGAGGCAGCCACAGTCTCCTTCCCTTGCTGCTGTGGAAGACACTCCATTTAATCCCTGTCCGTAGAATGGGTTGAAAATAGAAGACGTGGGGGCTGGAGGTGCAGGACCTTCCCTTTCCACAATGCTCCACCCTCTGCCTTTACCTCCATTATCTTTTGAATATCTCTTATTTCTATCAGACAGATGACAGTATATCAGAGACAAGAGACTGGCTGTCGTAATTATATAGTCCTACTAGTGACATGATAGCCCTACTAGGTGGCATGGCTGAGACTTGTCATTTAGCTTGAGCCTACCCTTGGCTAAGTCCCTCCCACCAGTCCAAACCCCAGTGTTGTAGTTCTGTAGTAGGTTGTTGCTGTCTCAGCATCCACAAGGCCCTGGGATCCAGTCTCAGCACTGCAGCGGTAGAGAAACCCTGGCATTAAGCAACCTGGAAGAGAACCTGGGAGTTTTGGCTGATCCCTTCCAGCTCTGGCCTCCCTGCCTTCCCAGTTATCCACCTCTATGAGCACCTTGGGCACTGCTGTACCTATACAAGAGACAGGGTTGAGAGTTTAACTATGAGCAAAGGGATGCTGGAACCACATCCAGGATGTAAGAGAGTCTCACTGAGATCTGAAATTTGGGATGGATTTAGGTCTGAGAAATAAGGGCCTGGGATTTATGCAGGCACAGGAAGTTATGGCCAGAAGTAAGAAGGAGGAAGTCCCACACAGGGAATTAGAAGGAGGGTTCTGGCTGAATCACGTCCTTCTTACTTCTAAATTCTTGGTTTGGGGAGTGCTGGCTGTGACTCACCTTAGACACTGATGGTGTTTTCTAGAGGGGTCCTAGAGATGCTTCCCTTCATCTAGAAGGTTCTGCAGCTCAGATGATTAGTCTAAATTTAGTTCTGGAGATTGGGGACTGGACTTGGAGGAAGAACCCAGAAAGAAACTTTCCCGTCTATCCCTGAATTCTCCTCATCCTGTGGTTCTAGCAATAGGGTTGGTTGCCTGGGAACCAGGCACCAGAGAGCACATGTTCATTGGCAAGCATGGGTAAAGCTAAGCTAGTCTGGAGCCCAGACATGGCAACCTGTGCCCGTGGAGCAGAACTGGGCCCTGTGTGGTTAGGAACAGGGTAATAAGGCTGAGCCCTGATTTCTAAGAGTGTCCTGCATCCCTACCTAGCCAGGAGCTCCTGTGAGCACAGCCCTTCTGTGAATGTGGTGGAGGGCAAACCTAGGAAGCCCCGTAGTCCAAGTGGAGACTGTCAGAGCAGCCACTGTGGGGACCAAAGCAGGTACAAGTGGTCAGGGGGCTTAGGTACCTGAATTTTGGTGACTTCTGGAACACAGGTGTCCATGTCAGGCAAAAGCAGGTTGATAAGAATATTCTCTAACCCAGCAGAAGGTGTGAGCAGAGGTGCCCAGTGAGGGAGGAACATGAGCCCTAAGGATGTCGCAGTGGTCCCGCAGGGTGAAGAGGAAGTTTGGGTACAGGTGCTCAGGACCTTGGTCCCCAGGACTGCCCTTTCCCCCCACTTAGTCTCCTTACCCTGGCCAAAGGCTAGAAATCGATGGTCAGAGAGGCCTGTTAGGGTATGTGGGGCTGGTGACCTTTGGATTGTCAAATGGCTCCTCAAGAGATCTTGAAGGCCAGGGAGTCCCCAGAGAAACTCTCCTCGCCTGCCTGCAAGCAGACCTTTGTCCTGGAGAGAGCCTTCCATCACCTCAAGACTGGGATGGGACTGGCTGCGAAGTCCCTATGCCTGACTCCCCAATTCTGCTTCTCCAGTAGGGTCCTTACTGTTCTCCGAGGGGGGGGCCGGGAGAGGAGGAGCCGGCGATGTGCACCAGCCGACGAAAGGTCAGTGATCCCATGGTCCCCAGACAGTCCAGCCCTTGCCCTGCTGTAGGCTAACTGCCTTCTGGGAGGAGAGGAGTCTTCACAGGTGTATGGCACCTCCCTGTGCCTTTTCTCCAGGCCGGCAGTGGGCCTGCACCCCACCGCCATTCCCAGGGCACCGTTCCACAGTAGTGGAATTTCACTTTACAGTAGTGAAGAACCCCAACCTCCATCTCCTTCCCAAAGTTCAGCCAACCCGATGACCTACCAGAACACAGATGCCCTTTTCCATGAGTGGTCAGGCCCATAGCAAAAGTGTTGCTATTTCAGGGTGACAGGTGGCAGGGTACCATCATAGTCTAGAAGCCTGCTAGGTATCTTGCCTGGGGAAAACTGGCAACATCTGTGTGTCACCTATATTGTTCCAGTAAGCCTCGGTGAAATTTAGTGTGGCCATCATTGCTTTCATTTTATAGCTGGGGAAACAGGCACCGGTGAAAGCCCCAGACGCCAGCATGGGCAGGCCGCTTAGTGTTTTAGAGCACGGGATCCCAGCCTATTTTTTTGGCCAGAGGCTGCTTCTTTCAGGACCCTTTGCTGAGAAATGTGCAGGCCTCTCTGACAACTCTCAAAGCTCCGCGGTCAGGCCAGAACCTCACGCCTTCACCTCCATCTTCCAACTAGTGCCCTCCTGGGCTTGTACCATCCCGACCTCGCTCCCAGTTCTTGGAAAAAGCAGCGATGCTTTCTCCTTGCTGGCAGTCTCCCTGAACTTCTGGGCCAGCCTGGACACTTCTACACCCCCTTGGATTCAGTCTTACCACATCCTAACTGTCACTCTATCTGTTTGCTGGCCTTGTGGTTCTGAACTCCAGAACTCGAGGACAGGATTTTCATTGTCTCTTTCCATTCTCTGCGCAGCTCTCGGCATATATGTAGGCATGAGCTTAGCACATTAATTTAATTTAATTAATTTTGATAGGGTCTCACTGTAGTTTTGGCTGACCTGAAACTCACTATGTAGACCAGGTTGGTCTTGAACTCACACAGAAACACATCATCTGCCTTCTGAGTGTTGGGATTAAAGGTGTGCACACCTGGCTCACAATTACTTTAAATGAGTGAATGGTCACTGTCTCCAGGGGTCTCTGATGGCCTAACAAATAACTCCAATAAACCATGGTCCATGTAAGTGGCTAGAAACCGCAGACCTTGTTCAGAGGAGTTAATTTACTTACCCATCCATGGAGGAGTGAGCATGTGCACCTTCACAAAGTCATATTCAGGGGCAGAGTCATTTGGGGCTGAATTGTGTCCTAACCTGTCCATCATCATTCCTGCGGCAACCTGGGAGGTAGACTGACTCCAGGGGAGAAAGCTGGGCTTAGAGCGGCTGTAACTTGGCCAAGGTCACAGAGCTGGTTGGCAGAGCCAGCACCAGTGCCCAGGCCTTCTTTCTCACATCACATTTCCTCCCCCAAGGAGCTGTACAAGGTGTTACTAGGCAGTAAGTGCCAAATGAGCAGAACACACAGCCGTGGTTCCCCAGAGCCAGAAGGGGTCAGAGGGGGCTGGAGATCGTCCCAGAGGACTTAGAGCTGGGTCTGCAAAGGGGGCAGCTGTGTCCCTCCCTTTCATGGCACTTGGAAACCCAGGCAGTTCCGGCCACATTCAGCTTTGTTGGGAACACTTGTGAGGCCGCAGACTCCCTGATGGAGAAGCAAACAAGTGACTCCCTTTCCACACTAGGAGCCCTTAAGGGTTGTAATTTCTCACGTGCTGATGGGAGTTGTAGTTCTTGGTCGTGACTTGCATGGCTGGTGGAGCAAAGCGCCCCCTGGCGCTACAGGATCTGAGCATCCCGGGTCCAGCTAGTGCTCAGGAGCTACCAGGGCTACACTATACATTCTGATCCCCAAAGTGCCCCCCACCCCAATCAGGGCCCTTGAGGGCTCACCCCTGCTCCATCAAGGTTCTCTCTGTGTCCCCCACTCTCTTGCTCTCTCTTATTTAGTTTTCTTGCTGCGATTGCCCACCTGCCTCTCACCCCTCTCCTTAAAAGCCTTCAGGCTCCTTTGGACAGCTCTGTGTCTTTCCATCTCTGGGCCGAGAAGCCTGGGGTCTAGTCAGTTCAGCCTAGCAGCATAGATGGCTTTGCCTCCTCCCCTGGGTCCACCTGGGGAGTCCAGGAATGGCCTCATTTCTGCTCTTGGCTTTGGCAGCCATGGTCCAGCCTCAACCCTGCCTCTCTCCTTTTTTTTTTTCCTGACTTCTTTTGTTTGGTCCCAATCACTTTTTCAGGTGGCTGCCTTCTATTCCCTTCCTGCTGTCTGGATCTCTGCAATGTTATTTGCTTTGACCGCAGTGAAGGTGAAGGAGTGGGAGGAGAGGTCTGACTTCTGGGTGGGGCTAACAGTCTGGGTGGTAAAACCAAGGTCAAATGCATTCCCTTTTCTGGTCCTTGAGCCCCCTGGCTCTGTCAGTGTCTGAGCAGCAGGCCTGGTTGCTATGGAAACAAT
The DNA here is from genome assembly GCF_982192425.1 of Myodes glareolus. NCBI lineage: Eukaryota > Metazoa > Chordata > Mammalia > Rodentia > Cricetidae > Myodes > Myodes glareolus. The sequence goes on along the minus strand of NC_142032.1, from coordinate 55,559,375 downwards.
AAAGCCCCAGAAAACTGTGGCTTTAGTTCCCTAGAGGTCCCTGTCCCCTTTCCATGCTGGCTGGCCCTCCTCCTTACCTGTCCCCTCAGGGCTCTCTCCTGTTCTTTATCGATAAGGTTCCGTGTTACCTCTCTTTCCCTCACAGTCCTGTCTCCATGTCTCTTCTGACCCACTGCTGGCCCATCTTTGTCCCCTTCCATACTGGGCTCCCCACATCACCATTAAACACATCTTTGTCTTTGCTGGCGGCCTCACCTTTGTTTCTGGTCCCCTAAATAGACAGAGGGAGGGATTCAGATTGTCCCTGTGTGGCCCATGCCCTACCCCCCTCAGCTTGCTGTCCTGTGGCCTCAGGACACAAGACCTTGCCAGCTGCAGTGAGGGCTATGCCAGGCACTGGGGCAGCAGCTGGTGCCTTGGCATCCGGATGCAGTGGGGGCCGAGTGTGGGCAGCCTGCCTGGAGGGAGAGAGGCAGGCTGTGTATGCTGGTGAAGAGTTCTGTAGAATCTGCAATGAGAGACCCTCACTTTCATACATAGAACTGCGGCTCAGCTCTGCCCCTAGGGGAAGGTGGGTGCCTTGTAGTGGCCCTCTGTGCCCATCACATCGTTCCCACTCTTCCTGGGGCCTTGAAAACATCTCGGGAGAAGCTCAGATAGTTCAGCCTCTGCCTAAAGACCCTCAAGATACAGTCCTGTTTGCCTCTTATCCACCCAGGGAGGAAGCAGGATCAGTATTTGCTGACAGAGACAGAAGTCGCTGCCTGGGTGCAGGGCTTCTTGCTCTTGATTTGGAATTGGGTTCTCTACCCCGTGCTTGTGCTCTGGTGTGTGAAGTTGAGGGGCTGGACCCCAACTCTCTGCTTCCAGTCATGGTACTTTTGCTTGTCGCCCACTTGCAGACCGCCAGCAATCCCTATGGCTCTTCCAGGAGTCATGGCTTCCCCCCAAAGAGGGGCAGGGGAAAGGACCTTGGGCTGGGTGCTGTGTCCATGTACACACACACACACACACACACACACACACACACACTATAGCTGGGTGTTATACGCACACACAAAGACTGGGCATTGTGTCTATATGTACAGGTACATAAACACACATATGCACACAGGTAATACACATCTACACATCCATGAGTATACACACACGAGAGCCAGGCCCTCCCATGCCACTCCCTTGGCATCTATGGGTGACACACCTGGTACTGTGAGGCTTCTTAGGTTAGAGGATGAAGCTGGGAGAGGAGAGAGGGCTGGCATGGTGAGCACCCACGGGAATGCAGCGGAATGGCCTGTCTCCTGGTGACAATGCCCTGTACTTGCATTGCCTTCCCATGTGTCGTGTCCCTGTCCCTCTCCACTCCATGGCTTCCTGATCTTCTCATCTTTGCAGGGCTAGGCAGACCTACTGGTCCCAACACTTAGGGACAGTCCTGAAGTTGCCCCTGTCCCTGGGTACTGAGAATAGCTGTTGCCAAAGAAGAGGCAAGTGGAGAGGTGGGCTGCTCAGGAGGCACTCCCAGGGAGAAGGCAGGCAGTCGGTCTCTTGCGTCTCCCCCACGTGCCTTTGTTCCGGGGTGGCAGGGGTTGGGAGCATTGCTAGGGTGGAGACGGTGAGGCCTGTGGCTTTGTCTGGCCCTATGGCAGCTTAATTGTCAGCTGTCAGTGTGAGAGCCACTTAGCAGCCTCCTGCTTTGGAAATGGACCTGGGGGAAGCTGACTTTTGGTAGCAAAGACAGCAGGGTCCAGGTTGACAGGATGTAGGAGGGGAAGAGGGCCTAAGATTAGAGTTGGGACCATAGGATTCCAGTGTCCAGGACCCGTGCTTGGGTTGCTGGAGGTGAAGGGGGAGCCTCTGCTGTACCCCACACACTCAGCCTTCTCCCGTTTTCCCAAACCATGGCGTCCAGGCAAGGAGGAATTTGTGGCAACCTTCAAGGGCAATGAGTTCTTCTGCTACGACCTGTCACACAACCCGATCCAGAGCAGCACTGACGAGATCACACTGGCCTTCCGCACCCTGCAGCGCAACGGGCTGATGCTGCACACGGGCAAGTCGGCCGACTACGTCAACCTGTCCCTCAAGTCCGGGGCTGTCTGGCTGGTCATCAACTTAGGCTCGGGTGCCTTCGAGGCCCTTGTGGAACCCGTCAATGGCAAGTTCAACGACAACGCCTGGCACGACGTCCGGGTTACACGAAACCTGCGCCAGGTAGGGGGAGCAAGAAGGTCAGGGGTCAGCTGTATCTGGGGCAGGACATGCGTAGAGGACACAGAGATGCCTTGGGTTGGGGTGGGAGAAAGCAGGGCTGGGCAGTGAGGTGCGGTTTGAAGAACAGAATTTGGGGCTGTGTGAACGTGAGGTGTGGCCTCAGCTGTGCGCTAGGCTTCCGAGACCTTAGCTAGGGAGCTGAACTAGAAGGAGGCTGGAGAGCTGTCCCTGGGCAGAAGCCTGAGGCCAAGAGTAGGGCTGGGCTCAGACTGGTAGGAGCAGCTAGGGTTTCAGGGCGTGGTGCTCAGGGGGGTGATGGGCAGGAGGGTGCTGCAGACTTGGGAGAAGGAAACTGGAGCCTGGAGGAGGGCCTAGTGTGTCGTGGGGTGGGAAAGGGGTCCTGTAGGGTGGGCAGCAGGACACTGAGGAAAAACAGAGATACAAGTGGGACAGAATATGGTCTTCCCTGCAGGGGGCTTTCCCAGGACAGGAATAGCTGAGAAGGAGGCAGCAAGTGGCTGAGAGTCAGAACCAGGGAGGGCGCCTGGCCCTGCTGCTCGCAGGGTATTTGCTTTTCTTCCTGTGTGACAAAGCCAGGCTTTCTGTCATGTCCGTGTTTACCTTCTGCTGGCTGAGCCAGCCTACAGAGAGGCTCAAGGAGGTCTTGGGGGTCAGCCCCTGCATGTAGGACGACACCCTTCTCTGCATCGTTCCCTGTACTTTCAGACACTACATACATGCTCTTAGGAGTGGCCACTCCTCTTCACCGCTCTCAGGGTTCATCCACAGTGGCTTCTGATGATAAGGTGTCTCTCTGGCTAGACTGTGCTAGACGGGAGCCTTGTGGGTAATTTCCATCCCTAGGAAGTCCCCGTGTTCAACCACACTGACCTTTTTCACTACTAGGTGAAGCTCCTGAGTGTTCCCTGGGGACTCCTGTCTCCACTTCCCCACAATGGCTTCTCTGCTGACTTACTCCGGGGACTTCAGTTCTTCATTCTCTGGGGTCCCCAGCCTTGTAGCTAGCTGGCAGCAAGCTCTTGCAGCTTCATCTTTCCATGGCTAAATGCAACCAAGAACACCAAACAATCCTGGCTGTGGAGGCTGCATCTCAGGGTTTCATGGCTGCTTTCTTGCTAGTGAATTCTTTGGACTTCCTGTTTCCAGTGGTGGCCAACCCTCGGTGTTGTTCATCTCCTCTACTCCTTTCTTCCACTGGAAGCCTCTCAGTGGTGCTCAAAATTCCTGCTGACCATCTATCCCTCCTACCTGCTCCTCCCTCCTACCTGCTCCTCATTTGACATCGCTAGGGGATAATCTGATGGAGAGTCCCTCCCCTAACACCTCTTCCTGTGCCTTGACAATGTCCTGCTCTTTCTGGAAGCCTGCAGCAGCTGTCCTATGTGGATGTGCCTTTTCTCGGTGCCCCCTCTCCATGCTCTGTAGAGTGACATGCTGTGGAGTTGCTTCTTCTCCATGCACACTCCCACCCTGTGTCCTGTCAAGCCATTCCCCAGTCAGAGCGCCGCCTGGCGTGTTGTCCCCTCTAGAGCAATCAGGGGTGTGCAGTGCCTCTGTGATGCCTTCCGGTTTCGCACACCTATTGTGGGGAAATGTGCCTTAAGGGGGAAGCCGCCTTAGGTGCCTTTTGCTCCCTTCCTTGCTGTCGCTAGGACTAGAGCTGTCGCTGCTGCTATCTTCTGCGAGTCACTGCAAGCCCACAAATCTTCATGTGCCATTTGGCCAAAAAACCATGGTGAGCCATACCTGATACAGAGTGGAGAAGGACGTGCGCCCTGCCCTTGCAACTCCTGGGACAGGATGGAATTGTTCCAAATAAATAGAGCAGGGGCTGGAGAGAGGGCTCAGTGGAAAAAAAAATACTAATCACACAAGTGTGAGGACCAGAGTTCAGGTCCCCAAAACCCTTGGAAAAGCTGGGCAATCATGGTGGATGCCTGAAATCCCAGCACTTGGGAGATAGACAGAGGGGTCCCTAGGGTGCTCTGACTAGCTGGACTATTGAGAATGGGCAAGCTCTGGGCTAAGGGAGAGGCTCTATTTAACAAAGGAAGAGTGCCCAGTGACATCCAGTGGCAGCTTCAGGTCTCCACATGAATTTACACATGTGTCATGTGCACTCATGCCCATACATGTGTCCACATATGTGAACACACATATACACACAGACACTCATGCCACACACATGCAAAAGTAGATGAAATACGTAAATGAACTAATTTTAAAAAATGATCAGAATAAGGCAGTCCATATGCCCAGTGGACCACAGAAGCAATGATGGGAATTGGGAAATTTCCGGAAAGGAAGGAGAGGTCCATTGTAATGCTGAGCCACTCTCATGGATGCAGTGACTGACACATGACCTCAGCACACAAAGTGTAAAGTGTGACCCGTGTTCAGCTCTTTCTCAAAAATGTGCATCATGGGTGTAAGTTGATGATGGATGGAAATTCTCTTCTACTGGATCATTCTATGAGATTATAGACAGGGCATGCTGACCCAAAAGCGGGGGCGATGGGCCACAGAGAGTGTCTGCTTAAAGACCTTGATGGAGGAAAACCCTCTTTACAAAGGGCTCCTGGGGAATTTCTTTCGCTCTAGAACCCATGGGTGTGAGGAACAGGACTATATTTGGGGAATTCTTCTTGGCTTAGCTCCAAGGCTCATGCTCTGGAGTTTTTGTCCTTGAGCAGGGCCCGTGCCCTGCCAAACTCTTTGTCTGCCTGTTTTCTGAGAGTTTCAAGAGAAACTTCTTTGTTCTTGTTGCTGCAACAGTGTCTCTTCATTCACACTGTGCCAATGTCTGGAAGCTTTCTGGGTCATCATAACTCATGGGGTGCTACTGGCATCTTGTGGGTAGAGGCCAGAATTTGAGCTATCACTACAGTTTGTAATACAGCCCCGCAACAAGGAATCATCTGACCTCAAATGTCAGTGGTGCCTCTGGGGAGATTCCCTGTTCATCCAAGTGTGTTGAGAGTCTAGATGACGTCCTAGGATTTGAAGAACCCTGCTATAATCACAAGGGTGGTAGAGGGTGAAGTGGCTTTTACCAGTGCTCTACCTCCCCCAAGTTTTGTAGGTGGGGAGTAGGCCAGGGGCATAATATAAGAAATGACATCAGGATGGGGGGCGTAGCCCAGTGACAGACGCTATCTGTCATGCATCAAGGCCATGGGTTCCATCTTTAACATCGTGTCGGGATAAAGGAGACAGAAATGATAGGGCAGGTGGCAGTACCCACAGTGCTGCAGCCTCCCCGTTATTCTCGGTGTGACTGGAGTGGCTGGGAGATGGCTTCCTGGAAGGAACTTACCCCAGACTAACCGGTTAGCTATGGGGCTGGTTAAAGGCCAGCTCCAAACACGTCGGGTGTAGGTGGTCTTCCCTAGAACATGTCTTGGAACATAGCAGTTGAGTCCGGAGGGCTCCTGACTGACACAACATGTTCTTCCTGTCTCCTTTCGAACTCAGCTCTGAAGGCTATTATGATAGACAGTCCCCCGGGGATCTTGGCAGGATCAATTGGTTACCACTGAGGGTTCCCTGAAGTCTACTTTTAATCCTAGACTTACTCACCTTCCATACCTCTATGTATTTCCCACGGCCATATAAGAATATGCAAAACCATTTATCTTTAGCCAACACCAAGCTTGAAAGAGAAGCTGGCTAGTAAAATATCACATGGTGTTTCTCTTGCTCGCTCAGATGATGCCTTTTCTCAGTATAGACACTTTCAGAATCTCCTCTGGGCTTCAAGAATGGAGTTCTTCAAGGATGAATTCCTCAAGGCTGTAGAGTCTGTAAGGATATGTTGGCCCTGGATAGGACACTCAAGGATAGAACCTTCAAGGATGCAGTCATCAAAGATGGGGTCCTCAAAATGGGTTCCCTGTAGAATGGAATTCTTTAGGATGGGGTCCTCGAAGAAGGCATCTCCCAGGAGAGACTCCTCAGGGATGGGATTCTTAGAATGCACTGGATGCTGCGGACACCAAGATGATGAAGTCCTGAGTGTTGGGCGCTCAAGCGTGCAGTCCTCCATGGATGAAGTCCCCTGTGCTCTGAGGAAAGCTCCCACTCAAAGGCAGAAGCCCCAGGCCGGTGGAGTCTGTTCTCTTGCCTCCCACCTCTCCCAGCACACAACATGTCTTAGATCCTGGATTTGCAGCGTTCTGGACCTATCTACACTGACTTTCCTTGCTTGTCTCTTCCTTCCCACAACTATCCCAAGGGGCCCACCCGTTCACTCTCTGCTGGCAAAGTCTAAGAGCTGGGATTTGAGTCAGACAGCTGTCAGCAAGTTATACAACTCCCGAGCTCCAGTTCCCCGTGGGCAAAGTGGGAAGGGAATGCTATGACCGACTGGATGTAGAAGATGTCTTTCCACGTTCAGCACACTGCTTGGCACGATGTGGGCACTGAAGGGCTCACTGCTGCTGTGACCATTAACTGGCCTTCTTTTTCCTCCCAGTTTTTCAACTGAGATGGAACCTTCTTCATAAAGCTTCCTTGGCCCACCCCATAGCCAGCTCTTGTCTGCTGCGTTGGGTTCCTGAGAACTTGTATTCTGGGCCTCTCATCGCACCCTGCGTGTGCGTTAACACTTGCGTCTGTTCTTTTCCTCTAATTCCGGGTTTTAAGCAAATTGAGGGTTTAAAACCAGCAGCGGTGGGTCCTGTTTAGCTGTTTTTCTAAGTTCTTTCCTTGGTTCATTTGGTTTTCTTCAAGAAGCTTTTCCTTTTTTTTTCTTTTCTTTTTTTCTTTTTTCTTTTTTTGACACCTTGAGGCTGGAACCTGGGGCCTTGTGCATGATAGTCAAACACTCTATCGCTCAGTTAAATACCCAACCGTTTAGTCTCCTTCTTAAACCCAATTGATCAGATTTTGGAAATGAAGACCCATGTCCAAAAGGAGCATATCCAAGTACTTCATATGAGCAACTGTCTCTGGGTATGGTGGGGCACATCCGTAATTCCCCAAATCTGGAGGCTGAGGCGGAAGACTAGCCTGGGCTATGTATGGAGACTCTGTTTCAAACCAACAAGCAAAATGCTGAGGTGCCCTTTGTCTTCTTTAAAGAGGCTCTGATCGGCTTCCAAAGAGTAGCGTAGCTTGCCCTGCCTGCCCTGTTCAGGGCCATGCTGTCTGTGTCTGCCAGGCTGCACTGGACTATTTCTCCATGTTCAAGGACCTCATTTATCTTTCGTTTCTCACCTGGAGTGTGTGCGCGCACATCTGTTTGACAGTGTGTCATCACATAGCTTTGGTTGGCCTTGAACTCGCTATGTAATTCAGACTGGCCTCACACTCTCAGAGATCCACCTCCCAGGGGCTGGGTGGGATTAAAGGCATGCAAACACACGTGGCCTTACAGAGTTCTTATGACAATTCTGTGGATGGGAGCTATGACTCCCGTTTCACTGATGAGAAAACTAATTCCCCCCCCCCCCCCCCCAGAAAATAGGCTTGTTTGAGCCTGCCTGGGTAGGAGTTAGGAGGCCATGGAACCTGAAATCTGACTTGAAGCCACTTCATTTCTTGGCCTCTTGCAGGTGACTGGCGGCTTGTTGTCTGTGAAGGATGCCCAGGAAGCTGTAGTCTCCTGGGCTTCTGACTTTCTTAGTCCCAAATCTCACGACCATCGGCATGGTATCTCTTGACTTCCGGCCTGAGAGGGGGAGCCCTTTCCTTTGTCCTGAGCTGCGTGCAAGTGCGCGCTCACAGGCTGTCCTCAGCCCAGACTTCTGAAGTTCGCATCTGCAGTCCTCCTCTTGGGGTCTTTAGGGGGCTGGAGGCACCCAGAGTTCAAGGTAGGGGTGGGGTATAGTTTTCTCCAAAGCCATTTACCCAGGGTAAGTTCTCTTGCTTTGATGACTGGCTCCCCTCTGGCTGGGACGCTCTTCTCATTCTTGCCCTTTGCCATGCTTGTGCTTCTGGGCTCTAGAAGCAGAGAAAGTATTAGGGTTTATTTGCTGGCTAGAAGTATGAGCTCTTTAGATCTGGGCCTTTCTCCATGGGCCACTGTACTGCAGGAAGAGCCTCTGATGGAAGCTCTGTTCTTGTATTTAACTGTAGGAACCTCCTGATCACCATGACGGTCTGCATCCTCCACTCCTAGGGCTACAGGCGCTGGTCTCATCTGTCCCAGCCCTGCTGTTTCTTGGGGGAATCTGGATCTCTTGACAAATTAGTAGAAGGCTTGGGGTTTGCATTACATCTTTTCCCCCATCCTGGCTTTAACTGTCTGTTTTTCCCATTGACACTGGAGCTTCCTTTGGGAAGACTGACCACCACCTCCACCCCAACACACACCCTGCTTCATTTTCTATAACAAGTCAGAGCCATCCTTGGATTTTTCCTTGTGGTGTTCTTTCCCCAGCCTTGTTCAACTGCTGCAACCATATCAGACGATTCTTTTGGGGTGCCATCAGCCTGGCTGCCCTGAGGTTGATTGTGCGTTGCTCTAACTAGCTGGTCCTCTTCATTTCATGACAGTCCTGCCAGCTGGCAGTCTGGACCCTCTTGTCACAGGCTAGCACCTCGCTCCTAACGTTGCGCTGGGGACTAGACTCCCCTCTTGCTCTGTAAACTGATTCCCCATAGCTAGTAATTAATATTGGCTACTCAGCACTTCCAGCATCTTAATATTGACTTCTGCTACTTTTGATTATATGAGTCCCTTATTAGTTGCCTTAATCAATTCCTCTTGTGCGCACTGGGTACAAGAGCTCTTTAGCCAACAGAATCGCTGTCCCCAGAATACCGCTCCTCCCATCACAGTCTTAGGTTTGCAGTGTAGTGTTTGGTGGGTATCAGGCAACTGTGTCCCTCCATCACTGGTCCTCAGCACAGCGGCCTCGGTGCTCTCCAGAGACCAGGTGATTCTGCAATAGGAGGAAGAAATGGAGTTAGGAGTACATAGAGGTATGCTATTTAGAGATAAGGTCAAAGAATGTTTGGTTCAGAGCAGGTAATGCTGAGGTCCTGGGGCCTCTGTGGGCTTTTTTCTACAGGCAGAGAGGGAGTGAATTTCTGACTGGTTGTGAGAAGCGGAGGTTCGGGGGCTATGGGTGGCCATGGAAAGAGCCTGGTTCCTGGGAGACTGTTACCTGTTCCAGGTGTTGAAGGATGCTTAGCTGTCCATAGGAAGACAAGAGAGCAGGGAGGGTGGCTGAAGAGCCTGGGGGGCTTTGGGAAGGGGTTAGCACGGCCCCTGGACAAAGTGGACAGGCAGGAGGGATTGACTAGGGGGGCAATGGGAGGAGGGAGGAGAGGGAGGAAGGCTTGGGATGGTGCGGACATGAACCCTCTACAGCCTGAGGAGGGCTAGCGTCCCCTCCCCAAGCCCGCTGTGATGGTGGCTCACTCTTCAGTTCTCCAGGAAACAATGGAGGGGGAGCCCCTCTCTCCCAAGGATCCCTGAACCTATTTGCCCATCCTCCATCCCCAGGAAAAGCAGATACCCACATCCCCTCCCAGGCTGTCTTTGGCCTCCAAAAGAAATCGCCTCTTGTCCTTGCCAGCCCTGTGATTCTCTAGGGGCGTTGCCCACCCTTCTCCTAGCCTGCCAGCCAGCTGGCCTGTCACCAACCAGTTAACTCATTAACACGACATGGCCACTGGTCAGCCAGTTGGCCAGCACCATCTCACTCCTCAGCCAGTTCTCTGGAAAGCCATCTGGGTGACCAGTCAGCCAACAAAGCCATCCGTCCACTCCTGAGTCAGTGCCCACCCCTTCTCACCCCGTGCCCCCTTCTCCCTCCCTTAACTCCCTAACATCTCAGGACTACTAATCCTGCATACTGGGTCTGCTTCTTAACCCTCCCTTACCCTCTCCTGTTGGAAACCCCCCTCCCCCCGTTGCCAACTCTGTGTGTGTTACTAACACGCTTATAACCCAAGGGACCGAGGGATGGGCAGGGACAGGTGGGGCCAGGTATGAATGAAAAACCGAACTAACTTTCTGTCTCATCCGCGGAATGTTGGCCATCTTTAAGTCTCTGCTTTCTTGGTCCAGTTTCCTCTTTTGTTGTTGTTGTTCTCTACTAACCAAGGTCTCTAACTGTTCCCCTTCTCTGCAGACGTCCTTCGGGAGGGCATGAGGGGAAGAGGAATCCAGAGGCGGGGCTGGGGAGGCGTTGGGAGAAGAAGGGGTTTGATTTTGTGTGTGTGCTTTCTTCCTCCCATTATAAGTTTTCTTTAAACACTTCTACTGAACCTGTGGTGGGAGGGTTTGAACAACCAAGCAAATACATATGGCTGTATCTCCTCCTTCCTGGAGTTTCACAGTTGGTCATTTTATTTTTTCTTTTCTTTTTCGTTCTGTTCTTTTGTTGTCCTTGTTTCTTTTCCTTTCCTTTTTCTTTCTTTCTTTTTTTTTGACACCCCCCCTTCCCCCTCTCCGGTGAAGCACGCAGGGATTGGACACGCTATGGTAAACAAACTGCATTATCTGGTAGATATCACTCTAATTGTCTTACCGTTTGGTTTGCCGTGGGTTTTTTAACTGTTCGATTCTCCCACTTTTGTTTCTCTCTCCTCATTTGGTTTTTGCTCTTCCAATTGCTTTCCTTTCTCTTTCTTTTTTTTCTTTTTGTGTGTTCCAGGCAACCTTTAAGTTTTACTCCTTTTCCTTTAGTTTCCCCTTTTCCCTTTTTCTTTTCTTTTGATCCAAAGTCAAGCCCAAAAGGCAAATGGAAATTCAGGCATTTGATGGGGCCCTGCCCTGTACTCTGCCTCTTGACAGGGTCTTGGCCTGAGAAACCTGGGGCAGACCCCGTGTTCATCAGCTCTGGTTAGACCAGCCCGATGCTGGGCTGATTTTCATTACTTTCTTCTGTTCTTTCCCTTGCTCCTTGGTTTTTGTTTATATTTAGTTTTTTTTTTCTCTTTGATTTGGTTTCTTTCTTGGTCTCCTGAAAATCCATGGAAAACACCATCCCATGACACGCTACGCTATGCTCACCGTCAGCTCCAGACAGGGGCCCCTCAAGCTGGGAAGAGGGCTGGGGATGCCATCTCCAGTGGCGGCCAGCTGGGCATGTCCCCATGAGGGGGTGGCCTTGGGACCTCCTTCAAGTCACCAGTTCATACCAACTTAGGGGCTGCCTCATGCTGACTGTTGCCCCCCTACTTCCCAGCCTTGAGGATTCCCAGCTCTGTTTCCCTCACATTTTGCATGGCATGAGTGGTCTTTCCCCCCACCAGGGATAGCGTCCAGACCCCCCCCACTGCTCTGCTGCTCTGACTAACACTGTGTTCCACACTGTCTTCCTTCCCCTCCAGTCCCATCCCGTGTCCCTTGCCTCTCCTGCATGGCCTCTGACAGGGCTTGGTTTCCTTCCCTGTTGAGGGCATGAGGAGGAGTCTCAGAAGAGATAGGATGGGGGCAGCTGTCCTTGCCAAGCTCCTGTGTTTGGGTTGGTCTCCATCCTGGTGAATGCTGTTGTGGGTGTCAGTGTAAAGGCAGCTGGTGTGTGTTGGTGTGTGGGTGTGACTGTGTGTAAATGTTGGTGTGATATTTAGGGGTGTTAGTGGGAAGCCGTGCTGTGTGTTTGGGAGACTGCTGGTTCTTTGCATGTGTAAGTGCTGGTGGGAACGGGGGTGCAGGCTTGGATGGGTTCTGGTGAGGATTCTGTTTGGAGGCGGGCTGATGGGGCTGGTTCTTCAGTGCAGGTGCAGTGCACGGCAGGCAGTGAGGCAGAGAAAGGGTTGGGAGGGCCCCATCCTCCTTCTTCTGCCTGCCTCAGAGAGTGTGCCCTCAGGCCCTGCAGTGTGAGATCCCCTGGGATTCCCTCATGCCTGCCCAATTCCGGCTCCACAGCAGCCGGTTAGTCATTGCCTATTAATAATGCAGAGTGATTGAACACCAGGCTGGGGACCCTGCAGATGGACGTGTCTGTTCTCATGGGGTGGGAGGAGCTTGGGGCAGCTGCCTGATTTGCCCAGCCTACCAGGTCTGCCTGGCTGGAAGACTAGGGAGCAGGGAGGTATCAATGCTGGAGTACCTAGCCTGAAAGGCCCTTTATGCCCCTCAGAAGGCTTCACCTCTGAAGCCACAAGGAACCTTTGCCGACACTTCTGTACGTGTGCCATGTGTGTGTTTTCCTTCACCCACATAGACTAGTGTCCATGGCTAGTGTCTTCCCAGCCAAGGTCAGTCTGATCCCTTGTGTGGTCTCCCTGGCTTCCCAGGGTTCCAATGGAGCCTGCTCTGAGGTCTGTCCTGGCTCTTCACTGGCCCTGTTTCTCCAGCTGCTGCTTTTGTGAGTTACACTCTGCTGTCCTTGAGAACCTGCCAGGAGCTGGACATTAAGAGCTTTCTTTACTAGATGATGAGAGGACTCACCTGACAAAGATGTTTGCCATCAAGTCTGGTAACCTGAGTTCAATTCCCAGAACCCACATGGTGGAGAGAGAACTGACTCCTCCAAGTTCGTCTCTGACCCATACATTCATGTGTATATGCATGTACATACATAACATATAAATGTAATTTTTAAAAAGTATAATTTTAAAAAAAGAACTTTTTCTGTAGAGCTTCTCTGGATGGCCAACCTGTGACTCTGGGGACAGGGAGCCAAGATCAACTCAGGTGATCTACCCAAGTACCAGGAGGGATATCACCCTAGGATTAGGGCCCAACAAACCTTCTTTCTAGTCTCCATGGTGCAATTCTGACCACATGGGCCCAGGCAATTCCCTAAGCTCCCAGTAGACTAATGGTGTATATGCCTAGCTTGTACCACAAGTCTGTGAGAAGATCAATCAAGGCAACACAAGTTCTGTGCTCTGGAAAGGAATTATAATTTCATTAAGCTTAATAAAGTGCTGGCCAATTCCCTCTGTTACCAGGGCAGGGATGTTATGTGAAAAGTGGTTCCCTTCCTGTAGCAGACCCAGAGGGATAGGCATCTCTGGTCCCACTGGAGATCCTATTACAGCCCCTTGTTAGGAACCAGTCTCAAAATAACTTCATGAAACCTCAGGATGCTTCAGAGATGTGGAGGAAGAAAGAAGAATGGCTTACTTCAGACGGTCAGGAAGCCAGCAACCCTGCCCAATTGCAGGGCTAATAAAGAAAGAACCTACTAAATTCTGAGCCTGCAAGGTCCATACTCCCTGAATCATCAGCACAAACAGGGGAATGAATCTGTTGCCTTGCACAGCCTTAGGACCCTGCAAAACTGTGCTAGGACTGGATCTTTTAGGCCCAGACTGAATAGGGCTCAGTAAGTTCTGATTTGCAGGGCACCCCTCAGATGGGTTTCATGTAGTTTTGTGTTTATTTTTCTGACTCACTCATTAGAACACGTAGGATCTGAGTGTTTCTCTTCGTGAGGAGAGTGGAAAGACAGAAAAGCCTCGCCCAGTTATCTCTGTTGATCGAGCACAATCAGGCTGATGAATGCTGCCTTGTGAAGCTAATATTGTTCATGCATACAGTAGGGCCTCAAAATAGCAACTTTTTTTTACATTAAGAAGCTTAATTTTTATTTTGTGTGTATAGGTGTTTTACTGGCATGTATGTGTGTCCACCATTTGCATGTTTGGTGATCCCAGGAAGCCAGGAGAGGATGTTGAATCTCCTGGAACTAGAGTTATAGATAGTTGCCATGTGGGTGCTGGGAACCGAACCCTGTCCTCTACAAGAGCAACAAATGCTTATAACTACTAAGTCATTTCTCCAACCTCCCCCACTCACTTTTTCTAAGACAGGGTTTTCTATATAGCCTGGAACTCATGGTGCTGCTTCCCAAGCACCGGAATTAAAGGCATGCTCCACTGTGCCTGGCTTTCTCTCTCTCCTTCTTTCTTTTTTTCTTTTTACAACTTTATGTATTTAATCTATTTATGTGCATAGTGAAGCATGTTATGGTGTGTGTGTGTGTGTGTGTGTGTGTGTAGGTCAGAGGCCAACTTAGATGAGTCGGTAACTTAGATGAGTCGGTTCTCTTTTTCCACCATTTAGGTCTGGGATAAAGCTCAGGTTATGGGTGCAGCAAGCACCTTTATTGGCCGAGCCTCCTCCAGCTATCTCCCTGGTCTACATCTTGAGCTTCATTTACATTTGATGATGCCTGGACTCCAGGCAGGAGGTTGAGCTTGTCCCCACTTAGCAGATGGGGAAGCTGGGCCCCAGAGAAAGCGCCTCCGTTTATACTACAGAGGAGTTTGTCATTTTCATTTAACTAATTGGATGCTTAGTCAGCCGGAAAGAGATAGGAGGGCCCAAAGTTGTTCACTCCTTGTATTTATTTAATTTTTTTCCAAGACAGGGTTACTCTGTGTAGCTTTGGTGCCTGTCCTGGAACTCACTCTGTAGACCCTGGTTGGCCTCAAACTCACAGAGATCTGCCTGCCTCTGTCTCACAAGTGCTGGGGTTAAAGATGTGCGACCCCACCACTCGGTTTTTTATTTATTGATTGATTTGATTTTTTTTGTTTTTGTTTTTGTTCACCCCTTTCTAAAGAAGAAAGTCAGAGCTATGTGTGGTGGCTCATGTCTTTAATCCCAGCACTCAGAAGCACTTGGTAGGCAGAGGCCTAATCTCTGAGTTTAAGGCCAGCCTGGTCTACTAAGCAAATTCCAGAACAGTCAGGGATACACAGAGAAAAGAAACCGTGTCTCAAAAAACCAAAAGCAAAAACAAAAACAAAACGATGCAAAAAACCCAACCCCCCACAAGCAAAAAACCCAACCCCCCACAAGCAAAAAACCCAACCCCCCACAAACAAAACAAAAACAAACAAACAAAAAAGAAAGAAAAGAAAGGCAAAATTGTTTTGACAGTTTTTTTTTTTTTAATCAGAAAGGCAAAATTGTTCTGGAAAACAGCAAATGACAAAGGAGAATGGAGATTTCTGATTTGAGGTCTTTCCTTCCTAAAATCCCTGAAATCCAGAGTTCAGCCCTTGTGGGAGGGCTCTGAGTACTGCCTGTGTCTGGCACAGAACATGAATCCAGCTCAGCCCTCAGCTAAGTTCATCTCCCTGCTCCCAGACCTGCTTCTGTCCTGTATCACCCTACGGGGCTGCTGGGAACTTTTTTGTGAACTAGTTGTTCTTAACCATAGCTTGTGCACCCTTGGAGTATATAATGACAGCAATGTGGTCTAACAGTAGACAGAACAGGCTGGAGCAATGGCTCAGTGGGTAAGAGCACTGTCTGGGACTGGAGAGATGGCTGTTCTTCCAGAGGTTCTGAGTTTAATTCCCAGCAGCCACATGGTGGCTCACTACCATCTATAGTGGGATCTGGTGTCCTCATCTGGCATAAAGTCGATAGAGCTGTCATATACATAAGATAAATAAGTGAATCAAAAACAAAAAAACAAAAAAAACAGACACAGGCTGCTCCCCCAGAGGTTTCAGGTTCAAGTCCAGGCACCCGAATGACAGCTCACAACCCCCTGACACTTCAGTTCCCTATGCCCTCTTCTGCACCCCACCAGCGTTGCATGCAAACCATGCACAAACATATATGCAGGTGAAACACATGAAATAAACAAGCCTTAAAAAGAGGTGCTAGCAGCCTAAGAGAAGACAAAACAGCCTGTCGGGGCAGTGTTACCTATATTGTCCCTGGGCTCAAGGAAGCCCATTCAGCTGCCCACAAGTTAAAGCATCTGCCGTCCATCTAACTCTCCCGAGAAATCAGACGTTAATGGTGCTGTGAGCTGCAATCATCCTTGGCCGGGGAATGGCTCCTGGTGCTGGCATGAGAGCTCCCTTTTCCCGGGGCACAGTAGCTATGGAGTATTTGCTCCATGTGGGTATATTTGTGGCTAGGACTTGGATTCCCATCCCACCCAGCCTTCCTGCACTGAGCTGAGGAGAGGAAGGGATGGTCGCTCCATTCAGGTCACAAGACCCTGAGCCTCCTCTAGCCAGACTCCCTGCTCTTGGAGAGTGAGTGTGCGGTTCTGGTCGTAGGCTCATCTTCTGGGCAAACACCCCTCTCATCCCCCCTGGCTTTCTTCGAACCCACCACATCGAGTGGGTCACTGTGGATCCTCTGCTGTGTCTTGAGGATCTAGCTGTGGTCCCCAGTGCCGCATGGAGAGGAGAAGTCAAGACCTCCTCCCCAGAGCCTTCTAGGATGTGTTGTGTGTGCAGAGGTGCGCAGGCTGATTGTCCATGGTGAATGGTGGAGGAATGCGTGATGAGGAAACTCAGGTCTGACGGTTCTTTCTCTGTCAGCCCCTAAACATCTCTGACCCCGTGGTTGCTCCTCTCTCCTCTTCAGCGGAAGGAAGCTTCTTCCTGCACTCCATGGCTCTCTCGCCTCCATCTCTGCTCTCCCCCACCTCCTCTACCCTGCATGCCTTCTCACCTGCTGGCTGCTTTTCTCTGGCTTGCCCGGGCAGTACCTGGTCCCCAAACCTGCTCTTCTAACCTGCATGGGTCCCAGCTGCAGTGGCTGTTCTGTGTGGCACGTGCTCCCTTCCTCCCCTCCTCCCCTGCTGGCCCCACCCCTTCCAGAAGCTTCATGGGGGGGATTGGGGGGCAGGGGTATCAAGAACCCCTGGGGTGGAGGGGGGCAGGGGAATTATTCCCCTGTTTCCTGCTTTTACTAACGAACCTGCCATTTTTGTGTCTGGACTGATTTGTCTGAGGGAACAGTTGGGTTTTACTAATCTTAAGTCATTCCCCTCCCTGCCTTCCCCAAACACCTTCCTCCACTCCCTCTACCCCCACTTCCTCTCCACCCACCGCCTTTTCCTCTACTCTCCCTCAACTTCTCCCCACCCACCTGGCTGACCCCCTCCTCAGCAGACCTCCCTATGCTCCCTGTCTCCTGCTAGCCTTTCCCCAGCCCTATGGGTCAGGAGAGGGAGATTAAGGTCATCCTTTCCCAACAGGGCCTCCTCCATGATTGATCGGAATGTAGCCAACCAGGCAAACTGAGATTTACTTTCAGCCTGGAAAGGGATTCAGGGGGATGTTTTGGGCCTCCGCAGTCTGCTCCAAGTCAGATCCTTCTAACTCAAACAGGGCCAAGAAAGGGCAACCTTGGTCTTGGCAAACGTAGTGGGATGAAGAGCGCCCAGAGCGTGAGGGAGATTCCAGGATGGTGCCCTGGTTTCAGAGACCAAGGATGGAGCTTCTGAAGGCGCTTAGGGGCCAGGAGGGGAGGGAGGAGTGATGAGCGCTGCCGTAGGCTCCCGGGAGTAGGTTTTAGCTGTAGATCCCCGAGCTGGCTCACAAGGCAACTTTGTGTGGACCTTCTGGGCTGTGCTGAGGTTAGTGGGGTTCCAGGGACATGGTCACGCCAGATGTTTGCTGGCAGCCTGATTGGATTGAGCTCACTTAGGCGCAGGAACTGATTGGCCGCCCAGTTCAGTCTTTTAGGACAGCAGTAGTGGACACGGAGGGAGAGAATGAGTATAATCATTGCCCTAGGGAGACCCCTCACCCGCCTCACCTTCCCTGACTACCCCCACCCCTTTATTCTGATCCCTTCTTCCTCTCTCCGGTTCCCCTCTACCCAGTCTAATCTCTAACCTCGTTTGCATGATTTTTGTGACTAACCTCTCTGACCCCTCCCCTTCTACCCAAACCCCATTTCCTAGCTTCAGGACAAGGTGGAGGGGGAGAAGAAATAAATGATTATGACCAATCCCCCCTCAAACAAGACTCAAAAGTATTCAGACTGCCCCCTCCCAAAACACCTGTCTCCTCCTGTCCTTGGACCCAGCTCTTCTAGCACAAGGTTTGATGGTTCCCAGGAGGTGGCTTCTTAAGTCTGTGCTCTGCCCAGCCCCAACTCTTCAGGCTTCAATCAAGCATGGGGGGCTTTTGGGTCCCCCATCTTAGGAGTTCCACTCCATCCTTCCGACAACAGAATACTGAAGACCAGCAGCTGAAGGTGGCCGGTGCTACAGATCGGAGCAGGGGACATGACAGCCTGTGACTGGCAGGTCCTTACTCCAATACCTTACCTGTAAAGGGGGTACTTTTGAACCATATTTGGGGAGCAAGAAGGACTCTAAGCTGCAGCCTATGGAAGTACAGGATGGGGTTGACAAAGAACCAGGTCTTTAGTGGTCCCTTGACTCTCCCGAGCCACAGACTCCTAGAGAGAGGCTTGTATTACCACTGCTATTGGCTCCTCTCCTTCAACCTTGCAGTGACTGAAGCCTCCTAGCGCTCCTCTGGGGCACTAAACTCTTCAGGGACCAGGTGAACCTTTGCTGAGTAGGGGAATCAGAGCTGCCTTCCCTAGCCCAGTGCCCAGGACCCCTTCAAACACCAGGCACAGCCCTGCTTTTGACATCTTGCTTTTTGGATGAATTTCCATCTTGGGCATGGTGTTTCCTTAGGTTCACCTTGGCTTCACTGTTCCTAGGGGTATCACAACAAGGGTACCATCTGCAGAGAAGGATGAGCTGTGAGCTTGGAAATAGCATAGGGCCACCTTCTTCTTTGGAAGATAAACAGTGACTCACCTAGGTGTGCGATCTCAGCACGTGAGAGAATGCGGCATGAGGATTACCACAAGTCCAAGGTCAGTTTAGGCTTTAGAGACTAGTTTATGTTTTTTAAGCCTAAGTTCTAGACTAGTTTAAGTTTTTCTAAAAATGACCCAAAATATCAGGGTACCATAGAACTTGAGTGTCAGAGATAGGAACCAGCCCTGACAGATGTCAGCCCATTCCTGTCCTGAGACTTGCAGGCATTCCCAGGCCTTCTTCCTCTCTACTGTCTCAGCTGCCTCCCCAGCTGAGGTTGCAAGAACACAGTGCCCAGACAGAAGGGCTGCAAGTGTGTCTCACCATTGCTACCCAGGAAGGGACAGGAAGGAAGGGGAAGGAAGGGCTCTTCTTTAGAAAGAGGCCGGGAGCTCACGCATGCCCACAGTGCTCTGTTGAGAGTGTAGCTTGCTTTGCCCCACATCTCACAGTGGGGCCCTCTCTGAGGCCTCCTCCCTGGAGTCACTTCTTGGGCCCATCATGGCGAGTGCTCCATGCCACCCTCAGGGTCCCGCCTGCAGAGCTCGGCCACGGGTCATGCAGGGCAGGCCTAAGCCTACCCCGAAACCATCAAATCTGTGCTGCTTCCTCTTTCTCCTTCCCACTTCCACCCCCACTGTTCCACCTCCAAGACAAGCAGACATAAAAATGGGGGGTCCCCTCCCCCACTGCCCCCTGGTTCCTCCCTTGCCCGCCTGTGGCTCATCCCAGGGCGTTGATGTCGGTTGTCTCCTGTCTCTCCTCCCCTTGGGCTGGGCAGGTGACCATCTCGGTGGACGGCATCCTGACCACCACAGGCTACACACAGGAGGATTACACCATGCTGGGCTCCGATGACTTCTTCTACATTGGGGGCAGCCCCAACACAGCCGACCTGCCTGGCTCGCCTGTCAGCAACAACTTCATGGGCTGCCTCAAGGACGTGAGTAGGGGCTTAGAAGGGCTACAGTTGACCAGTCTGACCTGGCCAGCTACCTCTGACTCCTGTTCCTTGTGAGTCCACGGTGGGATTGTAACAAAAGCCTAAAGCTATTGACAAATACAGAGGGGTCAAACTTTTTCTTTCTTTCTTTCTTTCTTTCTTTCTTTCTTTCTTTCTTTCTTTCTTTTTAAAGATTTATTTATTTATTATATATAATGTGTCCTGTCTGCACCTATGCCTGCAGGCCAGAAGAGGGCACCAGATCTCATTACAGATGGTTGTGAGCCACCACGTGGGTGCTTGGAATTGAACTCAGGACCTCTGGAAGAGCAGCCAGTGCTCTTAACCTCTGAGCCATCTCTCCAGCCCAAACTTTTTGCTTCTTCGGGCCTCGGAACTCCCCTCGCCTCTGAGGATCTTCAGAGCTGTGGCGCTCAGGGAAGACTGGTGGGCACCGAGCCTGAAGGCTAAGCCTAGCCTCAGTCACGTGTCTTTCATTCATGGCTCTGTTGTCTTGACCAAGTCACTTGACCTCATGAGTTGCCTGATCTGTAGACAAAAGGTTGGTTCCTACTTCAGTCTTTGGCAGAACACGGGAGAACGTTCCTACCCACTGGAGGACAGCCAGCATGGACTGGGACAGACGGCAGCTCAGCTGACAGGGCGCCTGCCTGGCACCATCAGCTCCAAGCACTCGGCTGAGCATGGTGCACATCTGTAGCCCTGGCACATGGGAGGTAGAGGCAGGGAGACAAATTCGAGGTCATCCTTAGCGAGGCAGTGAGTTTGAAGCCATCTTGAGCCACTTGAGACTCTGTCTCAGAAAACAGCAATAGACAGTAGCAACCGTTGTCCTCCTTGTCACTGTGAGTGACCGTTGAGTTGGACCCAGGAGCTCACAGAAGCTGCTTGGCCAGCGTGGGGCTGGAGGACAGGACAGGCAGCAAGAAGAAGGTGTAACTCGAGAACAGGAGCCTGGGCTTTGTGCACTGATGGCACTGAGTGCAGGGCCATGAGCATGGGTGACGGCCCATGGCTGCCAGGGAGGAAGGGCCCTTGGTAGCCAGACCCAAGGCTGCTTCTGCTTCTTTACCCAGACTCCTCTCGTCCTTCCAGGTGGTCTACAAGAACAACGACTTCAAGCTGGAGCTGTCCCGCCTGGCTAAGGAAGGGGACCCGAAGATGAAGCTGCAGGGGGATTTGTCTTTTCGTTGTGAGGATGTGGCTGCCCTGGACCCTGTGACCTTTGAGAATCCTGAGGCCTTTGTTGCACTGCCCCGCTGGAGCGCCAAGCGCACTGGCTCCATCTCCCTGGACTTCCGAACCACTGAGCCCAATGGGTTGCTGCTCTTCAGCCAGGGCCGGCGGGCTGGGGCCGGGGTAGGCAGCCACAGCTCTGCCCAGAGGGCTGACTACTTTGCCATGGAGCTGTTGGACGGTTACCTCTATCTTCTGCTGGACATGGGCTCTGGGGGCATCAAGCTGCGGGCGTCCAGCCGCAAAGTCAATGACGGCGAGTGGTGCCACGTGGACTTCCAGAGGGATGGGCGCAAAGGTCAGGAGGCCTCTGGTCCCTCCCTCCCTTCCCTTGGTCACTCTTCTAAACCTGTCCAGCCTCTCAAGCTTTCACTTCCTGTTCCTAGTCTCCTCTCCCAGCCCTTTGGACCCTCTCACTGTGTCACTGTGAGCTGGCAGAAGGCACGGGGCCACTCTTCCTTATTTGTGAAAGGAACAATTACCCAAGGGTTGTTGTGGATGGGAAAGAGCGCACCTAAAAACACTAGCATAGTACCTAACAGAGATGTCCCATGTCTTGAGAAAAATAATTCTCAAAGCCAGGAGTGGTGACTCACACATGCAATCCCAGCACTCAGGAGACAAAGGCAGGATTGTCGAAAGTTCGAGGCCAGTTTGAACTATATAGTGAGGTCCAGACCAGCCAGGGCTGCATAGTCAAAACAAAACAAAGAAAGTAGCTTTCCAGCCATGGTTCCTTTTTTATCCGGAGCCTTATTTCTTTACCTTATCAGGAAACGGCTATCTAACCCCCACTGTCTGAGAGGATTGCTCCTAGGACCCCCAAAGACATCAAAATCCTCTATGCTCAAACCCTGTATAAAAGGTGGTGTGTCATTGCATATCACCTGTGCACATCCTTCTGGGTAACTTCTGTACTCCCTCAAGTCCTCAACATGCCTGTTAGAAGGAAGACATTGAGGCTCAGCTGCTGGAGTGCTTGCCCAGCATTCGTGAAGCCTGGGTTCTGTCCCCCAGCGCCCCATTAACTAGGCATGATGGTGCTTGCCCATAATCCCAGTACTGGGGAGGTAGAGGCAGGAAGATCAAGAGTTCAAGGTTACCCTCAACTGCATAAGGGATTTGGGGCTAGCCTTGGCCAGAGAGAGAAAGAGAGGGAGAGAGAGAGAGAATATAAATGCTTTATAATAGTTACATAGTAGTTTTGTGATGGTCCTTATGTTGTTTGGTGAAAAAGGACAGCAGTACCCGTATGTGTTTAGTACAGACAGTTCTTCCCTTGAATATTTCTATCCATGTTGGGTTGGATGGATGCAGAGCCTGAGAACACAGCAGCTGCCGGGTTCTCTGAGGACTAACTGTGGCTGACAGACTATTCACCTTATTCTGGTCATCAGAGACACAGTGACTAGGCCACCACACCTGCCCGGCCACAAGAGTTCCAGATCAAAGGGACAGCTGGCCGGGCTGTGCCTAGCCAGGCCTGACCCTGCTTAGCCTCTAGGGCCGAATGGCGCTAGATGTATGCTGAGTGGTATGGCTGTGTTGTTCTAGCCGCCATCTCTCCATCCTTCCTGTTCAGCCTCCCTCTCCTGTTCAGGTGCTTGTTTGCTGTCTGCTAATTCTGGTGTGCTTGCCTCCATCTTGTTGAACCTAAGTAAGAGAATTGAGACAAATGAGGCCTGACACATTATCTAATTTAAGGGCTTATCAACGTCAGCTAAATTTTCACATTCCTGCAGCTGTCACCACTGCTGACCTGAGAGTCAGGTGGAGTGACCGCGTCTGCTCACAGCGAGGAGGGAACTGCTGGGCTCCCAAAAGTGAGGCCTTGCTACCCATTCCTCTTCCCTTATCAGAAAAAGCCATGAGAAAGGACGCTAGCCCCGGGCTCTGCCCTCATGACAGTGACAGTGGCTCTTCACTGACAGTCTCTAGTGGTCCCCACAGATGGGCAGTCATCCTCGGGCTGGACATCCATCCAGGAGCTTGGGGAAGCTGCCTAAAAACAGCTTAGACCTTTCCCTGTTTTCCTGTGTCCCCACACCCCAGTGTTGGCATTGAACCCAGGGCCTGCTCCTGTTGAGCCACACCCCAGACTTCTTTTTCCTGTTTTTATGTATTTTCTAATTGTGTCTTGCGCCACAGCATGTGTGCAGAGGTTAGGGGACATTTTGGGGAGCTGGTTCTGGCCTTCCACTTCGTCGAGAAAGGTTCTCTCTTGTTTCTGCTGCTTCCCAACATACCCCAGGCGAGCTGGCTTCTGGGTGACTGTCTCAATCCCTCATCGCGCCATAGAAGTGCTGGGACCTTGGTCACATGCAACCACATCTTTATGTGTGTTCACGGGATCCAGCTGGGTGTTAACCTTGCCTTTCAAGTGCCTCATATGCTCGTCTGTCTCCTTGGCCTTCCCCGGTTGTCTTACTTTTGGTTCTTTTTTGTTTGTTTCTGAAACTGTGGTAAATTGCATATCACAGTCTTAATCATTAATCGTGATTGGGACATTGATTCCACTCACGTTGCTGCGCAGCTCTCACCGCCACCCAGGTGCAGATTTTTCATCTTCCCAAGCTAAAATCGTCTCTATTAAACATAAGCTCTCCTCCCCCGACTCCTGCCTCTGGCCACCATCTATCTGTTGGAATCTGACGACTCTGAGACTTTAGATTAGTGAAGTCACAGGTATTTCTCTTTCCTCTTCTTTTTCCATCTTCATATGTTCATGCTTGTGTGTATATTGGGGCACATGTATGTGGGTGCACATGCCTGTGGAGATACAAGGCTGATGTCAGGAATCATCCATCTTATTTAATGAGGTAGGGTCTCTCAATCAAACCCTGAACTCACAGATATGGCCAGCTAGCTTGCTCTGGGGATCCCTTGCCTCTGCCTTCCCAGGCTGAAATTGCAATTGGGCCACCACACCCACTTGGCATTTGTGTGGGTTTCTGGGTATTTGAACTCTGGGCCTAATACATGAGGAGCAAGCACCGAGCCATTTCCCCAGCTCCCTTCTTTTGCCTATCTACCTTCCTTCCTTCCTTCTGACCCAGGGGCTTGCATCTAGCCCAGGCTGACTTTGAATCAAGATCCTGCTGCCTTGGCCTCCAGAGTGCTGGGATGTGCCACCGCGACTTGTGTCTTCACGTGTTTGGCTGTTTCAATGGATACAGTGTCTTTCAGGGTTCGTCAGTATTGTAGTGTGAGTCAGACTCCCTTCTTCTGAAGTCTGAGTAACATCCCAGGGCCGTGCTCACATCCAGTTTTGTCTGTTCTTCTGTCAATGACTGAGTCAGGTTGCTCGTGTTTTGTATTTGAAGTGACTGGAGCAGAGGCCAGAACACACGCCAGTCTCCTCTCCAGAGCTATCTGCTCTGCTGAACACCTCTCTTCTTAGCCTTTCTTTCCTGCCCTCTTCTCCTCACGTTCAGTTCTCACTGAGATTCCAGCAGCCAAAGCATGGGTCACAGGAGGCTCTTCGGATTCTGGGCGATCCTAATAGGACTCAGCAGGTAGAAGCTTTTATTGGTCAGGTCTGATGGCCTGAGTTTGTTCCCCAGGTTCCTCAGTAGAAGGGGAGAACTGACTCCTGAATATCATTCTCTGTCCTCCACACACATACACATCACAACACACACAGAACATACACATACATACATCACAACGCACACAAACACACACATACATCACAACACACACATAAAACATACACATATCATAACACACACATGTATGACAACACACACATATCACAACACACATCACAACACACATATACACCTCACCACACACACACACACTCACACACTCACGCACACACACATTGCGCGCGCACACACAAGCTTTAGGGTCTGGAGAGAGTCAACCTGCTGCTCTTTCAGAGGATGAGAGCTCGGTTCCCAGACCACACCAGAAGGCTCACAACCACCTGTAACTCCAGCTCCAGGGGATCCCACGCCTTCTTCTGCCTCTGTAGGCAGGTGCACACATGTACACATGCATAATGAATAATAAAATAATTCCTTAAACAGCAGTGACATGGAGCTGGGAGGTGGCTCAGCGTAAATGGCATGTTTTGCTTTAGTAGAAGACCTAGGTTTTCTGGGTTCTCAGCACATGGCGGCTCACATCCCCACACACATGCAGGCACACACATGGCGGCTCACATCCCCACACACATGCAGGCACACACATGGCAGCTCACATCCCCACACACATGCAGGCACACACATGGCAGCTCACATCCCCACACACATGCAGGCACACACATGGCAGCTCACATCCCCACACACATGCAGGCACACACATGGCAGCTCACATCCCCACACACATGCAGGCACACACATGGCAGATCACGTCCCTACACACATGCAGGCACACACATATACACAAGATAAAAAAAATAAATCTTAAAACAAAAGACTTCACAAGACGCCGGGCATGGTAGTGCACACCTTTAAGCCCAGCACTTGGGAGGCAGAGGCATGTGGCTCTCTGTGAGTTCGAGGCCAGCCTGGTCTACACAGTGAGTCCTAGGACAGCTAGAGATGGTACACAGAGAAACCCTATGATGGGGGGTGCAAAGATTTTACAAGGGAGTCCAGGATATGGGTAGGGTTTTGAAGAAGGGACTGGCTTCTAGGAGGAGCTGCATCTGCAAAGAAGGCTTCAGCTTTTCTCCTTGAGTTTCTTCGACTCTGCTCATATCTGACCTCTCCTCCATCCCCCTCCTTTTCAAGATGCCCACTGTACTCATGTCTAAGAGGCCCAGTGGCTCCTTATCACTCCTAAATCTTGCTAGGAGCTTTGCTTTTATTTTTTTTTACACAGGATGGCACTGTGTAGCCAGGTTGACCTCAAACATGTGGCAGTCGTCCTGCCTCTACCTCCTGAGTATTGGGATCATAGGTGTGAACCGCCATGCCTGGCCACCGCTGCCCTGACCCCTTCCTCCTTCCTTCTTTTAAGAGTTTGTCTTTGAAAAGGGAAACACGGGATAAAAAGTATAGGGCTTTCAGGCATAGTGGCACTTGCCTTTAATCCTAGCATTCAGGAGACAGAGGTAGGTGGAGCTCAGTGAGTTCAAGGCCAGCTTGGTCTACAGAGCGAGTTATAAGCAGCCAGTGCTACACAGTAATTATATCACACACACACATACACACACACCATATACTAACACACATGCCACACACACATGTCCATACGACACACATATACCACACACACATACCACATATACTCACACACCACACACACATGTACATACTACACACACACACACCATATACTCACATACACACCACACACACCACATATACCACACACACACCACAGACTCACACACACACTACACACATATCATACACACACATACCACACACACACACACACACACACACACACACACACACACACTCACGAGGGTATACTGCCCTTGTAGAGGACCCAAGTTTGTTTCCTGGCACCCCCAACAATTGGCTGGCTCACAATTGCCTGTACCTCCAGTTCCTGGAGACCTGATGATCCTTGCTGGCTTCTGTGTGTATCTGCACTCACAGGAACATACTCTCACACAGACATACACATGCATGCATAATTTAAAACAAATCTTCAGGGCAGGCATCCTAGCACTAGAAGGAGGGGGAGGAGACAGGTAGATCTCTGTGAGGTTAAGGCTGACCTAGTCTACATAGTGAGTTCTAGGCCAGCCAGAGTTATATAGTGAGATCCTGTGTCGAGAAAAAAAGCTTTAGCAAGTATTAACAAGCTGGGCACAATGGTACATGCCTATGATTCCAGCACTTGGGAGTTGAGAAAGGTGGGTCAGAGGTTCAAGGTCATCTTTGGTGATGTAAAATCATTCTGGACTGCACGATACCCTGATTAAAAAGTCAAAACCAAAAATAAAATAAAATAATAAAATAAAATCCCGAACTAGAGCAAATGAATAACACATACACACACCACACACATACACACCACACACATACACACCACACACATACACACCACACACACACCACACACACACACACCATACACACACACCACACACACACACCACACACACACACACCACACACACACACCACACACACACACCACACACACACACACCACACACACACACCACACACACACCACACACACACACACACACCACACACACACACACACACCACACACACACCACACACACACCACATACACACCACACAATACACACCACACACATACACACACAGTTGCTGGACATAGTGACACACATCTGTAAGTTCAACCCTCTGTAGGCGGAAGCACGAAGATTTCCTAAGTTCTATTCTATATGTAGGAATCTGGTCTATATAAGGAGCTCCAGGGTAGCTAGGGCTACATAAACAAGTCTCTGTCTTACAACCTTCCCCTACGCACATGGAGATTCAATTATCACAGTCTCCTCCAGGATCTCTGGTCTGAGAGCCTGGGGGTGGAACTGATCCAGTGAGTGATCTGACCCTTTTAGGCCACAGGACTGTGAATATATGTGCCGCCTAGATAGTTTGGAGGTTTCTTGTAGGTGGCGAGAAGGATCTGGACAGAGGTCTGCAGCCCACTGTGGCTGGATGGGGTCTGGGACTGGCTCTCAAGCTCCTGGGTTTGAGGACTACAGTTAGGTAGTTTGCGCAGAGGGTAAGTGAGGCTAGACCGCAGGGACAAGGGTCATGCTCCTGAGCCCACTGTTGGGTGCAGGATGGAGGGGGCCTCAGTAGGGAAATCGGGACACCCCTTTCCAAACTCGACTTCCCTCCCCACTGAGGCTCAGTCTCCGTTGGTCCCCAGGCTCCATCTCTGTGAACAGCCGCAGCACGCCATTCTTGGCCACGGGAGAGAGCGAGGTCCTGGACCTGGAGAGTGAGCTGTACCTGGGCGGCCTCCCTGAGGGTGGCCGGGTGGACCTGCCACTGCCTCCTGAGGTGTGGACAGCTGCTCTCCGGGCAGGCTATGTGGGCTGTGTTCGAGACCTCTTCATAGATGGACGGAGTCGAGATCTCCGGGGTCTGGCCGAGGCCCAGGGGGCTGCGGGTGTTGCCCCCTTCTGCTCTCGGGAGACGCTGAAGCAGTGTGCATCAGCCCCCTGTCGAAATGGAGGCGTCTGTCGAGAAGGCTGGAACCGGTTCGTCTGTGACTGCATCGGGACCGGCTTTCTGGGTCGGGTCTGTGAGAGAGGTGAGGTTGGGCTTGGTCTCGGGTGTCCTGTGTCCGAAGGACCCCACTTTCCGTCATCTTCAGAGCACCCCTCAGGCCAGCCCAGACTTCTCCCCTAGTACTGACTTTCTTGTTTTCTCTCTCTCTTCCCTTTCCATTTCCCCCCTGTTTCTCCGGCCTCTGTTCTCCACCCCTGGGGCAGAGGCCACTGTCCTAAGCTATGACGGCTCCATGTACCTGAAGATCATGCTGCCCAGTGCCATGCACACGGAGGCAGAGGACGTTTCCCTGCGTTTCATGTCCCAGAGGGCCTATGGACTCATGATGGCCACGACCTCCAGGGAGTCAGCGGACACGCTGCGCCTCGAGCTGGACGGGGGGCAGGCGAAGCTCACCGTCAACCTCGGTAACCACCCCGATCCTCTGCTGGCCTCTCCCCAGCCTGCCTCTGACCTACATTCCCCTCTGTCTGGAGAAGCTGGTGGTGGCACCAGCCAGAGCTGACCCTGGCAGTTTGGAAATAGGTAGCAGCAACCTGAATCTGAGCCTCTGAGGGCTGTGTCTCTGTCCAGACCCAGAGCACAGCCACACACACCTGTCGGAATGCGTCTGAGTGTGATAACTGTCCTCTCAAGACACTCCCATGGAGTGTTGGCGGCATCTGTCCTGCACGCCCAAGATGGCACACACCCATTCTTGTCTTGCTCATTCACGGGCTTCTTCATTGCAGAATTACTTGTTGACACCTGCTAGGTACAATCCCGAGCTCAGCTCAGCCCAGTGGCAGATATAAGGACAGCGAACAGCTGGCCCTGGCAGGCAGCCACACTTAGCCGCTCTGCTTAGATCATACTTTCTCTGGGATGCGGTGCACTGGCCTGTGTGCACTCTGGACACAGGAACATGCCCCCTCACACTTGTCACGCAGCTTATGTTCATGGCTGTGCCCCATGTGAGTCCCATTGGTGTTCTGGGAAGACAGGCAGGCACTGTAGACACAGAGATCCACCTGCTCTGCTTCCTGAGCGCTAAGATTAAAGGTGTAATGGCTGGGGAGGTGCCTGTGTCAAACCCAGGCCATGGGAAGTGTAGAGTTTTGGGTGGAGGTTGTCAGCTTGCTGACTCTTTCCACCAGACTGCTCACTGTCTCTGCTGTTGCCCATGGGTGAGAACAGGGTCTACACATCCCTGTTGCTCCTCGGGGCACAGAGGGCATGCTCAAATGATCTGTTAGATTACCATGGGCCTTGGTGTTTGTGGTCACGGTGGAGAGAGAAGGCAGAGTTACTTGTTTGGCTGGTTTCTAAGGGACTTCTTGTGAAGGTCAGCTATATGCCGGGTCAGGATCCAGAGTGGGGAGGCCGCCTCACAGACTCCAGTGCAGGGCACCCTGAGCGGAGAGGCCCTATGGTGTTCGGGCTGCTGGAGCAGCTGTCCACTGCACACTATGGAAGTGCCACCCCCAAGGACCTGCCCTGTAGAAGCCTGCAAGGCCCAAAGTCTAAGCAGAGCACCGTGTGTTCTGGTAATGGGGAGAAGGGGAGCTCTCTAGAACACCAGAGCTTTGACACCTACCCGGATTCTCATCCTAACCTTGATCTCTGAAGCATCTCTGGGGTAGATTGTGGACTTTGGAGGCCTTGCTTAGATACTGTGTTGACACCCTCATTGCTCACCCTGACTCTCAGGTCAAGGATAGGCTGGAAGGCTGTGAGAGTTACCAGGTTCTCACGCTGGTTTAAGACAGTACCTACAGCCCTGTTCTGACCTACAGTCACAGGTCATTGAGTGAATGACAGATGGCAACTCTGGCCGGAAACACATCAGCTCTCTCCCCAGATCTAGTCCCTTGGCGCTGTCCTAGAAGAAGGTCCTGTCTAGGGCCCCATGTGTCATTCTGCCTTTTTCAGTCTCCCTGGACTGGTTACATGCATGTGGTTTACATGTTACATGCATGTGGTCTCACATGGCTAAGTGCTTGCCTTTGCTCCGTTTGGTGGGACCAAACAGGGGAAGCCTGTGGCCTTCATCCTCAGAAAGAAGACAGCTGCTCTGGCTCCCCTGGACTGTTCTTGATTCTCCGGGAAGAAGCTGGAGTTTCTCTAGATGAGAGCTGACGTCCTTGGTCAGAAAATCTTGTCTTGGTGGGCCCTTGGGACCTAACCCTTGGGATTTAACCTTTTTCCTACAGGCTTACCTTTCTGTCTGTATCTCATGAATCTCAGAAGTCAGAACGAGATCCAGAGATCTAGTCTGAATGTCCCAGACTGATGACAGCCACCAGCCTGAGCCCTATCCCCATCTACAGAAACATGGGTGCTGAGAGCTAATCTCTAGCAGACAAAGCTGAGACCAAACACTTGGTGCAGACACATTTGTCTGCGGATTCCTCTCGAGGGCACAGAGGTGTGTAAGCACCAAAGACACTCCAGTGTGCCAGTGTGGCACCTCAGCCTGGGTGGGGGACCCAAGATGGGGCCAGGTTCAGTGACTTGCACATAGTGTCCCCAGTCCAGTCCAGCTCTGAATTCCGTATTCCCCATCCTGTGACCACCCAGGGCCTGCTGGGCTCCAGAGAGGCAGCAGCAGCGAGGCCATCGTTCTGGGCTGGGCTTGCTGCTAAGGAACTAGAGGTTTGGTTTCTGATTTGTGGTCTGTGTCTGTAGGGAGGGAGGCCAGAGGTTCAGAGGTCACACAGTTTAGACTGCCAGGCATAGACACTCAGAGGTGGTCCTGAAGAAAGAGCAGAGGGACCTGCGGGCCTTGCTCTGACATGGACACTCTGACCACTGGGCTCTTCTTCCTTAGTGCCGTCCTGTCCTTCTCAGATTTTCCCTTGCTCCTAAGTTCTCACTGGTTTTGCCTTCTTGAGCCTTGCTCATGTTTTAAGTCAGCAGGAAAACACATGACACCCCAGAGCCCTTTGACTTCTGGGGACATGGAAGAGCCCACTGCCTTCCCACCCAGGGGCTGAGAGGCTGAGAGCCTGAGTGGAGAAGACACCAGGACCAAGTGATACCGCTCTGTGCAAAGCCTCTTGAGAGGAATGGCTGGGTGTTTTTGAAATTCCTTGCATGGAGCTGGGGACTGGATGTCTTCGCCCTACTTCCCACCCCCGGAAATGAGTTAGACCAAGCCAGGGGACTGTGTTCTTTCCATTCATTCCGTTCTCCGTGGGCTGTTTTCTCCCCATCCCATTCCATCCCATCCATGTTCATGCCGTCACCCTGATCTTGTGTTTGGCATCAGTGTGCCCATCTCTGCTCCTGGGCCTTGGCGGCTGACTAATGGGTTCCTGGTTATCACTCTCTGACCAGCATCTTGGGGAATGTGGATGGGAGAGCTGCTTTCTCCAGCCCGCTCTCCCTGCTTTCTTTTGGGAGGGGCCTGCCCCCCTGGATACCCATCTTCAAGGGGGCTTCTGAGGGGAATCACTGCAGGGTAGGCTGGAATTTCACCTCTTCTCTGGACAGATGGACACCCTGACACTGGTGCATCCTCTCCTCAGGATGGGAAAGTCAGGCATTCTGCTTGGCCCTGTTCCTCTATAGGAGACTGACCTGCCCTTCCAGCCCCCTTTTTTCTTTTTTGGACCCTTCATCGGTGAAGACTCTGCTGGCTTGGAGAGAGCCCCTGGGACCTGAAACCAGGGCCTGGCACCCTTCCCCCCTCATCCTGACCCACCCTCTGTTCCCGGTTCTTCCTCTTTTCTCTTTGTCCTTACTCCACCTCCTTCCCCTCACTGTGACCCCTCACTTCCTCTTGTGTCTGTCCCTGGGTGCCCAGGCTGTGGCTCAGGGTCCCTGCTGCTTCTCCCACTCTGCTGTGGTTGACAACGCGTGTGGAGCTCAGCTGTACTGCCCGAGGGGCTCATGACCTGCAGAGCCACAGGGCTGTCGACCACCACTGCGGGAACCTTCCCTGGCCCAAGGGATGCAGCTGCATCCTGGGCTGTCAGGCACCTGGGCAGAACTTGTTCACGGAGAACCCACAGGAGACCAGGCCATCACTGTTAACTAGGGTTAGAGATTGTCCCCTGGAAGGCCAGGGACACACCCTCAGCCTGCCCCAGCCTCTCAGCACTGAGGAAGAGAAGGCCAGTCACACAGTGAGTCTGTGTAAGACTGAGGTGAGGACCTAGCTTCCCCTGACTCATAGCCCCAGACAGTTCCATCACTCCAGCCTGGCCAGTGCACCCTAAGGGCGCACTAGAACTTCAAATGACCCAGGGCTCTTGGGGGCCTGGGATGTTGGCTCTGTGTAGCACAAATACTAATTAATCTTAATAATAAAAACCCAAAGTCAGACATTGGGGTAAATGCTGAAAGATCAGAGAGGTGAAGGAGCCAGCCACTAGAGAGATTTTTTTTCCCCCTCTACTGAGTCCTCAGACCGAAGGGGGCAAAATCCTGTCTCCATGAATCCTCAGACTGAATGGGCTGAGCTCCTGTCTCCTCCTACCTTATATTCCTCTCTTCGGCCAGCTGTATCCCTACCTGTCTCTACTTTCCTAGTGCTGGGATTAAAGGCGTGTGACTCCCAAATGCTGGGATTAAAGGTGTGAGCCATCACCGCCTGACTTTGTTTCTCTTTGAGACTGGATCAATCTTGTGTAGCCCAGGGTGGCCTTGAACTCACAGAGACCTATCTGTGTCTGTCTTCTGAGTTCTGCGATTAAAGGTGTGAGCCACTACTGCCTGGCCTCTATGGCTAACTAGTGACTAGCTCTACACTCTGATTTTCCGCCACGCTTTATTTGTTAGAATACAAACAAAATATCACCACAGCTTTGTGTAAATCTGGGTTTTCTAACCATAAGAGATCCTTCCAGACTTGAAACTGGGGACAGCAATGCTAGGCCCGGGGCAGGATTGAGGACCTTGCTCGCCAGTGACTTGCATTGGGCCTAGAAGTTACGTTTTGCAGATTTTGGTGTCCCTCTCTGAGGCCTTGACTCCTCCTTAGGGAAACTGACAAAACACTTGTTCTTCAGGGTGGAGGAGTACGTTGACCCCTAATGGACGCTCGGTGCCCCCAGAGCAGGGGTAGATGGAAGGAAGGTTCCTGTGGGGTGGTGCCAGCCACTGGGGCTTTGGGAGGTCTATGGCCTTAGGAAGGGGGCCCTGGGGCACACCCCTCTTTTGAGCTTAGAGCTTGAGGAGTGACTTGTCACACCTAAGATCTAAGCAGGGTGTCATCCCAGAGCAGGGGATGCAGGGACCTTGGCCTGCCCTACCCATCTCCCTCCCAGGAATTGGGTAGATGTGGGGTCGGCCAAGCCCTCATCCCCTGGCAAGCCCCTGTACGGCTGGGATTCCCGAGGTGCCCGTCTCCCTCAGACATGTGAGGCCTGGGCCCCTCAAAAAGGGGCACACAAGCCCTCTTCCTACCACCTGACTGCCCTGCCTCTTGACTTTGGGGAGGGTTAAAGCCCTCTTGAGGGCAGGAAGGACAAGGGTCAAACTGAGGAAGGGGAAAGGGCACCTGGGCACGCGTGGTCCCCAGAAAGTGGCCCTGGAGGGAACCCCCCGCCTGCAGATACCCCTCCCTGTGAAGGATGTAAAAAAAAAAACCAAAAAACCTTGTTTTGCCTTTTTTTCTCCCTCCCCCTCTGCCCACCCCATGGCCCCCCCAGACTGCCTGCGCGTCGGCTGCGCACCTAGTAAGTGGCTTCCCTCTTCTTCTGCAGAGACCCAAAGGGTCTGGGACACTGGGCATTGGGATTTAGGGAGAAAGGGATGGTGGGGGGATAGTTTCATTACTGGTTTGTGAGGCCAGGTGTGTGGGGAGGGGAGCAGGCATGGGGTTGGGAAGGGGTATTATGGAGGGCAGGATGAATACAACGAAGCAGAATCAGGGAGAGGTAGTTGATGAGGATGCTTTGGATTTTGGGAAAGGGAGGGCCAGAACACCTTGTCTCCCAAGTCAGCAGCAGGAGGCAGAAATCTGGAGCTGGGTGGCACCTGCTGCAAGATGTCACAAAGCCTGGAGACATAATGATGCTTCTCCATTAGTGACCACAAGGGGGCAGGCGAGGTACATGGGAAAGATGATTTGGGCTAGGGGCGGGGCATGCCAGGAGCCTCACCGCCTTACTGCTGGAATATGCAGGGTTCCTGCCAAACTCAAGAGGTACCAGTGAGGGCTGTGAGCAAAGAATCAGAAAGTCAGTGGATGTAGATAGGTCTGGGTCTCTCTGCCCCGGTCTAGGTGCTCAGTCTCAGAGAGTCTCTGCACTCTATGCCTTACAGTCAGATCATGGAAGGCGCAAGCAGAATTTGTGTGCTCAGTGCCCCTTGTTTTATGTGGTTGTGGCACAGTGTGTGCATGCACCTGAGGCCTTTTAATGCCAGCACCCTGAGCCCCAGGCAGACTGAGCCCTAGGGACCAGGGGTAGCTCGGAGGTGCTACAAAGTCCAGCAGCATCTGAGAGATGTGTACGTTAATTGACAACCTCACTGTCAATACATGGTCAGTTTCCAAGGACCAGAACCTGGCTGTGGCTTTGCAGGCTCTCTGAGAGCTGAGTAGGGGGTAGCAGTTCCAGGGCGTGGAGCTAAACAGGAGCGTGCAGCAAAGTGACAGTGGGGCCGAGCTGGCTTGTGCATGCAGAGGGTGAGGCGTGGGTGTCCCTCCTTTGGAGTGTGTCGTGCTTTGAGCGTTAGGGCTGAGAATCCAGCTGCCAGCGTTACACACTGTAGGTCCTCAGGAGACCAGGGGAAGGCGTGTCTGTGGTCAGGGCCACCATTGGTGTCATAGTCTACACAACTGGCCTCCTTTGCAGTTGCACAAAATGACGGGACTGGGTTTGTGACCCCAGGTGGGTAAGATCTCCCTGCATGCACTCCAGGTGTGAGGGGGGGCATACACGTTGATGTGAGCTAGAAGTGGAGTGTGCACAGGTGCAGGTGGGCTCCTTGTCTGTGACCACGTATCAGCCACGCTCACTCCCCCCTTGGTGCTGCAGGTAAAGGCCCCGAGACACTCTTTGCGGGGCACAAGCTGAACGACAATGAGTGGCACACAGTGAGGGTGGTGCGGCGTGGCAAGAGCCTGCAGCTGTCTGTGGACAACGTGACTGTGGAGGGTAGGTGGCCTGGACCCAGGGTGGCACACTTATTTCTAGTGGCCTGTGCTTAGTTTTTAACCTCTGGCTGGGTTGTTACTCCTAGGGATGTAATTATTATGGGTCTGGACCCCAGGGACCATTTCAACTTCCTACATTGCAGCCTCTTTGGGGAAGTTTATTGGCCTTCCACTGACTCCTGCAGCTTCTCCCAGCGTGGTGGGATGTTAGCACTGGTCCCGGACATCTACTGATGTTGTTTGCTATGGTTCTGTGTCAAGGAGATGACGCTTCTGGGAACACAAGGCCCGATCCCAGAGGTGACCGCTTGTTTGTGCACTAAGTTTCTCTCCCTCATATTGGTCTTCTGTCCTGAACAGGACAGATGGCAGGAGCCCACACACGGCTGGAGTTCCACAACATTGAGACGGGTATCATGACAGAGCGGCGGTTTATCTCTGTGGTGCCCTCCAACTTCATCGGGCACCTAAGTGGGCTGGTGTTCAACGGTCAACCCTACATGGACCAGTGCAAAGACGGGGACATCACCTATTGTGAGCTTAATGCTCGTTTTGGTCTGCGTGCCATTGTGGCTGATCCTGTCACCTTCAAGAGTCGTAGCAGCTACCTGGCTTTGGCTACGCTGCAAGCTTACGCCTCCATGCACCTCTTCTTCCAGTTCAAGACCACAGCCCCCGATGGGCTTCTGCTGTTCAACTCAGGCAACGGCAACGACTTCATTGTCATCGAGCTGGTCAAGGGGTGAGGGGCTGGGCGTTTTGGTGATGTCCCCTTGCTGGCTCAGATACAGCTCCCCTGACCATTGGGGCTGGGCGTTGTGGTGATGTCCCCTTGTTGGCTCAGATACAGCTCCCCCGACCATTGAGAATCTTCAAGGCACCTAGATCTCAGGGCAAGATTCACATCCCTAGCCATCAGCCAGGAGGGCTCTTCCTCAGCCAAGATGGAGA
The DNA here is from genome assembly GCF_982192425.1 of Myodes glareolus. Taxonomy (NCBI): domain Eukaryota; kingdom Metazoa; phylum Chordata; class Mammalia; order Rodentia; family Cricetidae; genus Myodes; species Myodes glareolus. Next base: position 55,523,258 of record NC_142032.1, on the reverse strand, counting down.
AACTGAACCCTGATGCCAGGCTGCTGGCTCCTCAGATGCTTCCTTGCCAGGGTTTCCTTCTCTGCCCACTGCCTTCTCTATGGTAGAAGTGAGCCCAGTCCTTCTCTTGCCCTGAAAGACTGCACCCCCAAGCAGCTCAGACTCTGCTTTCTGGTGACCACTACTGTATCACTCAAACTCCCCCTTCTGTTTGGTCCTCTTGGGTCCCAAGAGTAAGTGCTTCTGTGAACCCCCCCCCCCATCCTCCAGGGACAAGACCTCATGCCACAGCCTTTTAATGCCACTGCTTTATGTTCCTTCCTGTGGCATCTCTTCCTCCACTTCTCCTTCCCAGGCTTCCAGTTCCCCCGCCAGCAGTAGCTCATTCTTCCTGGCATCTCAGCGGTCCCCACCTGATCTAGTGTTTCCTCCCTGTTGTGGGGCAGGTACATCCACTACGTGTTTGACCTGGGGAATGGCCCGTCCTTGATGAAGGGAAACTCAGACAAACCCGTCAATGACAACCAGTGGCACAATGTGGTGGTGTCCAGGGACCCAGGCAACGTGCACACGCTGAAGATTGACTCCCGCACTGTCACGCAGCATTCCAACGGTGCCCGAAATCTGGATCTTAAAGGTGGGGCTGGAGCCTCTGGAGAAGGCCAGCCTTAGCCCAGCTCCCCTTCTCCAGCAAGATCACCCCCCCCCCGCAAAGGGTCAAGGCTGCTTCTCTTTCCTCTCCCCCAACCCTCTTTCCTGTTCTCCATTGTGTCTGACTGGTGTTTCTCACCTGGGTCTCACTGGGTTCTGTGCAGCTTTCTCAGATGGAGCACTGGGCAGGCTGTTTCTCACCGGGGTCCCACCTTCTCCAATGACTCTACAGTAGTCATTGAAGTAGCCATTGCCAGCTGTCAGAGTAGGTGGCTGAGAGGAAGAGGAGGAGGAGAGGAGGAGAAGGGGGAAGGGAGACGGCGGACTAGGCAATGGAACACGAGACATGAGGCCTGCGGCAGTTCCAGAGCCAGCTGGGATCCAAACTGCCTTCTTGCACATGCCTACAGCATCCCTTAGCCCCGCAGGGTCCCGTGTGTGTCCATGTAACCTGGACTGTCAAAACTTGGGGAAGATCTTCAGAGACCAATGATTTTACCTCCTGAGTCCCCAGACCCACTAGCTTGCACGACAGTGCTGCAAATTCTCCTTCCTCCCAGGAGAGGGCGATGTGGCACAGAGACTCAAGTGGCAGTCGACCCAGTGACAAGTCTTCAGATAGGATGCCCGGGGCTGCTGAAGCTAAGCTAGACATTGGTCAGGACTTCCAGTAGAGTCCATGAGGGACATTAGGCATCCCTGGGGAAAACTTCTTCCCAGAGCCCAGTTGTCAGAAGGATTTCGGAGGGGAGAAGGCTGCTGAGTGGGGAAAGGCTACGGTTCTGGGAAACAGTCTTTGGGATGGGGGAGCGGGGGTGGATGGGATGTAGGGCTGCGTATCCATGAAAGGCCCTGATTACCGGCAGGAACTGGGATCCAATGTGTGGGAGAGAGCATCGAGTGGGTCCCTCCAGCTGCCCCCACCCCCACTACTGCAGACATCTGGGCTCCTGAAGGAGGGGAGCAGACAGATGGCAAAGGGAAGGGAAGGTGGAGAGTCTGCAGGTTGGTGTATCTGTTAGGGATACCTGGAGCCTTCCAGATGTCTGGGAGGACCCCACAGTGGGATGCCAGCATCCCGGGAGGGGAATAAGGTCCAGGATAGCGGGGTGTTGACAACACTCCCTTTGCAGGGGAGTTGTACATCGGTGGCCTGAGCAAGAATATGTTCAGCAATCTGCCCAAGCTGGTGGCCTCTCGGGATGGCTTTCAGGGCTGCCTGGCCTCTGTGGACCTCAACGGGCGCCTCCCAGACCTCATTGCTGATGCCCTGCACCGCATCGGGCAGGTGGAGAGAGGCTGTGATGGTGAGTGTGCCAGAGTGGTGGAGCCCTGAAGCTTCTCAGGATTGCAGAAGCCTGTCCCAAGAACTCTGGGACCAAGAGGACAGGCAAGGGACAAGTCACACACTCTCCCTGTTGTCTCCAGCCCTGGTTTCTAGTCCCAAACCTAGCAGTCTTTGAATGTCCCTGTTCCTATCCCATCCCAGCACTGTGTTCACTATCTGGCCGTTCTAGTTTGGTTGACCAAGGACAGAGACTCTCTGCCAGGCTGTGGAACTTCTGCAGCCCTTGGGGATGTTGGCTGAGCCCAGGGCATTTCTCCTTTGTGCTCCTTCCCAGGCCCCAGCACCACCTGCACCGAAGAGTCTTGTGCCAACCAGGGCGTCTGTCTGCAGCAGTGGGATGGCTTTACCTGTGACTGTACCATGACTTCCTATGGAGGCCCCGTCTGCAACGACCGTGAGTGCCTGCAGGGCTGGGCCCTGGGAGTTCCCATCCCTGTCCCCAGCCACAGAACCCGCCTGGGAGGGAGGACAGAGGGATTTTGATTCCTTCTGCTCCATCCCACAGAGCCTGCAGGGGTTTGCTAGTTGTTGCTGCCCCTCACTGCTGCCTGAGTCTCCAGAACCATCTATTGACAGGTGGCCTGTCCTGGTTCTGAGATGGCAGATCATCAGATTTCCTTAGACCTAGGCCCTCTGTTTTCTCTTTCTCTCCCTAACTCAAGAATCCCAGCGGCAAGTTGTCCCTTTGAGCCACAAGGTCAGTCCCTAGTGTCCTCCCTTGCTAACTTGCATATTGTTGAGGCCGCTCCCCAGAGATAACAGTTTTGGCAGCATTTTCTAGTCTCCAGTGGTTGGTGGCCATCAGCTGGTTACAGCTTGGCAGAGGGAGGACAGCTGGGCCAGACATGGGGGTATAGTGGGGGGTACAGATGCTTTGACCTTTCTGATGACTGGGGGTGGGGTGGGCAGCAAAGCAAAGTGACATCAGAAGAGACACCCCCGCCCCACGCACACACGGAGAGGATCAGGCTTCCCTGCTTTTCAAACACAAAGTACAAGTGAGCCAACCCAGGGCCTGGAAATGCTGGAAAGTAGTTACTGCAGTCCTAGGTGAGACCTCCTGCCTGTCCCCTCACCTCTCCTCTGGACCTGCATCATCTGATGGGAGCCTTGAGTCATTCCAGGGGATGAGGCTCTTGGGTGGCTGTGGGCTTGTCCTTTGGCAAAATGTCCAGCCCCTTCCCCCAGCATTTACTGATTCTCAGGTGTGGTCAGACATCCCTGCTCTGTCCCTGGAGTGTGGTCAGCCATCCCAGCTTTGTCCCCTAGGTGGAGCCTGCTGTGCTCTGTGCCTCCCTAAACCTCCCAGCCAGCTCAGGACCATCTCAGCCCTGCTGTGTGTTCTGCTTGGCCTCAGTTGGCACAGACCTGCTCACTGTAACCGTCCCCACTGGCAGCCCTGTGCCACCTGCAAAGGCAAAACCATCTCATTTGATTCTACATCAAACCTCCAGTCGTGGGGCGGGGTCGGGGTCAGGGTTGAGCTTCACTAGAACCTGGGATCCCTTGGCTATGATGGTTACTTCTGCTGCACATGGGATTCTGGGAATGGTGGTGATGCCCATGTTGGTTTTTCTTGCTTAGGATGTCGGGGATCTGGCCTAAGTATGACTGCTCACGTTCACTACTGTGCTTCAGGAAGGGGCCGAGAGCTGGAGGCAGGATGTGTGTCTAGAGAATTGCTCCATCTTTGGGCAGGGGTGGGAGGAGAAAGTTCTCTGAGTGTTAGCAGAGCTGGTGGGCCGGGCCTCAGCCTGGGAGGTGCCATCATTCCAAGCACCCGGCTATGTCTGGTGGCACAGTCTGTGCAAAGCTGTGGAGCTAAAGAAAAGGTGGGTGAAGTCTGGAGCCCCCAGAGGGCTTAGTGTTGTTCTGAAGGAGCTCCTCTGAGGTCTCCCCTACTGTAAGGGCAGGGCAAGAAACTGGGTGGGGTGTCAGTCTTGCCCCCTTTCCTCTGGGCCCGCTCCTTTGAGTTTTCGTGCCAGGTCCATGTCCGCCCGTCGGGGAGCCCGGTACAGCTGCACACTATCACACAGAAACAAGTAAAGAGACTGACCGTGTGTGAGAGAGCTGGGAGGGTGGGCAAGGTGGCAGGGCAGAATTGGCCCTCTGAGGGTGTTTGGAGCTGTCTCGATGGAAGGAGACTAGGAGGAAGAGAGGCCTGACCTTCAGGACAACCTCTTCCCGCCTTTTACCTTGGTTCCTCCATCTGTATCATGAGGGGTTTGCGGGGTTTGGGGAAGCTCTCAAGAGTCAACTCTGACAGAGCAGCAGAAGAAAGCTCAGTCAGAGAAGCAAGTAGAGAGAGTGGAACTGGGACTGTGGGATTGGAGGTCGGAGGGGACGTGCACACCAGAGCCCTGGGCTCCTGCTGACTGCAGCCTCCTGCCTTTCCCAGGCTGTCTCTCACCACGGCTGCTTCTCCATCTCTCCTCATCTCTGCAGCCTCTATTGATCTCTTGCACACCTCCGTCCCTCTCTTCTCTCTTCCTCTCTGTGTCTCTGTCTCCCCCACACCCCAGCATCACTCTCTCCAGTTCCCACTCACCAATATTGATCGGCCTCTAGGCGGTTTCCCTTCCTCTCCTCTGGCCACCACCACCAGCTCCTCCCTCTCTCCCTCTGGGGCCATAAATTTTCTGCCTGCTTGGAGCTGTGTCAGTCCGTACTCCAGAGCCAGGGGCTCAAGGATGGGAGAGAGTGGACAGATGGACAGGACCTTGGTGACCCCACCCCACTCTCTCTCCTCCCTTGTGTGGCTAAGCCATCACTTGAAAACTCATCTTGGGTACCCTAAGAGCTGGTCTCCACTTTTGAAGGGTGTGGTGTGTGTGGGTCGCTGCCCTCCATCTAATAAACTGGGGGAATGGCTGCAGCCGTAGAGGTGCTGTCCTGATCCCTCCCGCCCTCCCTCCCTCCCTCCCTCCGTCCCTCCCTCCCTTCCTTCCTGTCCGTCTTTCTATCTCAGAAACAGAACCTCAATATGTACCCCAGGCTGGACTCCAGCTTGTGGCAGTTTTTCTGCACCAGCCCAACAAAGTGCTGGAATTCCAGACATTAGACCCCAACCAGGCTTGTCCTGGATCTCGACTGCACCCATGAGCTCAGGGATCACCATGACAATTTTGCACCAAAATGGACTCTGGAATCAATAGTAGGAGCCCCTCTCCCCTCCCCCCCTTCTATTCACCTTCCCTTTCTGCTCACCTGTCCCAGTCCTCCTCAGTCCAGGGTCCCCTGTGCCTCCTTCCCTTTTCCTCCTCTGCCTCCTGCACTGCACCCTCTCTCTTGTCCAAGCAGAATGATGTGAGTGCGAAGGCTGCATCCCAATGAGAGGAAGGGTTTTATCTGCATGTATCTCTGGGGCCGTGACAAACACTTTCTAACCCACTCCCAGGTTTGGTGAGCAGATCCCAGTGTAAGGGTGTAAAGATGCCTCCTAAGAGAGAAATGGGTTCTTCAGCTGGATGTAAATGGACCCACAAGGTTTTGTCCTTTCGGACAACTGTCCTGGAGAACCCTGGGGAGCTAGGGGTTGAGACTAAGGGAGGAGGAGAGGTGGGGAGGAGAGGAGGGGGTGCTGGAGAAAAGGAGAGCCTTGTGTAGGGGTAGGGAAACACCTTGACAGGCAGGTGTGTGTGTGTGTGTGTGTGTGTATGTGTGTGAGAGAGAGAGAGAGAGAGAGAGAGAGAGAGACTATCCAGTGCCTTTGGGGCTTTGGATAGGTTGTTTCTAGGAGTATGGATGACTGTCCCAGAGGGTGAGTTCCAAGGAGGTTGGGAGTGTATGCTGGCCATTCATTGCCTATAATCAAGCATGTATGTGTGTGTGCACATATGCCTCTGTAAGCATTTGGTATGCCAGTATCTGATCACACACATGCACATATGTGTCTGAGTTGTGTGGCTCCCGGCACACTGGTGCCTATAGGGATGCGTGGGTGTTTTCATACCCAAGCGTGCACATGTGTTCCAAGGGGTGCTTAAGAGGGCTGTGGCCACATCTCTGCTTGCTGGACCAGCAAGCACTTTTGGGGCTCCGCCAGATGGGGGGGGGAGGAGAGGGGAGGGGAGGGGAAAAGGAAGATAGCTGCTTCTCTTGCAAGCCTCAGTCCTGTTCAATTATTCAGCAGGGCCCCTTCTCCAGGAGGGGGGCGGCGGTGGTGGTGATGGTGATGGTGGATAAGCGCGCTCCCGAGCGCGGGGGAGGGGTGGGGCGCGTGCATAGGAGAGGCGAGCGCCGAGCGGGCTAGCCAGGTGCCACGCCGCGGAGCTGCCCAGCGCCGCCCGCAGATCGGGAGCCGCTCGGGTCCCTACGCCCTGCCCCCCCTCCTCCTGCGCTTCCCCTCCCCTCCCTTCCTTTCCTCTGTCCCTCCCTCCCTCCCTCCCTCCCTCCGTCCCTCCCTCCTTCTCCCTTCTAGCCCTCTCAGCCTCTGCAGCAATACTCCGCTGCCTCCTCCATCTCTCCGCCGGAATCTCGCAGGCTCGCGCCTTTCCTCTGCTTGGCCCCGCTCCCCTCTTCTCTCCCCTCCTCTCCTCTCCCCTCACCCCCCCATCACCCGGATTTGCTTCCCTCCCCCTCCTCCCGCCCCCCTCCCCTGGCCGCTCCCTCCTTCCTTTCCTGGCCTCCGTCGGGCGGCAGCGGCGCCGGGTCGGTTCCGCGGTGCTCGCGCTTTCCGGGGAGCCGGGCCTCCGTTCCTTCTGCGCACCCCATCTCCCGCCCCGCTGGGTTTTTCTGCAGGATTTCCCTACCATCCCCTCCCCAGCACCATGCCCCCACCCTCTGGCCGCTGACGGTCCTCTGCGCCGGCTCGGCCCCAGCCTGAGGGGGGACCCCTAGCCGCCTGCGATGGACCCAGGCGCCCCGGACCTTGGCCTTCCCGCTGCGCGCACCCCGGATTCCCCGGCGGGATCCAGTTGATTTGCTTGGCTCCGGACTGAGGCTCCGGCTCTGGTTTTCTTTCGCTTCACCCCTACCCCCCTCCCGGAGCTAGCAGCCGGAGGGGGGCTTCGCGGGGCCGCGCAGCCCCGCGTCCCCGCCCCCGGCCATGGGGCTGTGAGGTGGCCGCCCCCGGGCCGAGATGCCCCCCGGGGGAAGCGGGCAGGGGGGGTGCCCTCGCCGCCCCCCCGCCCTGGCCGGGCCCCTGCCGCCGCCGCCGCCACCGCCACCGTTGCTGTCGTTTCTACTGGGGCTGTTGCTGCTGCTGGGGGCGACAGAGGGGGCCCGGGTCTCGTCCAGCCTCAGCACCACCCACCACGTCCACCACTTCCACAGCAAGCACGGCACCGTGCCCATCGCCATCAACCGCATGCCCTTCCTCACCCGCAGCGGGCACGGTAAGTGGCGCCCAGATGCCAGAGGACTGGCTCGGGGGTCTCGGGTACATCGCCCAGGCCCCGGGAGCTTTAGGGCCGCACCCCGAGTGTGCGCTCCTGGATCTGGGCTTTGCAGTGGGGCCCCTTCACCTCCCATCTCCAGCTCCCATCGTGCCAGCCCCACCCTCACCTCCATCTCTCCATTCTTCCTGCTCACCCGCATCCCTGTCCTCCTCACTGCTTCCTAGCATCCCCTGTGCCTCCTTCTCCCTCCCCATGTGCTTTGTTAGCCTCTTCCTCTCCCTCCCGGAGCCCCATCGCCGGCCTGCCCTTTCATCCTTTCTATGCGCCCTCCTTGAATCTCTTCTTCCCTGAATTCCTTGAATCACCTCCGTCCCTGCTGTGTTCATGCCTGTCTTACCTCACCCTCACCTTCCCATGGCTCATCTGTTACCTTCTTCCTTCCACCTCTGCCTACCTGGCAGCCTTCCCTTTTCCCATCCATTACTGGCCTTCCACCATCTCTCGAACAATTCCCTCTGTCTAAGGCCCCACCGTCTGTACTCCCCTTTGCCCCCCCTACCTTTGGTACCTACTTACCCTTATTCCTCATCTTTGTTCTGCTTCTGCTTGTGACCCTCAGCCTGTCACCCCAGCCTAGTCCCTCTGCGCTCTCACCTCCTGTGTGAGCGAGCGCCTGTAACCGCTCACTGGTTTTCACTGCTACCCCAGTCCCTCATAACCTTCAGTCTTCAAACCCTCCCCTTCCTCCTAAAACAGAGCCCATCACTGTCCAGGCTGGCTCTCATCGCTTCTCATTCCCAGACTCTCCCGTGCTCAGACCTTCATCCCTTCCTATCCGAGCCTCCAGGATTCCCAGTAGGCCATCTCTCCCCAGCCCTGTACCTGTCACCTCTGTCTCTGCCCCTCAGACTCTGTGCACCGTCACTTTCCCTTATTGTACCCCACAACATCTGTGCTGGGTGCCCCATTTCCTGCCACACCTGCCACATGTCTCGTCCACAGTAGTTCCATGGCTATTGTTTCTGTCCCTCTTCGCCTTCATTCCAGAGACCCTGTCACCTCCTATCCCAGCTATTCATCACTTCCCCGCTCTGTCCTGCACCCCAGCTCCCAGCTCTCTGCACCTTGTTCTTCAGCTAATCTGCCTCCTCCATTTCTGTCCCTCCTTCCTTCCATTCTGTGCCTGTTAGCCCCCATCTCCAGACCATTCATCTTGGGCTCCCCTCTCAGCTCTCCAACCCTTCGCCCGGTCTGAAGCCTAATTACTGCCACTCCTGGACTGGGCACGACTACAGCGACTCTGTCTGTAGCCCTGTCGCCTGGGCGCTCTGCTCCTCCCATGCACCTGCCACATTTGCTCCCGACTGGCTCTCATGGCCTTCCTCAGCTCCCTGTGCAGTGTGGCCTCCCGACTTCGTACTTCCACCCATCCGCCTGCATCACTCCTCATTTCTGACGGCCCATCATCATTCCTGGTCAGCTCCATTTTCCTCCGTCATCTTCTACAGCCACATTGTTGTTCTGCCCCGTCCATGCTCCTCACTGCCTCCTATTTCTGCACCGTCTCTGTTTTCCCACAGTTGTATTATGCCTGCAAGAAGCTTCCTGATCTCAGTGTCCCATGTCATATCCGGTCTTTCAACCCCCCCCCCCCCCATATGCCACTACTATGCTTCATCCATTCCCCAGGAGCAGTCTCTTCAGACTGTACCTGTGACCTGTGTTCCTTTACAGTCTCCCCTCTCTAATCTCTGTCTCAGCTGCCATCCCTGCCCCATGAAGTACTCCCCATTTTTTCTCCAACATCTTCACCCCACACCCTGCTCCTGATCTCAGCTCTGCCTCCTCGGGATCTCTCTTGTCCTCTCCCCCCACTCCATTCTCATTGTTCTCTTCTGACTGTCCTCAGGCCCAGTGTTGCTTCCAGACTCTTGTGGTCATTCTAGGCGATGATGTGAGGCATAAAGAGTGAGACAGGAAAGGGTGCATGGTGCATTGGAGGGGCACTCTGTGTGGGGAAGAGGAGTAGACGTGAAAGAGGAGGGTGATAGGGATGATGGGCAGGTGGGGAGGAGGGCCCAGGAACTGGGGAGCAGCAGGAGCCAGGCAGAGGGAGGAACAGGGATGCAGGCTTTCCTGAACTGTGTAGGATGTGTTATCCCTCTACCGTCCTAGGTCTCCCGGAAGGTCCTCCTCACAGCCCCTAATGCTGCAGGGACATAGGCCTAGATAGTGGGGATCTGACAGAACTATATCACGTTGCATGAGCATTGCCTTAGGGATGTCTTCTCAGGGTAGAAGGGAGTAGAGGATGGGATGGAGGGCAGCCTGGGACACTGATGGAGGTGGTGGGGCATCTGGGAAAGATTCCGGGAGGAAGGAAGAGGCTAAGGAAAGCCAGGAGAGGAGGAAGCAAGCTGTCATGACTGACCCCATCTCTGCTCACCTGAACTCTGGGGAAGATGAGAGAACCAGCTTCCCTGGGGACTCCTCCCTGGGCTGGAGGCCAGCCAGGTTCCCTTCTGTTCCAAGGTCCTCCAGTGTAAGGACACCTCTCTTCCTGCTTCTCCACTGAGGCTCCCCTTGCCTTTCCTCCCTACTCACTGCTTCCCCACTTTTCCTCCCATCCCCCAACCACTCTTGTTGCATAATATCCCAAAGCACCTGCCAAACACTCTTGACACTTCTGCACCTGGTGTCACTGTGGGGTATGGGGTGACCAGCACACCTGGAACCTAAAACGGATGGAGATGACACCATTCTGGCCATGGACCCCTTTGTCCCAGTCCTGGTTTCTGAATCCTTGATGCTCTCTCAGTTCCTTGCTAGCTCCTCCAGGAGCCAAAGAAGACCCAACCCCAGCTTATTTCTGAGTCAGTAGCTTCCAGCACAAAGGGGGCTATCATGTGTGTTGATTCTGGGCACTATCATATGTGTTGATTCTGGGGACTATCGTGTGTGTTGATTCTGGGGGCTATCATGTGTGTTGATTCTGGGGACTATCGTGTTAATTCTGGGGGCTATCTATCATATGTGTTGATTCTGGGGGTTATCATGTGTGTTGATTCTGGGGGCTATCTATCATGTGTGTTGATTCTGGGGGATATCATGTATGTTGATTCTGGGGATGGGTATGCCAACTTGGAACTGACTGAACAGTGTATGGCCAGGAATGACGTTAGAAGTTGAGGAGGATGCAGATCAGCAGAGAGTTGAAGCCAGGTGGTGGTGGCGCACGCCTTTAATCCCAGCAATCGGGAAGCAGAGACAGGTGGATCTCTGTGAGTTCAAGGCCAGCCTGATCTACAAGAGCTAGTTCCAGGACAGGCTCCAAAGCTATACAGAGAAACCCTATCTCTCGAAAAAACAAAACAAAACAACAACAAAAAAACCCAAACCAACCAACCAGACAAACAACAAACAAAAACAAAAATCTCAAAAACAAACAAACAAACAAACCAAAAAAACATAGAGTTGAGCTCAGGGGTCTGGACCTGCGCAGCTCCAACCCCTGACTGTAGCAGTCCTCCTGGGAAGATTTATTGGTGACAGAAAGCACCTAAGATGCAGGCATTTCTGGGTTCTACAGGATCATCTGACTATTCTAGATCTTCCAGAAGGCTCTTGTTATAGCTTCTGTTGCTACTGGGTCACTGGCAGGCCTAGCAGCAGCACATGTACTTTTGGCCCTGGGGCATGACTGCATGGGTGTTTTTTACGTGGGATGCCTTGTGAGTCTGGGTTCCCTAACCATTGTTAATGGTTGGTTGTTTTCTCTCTAGACTGTAGGTGTATGCGTGTGTGTGTGTGTGTGTGTGTGTGTGTGTGTGTGTGTGTGTGGTGTGGTATGTTGACTAATGATCATTTCCAGTATTTTATGACTCTGAGTTTCTGGATCTAGGAGACATTGAGGAAACTGTGTTGGATGTGGGCAGAAGGTGCTAACCTTGGGCCTGTGACATATTATATCTGATTAGAAACTCTCTTGCCGTGGGCCTCAGTGATGTGGTACTGGTCAGCATGCTATGTACAGTGGGCTCCCTATTTCCCAGCGTGGAAAAGAACAACTGGTCTACACCAGCCTTGGGCAACACTGGGGCTTGCTTTAGGCCCCTTTGCTTCTCAAATCCTTTCTGGATGCTGTCAGGAGTTATAGGTTAGGAGTGTTGTTCTGGCCACTAAGGCTGCCTTGCCTTCTTGGTGGAGTCCGAGGCAGGGCCAGAGACAGTTTGCTTGCCTGGCTGAGCTGCGGGAAGCGCCTCCCGAGCGTGGCCGGAGGGGCGGAACTTGGCATAACCCCCGCCTCCTGCACCCGACCTCCTCTTTAAGCCAAGCCCCCTGTCCCCGCCCGTGCGGAATCCGTGGTGCTGGAGAGAGAAATGTCTCCCCGGGGTAATTACTGCAGCCCCAACCCAATAAACCATTCATCCTTCCCCTTTCCTGTCCGAGAAGTGTCTCTCCAACCTGGCTCCCCCAACTGTATAATAAACGCCCTTCGGCTTTAACAGGTCCGCCCAGCACAGTAAACTGTCTGCAGTGTGAGAACAGCTGGATCATAAATCCTGGGGGTGGCCGGGGCTGGGGAATGGGAGGACTGGGGCGCAGGCGCCCATCCGCACCTCGCCGGCCCCTGCCCTTGGCCGCCCGCGGAGGCTTGTCTTTGTGCATTTATCGCCATGTTTCCCCCGCTGCCGCGACTCCTGTGATGGGGTCTGCCTCTCGCGGCTGGGGCTTTGTGTGCAGTTGGGTGCGTCGCCTCCCGTGCGTTGGTGTAGGTCTAGATGTGTGATACTTGGAGCTGTGTCTGATTGTAAGGCCTGGGACTTGGGTTGTAGGCACGCATCCGGCACCTGGTTTGAGTTGTTCGGGTGCTCTCGGCTCTGGCGCGGCGCTATCCATGGTGATGAGCGTGCTGTGTGGCATCCAGCGGGAAAACCCGCAGGAAGGGCCGCCTCCTTAGACCTGGCAGGTTTGGGGGGTGAGTCTGGTGCTCCTTCCCTGGTGTGAGAGGACCAAGAGAGACCCTCAGCCCAGGGATCAGGGAGTGTGTAGAGGAAGGTCACCATCTCTGCTCCCCCAACCTTACCCCCTAAATTCTACATGTAGCTTGTGAGTGGAGGGTAGAGGGAGGACCCTGGGTATTATGGTTGTCATGGAAACAGCCGATTTTCTGGAGTGCTGCAGTGTTGGGAGCTGAGAGATTGTACTGGCTGAGGCATAGCTGTTTGGCTCTGGCCTCCAGGCCCAGTCCTTTCTAGGCAGGCAGGTAACCTGCACTGAGTGTAGAGTTGATGTTCACTGTACACCCCTCGCTGGAACCGGCTCACTACTCTAAACTTGGAACTCAACCAAAGCCCTAACCTTCCCCACTGTGCCTCCAGGGCCTGAGGTAGGAGGGAGGGACACCTCAGCCTACAGGGGCAGAGCTGGTTTCCCCATGTCTGCTGGGGTGCTTTCCAAACTCCAGTCTGCAAAAAGATGACCATTTTAGACATCCTTGTGGGTTTTCCCTGTCTGCCCTTCGCCTGGGGTCCCTTCCCATTTTCTTCTCTGTCTGGGAGGTAGAAGACAAGGTAGGTGGTCTGGGGAGCGACAGGGACGGGTCCCTTCTCCACTCTAGTCTCACCACCTCTGATGCCCAGGCTGCAGCCTTCCCTTCCCTTCCCTTCCCAGCCTTCCACACTTGGTGAGTACTTTCTCCAAGGCACTCAGAAGTCCCTTCTCCCATGGGGACCTAGAGTTCCTGGGATGGATCCCTCCTCCCACCTGATTGACTAGACTATAAGGGGGCTACTGGGTGAGAGCCCGTGGTCTTTACTTCCCCCAGACCAGAGTTCTCCACCTCTGGGTTCTCTACTGGTCTGCTCTAGCTTCTGCCCTCAGACCCCATCTGCATCTCTTTCTCTCTGGCTAAGTCTTCCCTTGAACCCCTTTCTGCACCCCAAGAAGTGCCTTGAGAGGAGTCGTTAGTAACTAATGATTTAATCAAGCATTTTATGAATCTCATCTGCTCTGTTTATGACCTAAAGAATGCAAGATGAACCTCTCCCCTTCCCTTCCTGCAGGCCCAAGAGTCTAGTCCTCCAGGCCCCCAGACAAGGCTCCCTTCCCGGAAACTGGGTGACCAGCCCCCCTCCCACTCCCACCTCCACCCCCAGGGAGCTCAGTCAGCCGCAGGAGGGAACATGGCGACTAATGGGGTTTATTTTGGGGCTGAGATCGTTAGGGACCTCACACCCGCCCCCGGCAGCCGGATGGCGAAGAGGAGAGGGAGAAGAAGAGAGAGGGTGGGGTGGGGGAGGGCTGGGAGAGGGAGCCTACATCTCAGGCTCCCACTCTCCTGCTTCTCTCACCTACATCCCTCTCTGTCCTTCTCTGTCCATCTGTCTCTCTGCCTCCTTCCTCCTCTGGCTGTCAATCCCCCCACCCCATGTTTGCCTCCTCCTTTCTGGGCAGGATTCCAGGCCTTTGGGCTTTGACACCCAGGTACCCTTGCCTGAGGGTGGAAACAAGGATCCCTGGACAAACCAGGAAGATTCCCAGGGGGCTGGGAGAGGACGGAGGGGCTGGCATTGGCAAGGTGCCAGAGATGAGCATGAGTCACAGCTGCCCACAGCCCTGCTCATCTTCCCGCCATCATTTGAGGCTCCCTCTTGCCTCTGCTGCTTGGCTCTGGTCCCAAAGAAGCACTTGGGAGAAGTTGAGCTGGTCAAAAGCAGGCCCCAGGTCCTTTCTTCCCGCCCAGGGCATTCTTGCTGTCTGGGTCTTTTGAAGCCTTTCTCTGGTCACACTCTGTGTTACCTGTATTGCTGTAATTAAAGCTGGGTTTCCTGACGAGGCAGCTACATCTGTCTGTGTGCATGTACGTCACAGGTTCTCACTTGAGCACCGGGAATTACAGGGTTGGTGCTCCCGTGGGCGTCATTGCTGAAGCCCTAACCCTGGTACCCTCAGGCTCTGGCCCCATCCAACCACAGGAACCCGCTGACTTTTCTTCTCTGTTTCCTTCTCTCTGCAGCTGGGACCACATACATCTTTGGGAAGGGGGGAGCGCTCATCACCTACACATGGCCCCCCAATGACCGGCCCAGCACGAGGATGGACCGCCTGGCTGTGGGCTTCAGCACCCACCAGCGGAGCGCCGTACTAGTGCGAGTGGACAGCGCCTCCGGCCTCGGGGACTACCTGCAGCTGCACATTGTAAGGACCTGGGCCCAGCCCCTCACCTGCCACCCAGCTCCGCTGTTGATACCACTTTGTATCTGTCCCTTAGGACCCTACTCACCCATTTCTTGAAGCTCTTTTGAGACTCAGTCCCTTCCTGGTCACTCAAGCAAGAGTTACCCATCTGATATACAGACCAGCTGTGTCTCCCAGCCATTCAAGGTGTCTGTGAGCTCCCCAGACCCCTACTACTGTAACTGCAGAAATCTGCTCATCTTTAGGGTGTCTCTGGGCTGCTTCTGCTCACTGTACCCCAGTCTGTCCGTCTGCTCTCCCTCACACCTCCTGGCCCCACAGTGGCCATCTGTGCCTCTTCGTCTTGACTTGGAATCCTGCCCCTGCCTTTACTGTACCTGTGACCTCTGTTCCATGACCTTTACATTCCCAGCAGACCCTTGACAGGTCTTTCCCAAGATTCTGCTCATGTTCCTTCCTCAATGATCTTCCTGTTGAGCCCCACATCCCGTTAGTCTATAGGCAGTTTATCCCTTTTCCTTTCATACTCTGTGCACCTGTGATCTCTGATGCCATTCCACACCCTTCCCTGCGACCTATGACCCCACCCCACACCCCCATGACCTCTGATCCAGTCCCACACACTACCCTGTGACCTTTGATGCCACCCCAAACCCTATGACTTCCCTGTGACTTCTGGTCCTGCCCCTATACCCTTCCCTGTGACCTCTGACCCTGCCTTACACCCTTCCCTATGACTTCTGGCCCTGTCCCATACCTTTCTCTGTGACCTCTGACCCTGCTTTACACCCTTCCCTGTGACCTCTGGCCCTGTCCCATACCTTTTTCTGTGACCTCTGGCCCTGCCTTATACCCTTACCTGTGACTTCTGGCCCTGTCCCATACCTTTTTCTGTGACCTCTGGCCCTGCCTTACACCCTTCCCTGTGACCTCTGGCCCTGTCCCATACCTTTCTCTGTGACCTCTGGCCCTGCCTTACACCCTTCCCTGTGACCTCTGGCCCTGTCCCATACCTTTCTCTGTGACCTCTGGCCCTGCCTTACACCCTTCCCTGTGACCTCTGGCCCTGTCCCATACCTTTCTCTGTAACCTCTGGCCCTGCCTTACACCCTTCCCTGTGACCTCTGAATCCACCTCACACTTTTCCTTGTGACCTCTGGCCCTGTCCCACTCCCCTGTGACCTCTGGTCCTGCTCCACACCCTTCCCTGTGACTTCTGGCCCTAACCCACTCCCATGTAACCTCTGGCCCTGTCCCATACCTTTCTCTGTGACCTCTGACCCTGCTTTATACCCTTCCCTTTGACCTCTGACCCCACCCCATACTTTTCCCTGTGACCTCTGGCCCTGCTCCACACCCTTCCTTGTGACCTATGGCCCTGTGACCTCTGTGACCTCTGGCCTGCCTTACACCTTCCCTGTGACCTTTGACCTTGTCAGATTTCATTTCTGAGTTTAACTTTACCCCACCCCTTCCTCCTCCAAGGTCTTAAGTTCCAGACCCTGACTTCAGCCTCCATCTCTGTACTGGACTCCTTTCTCCTTCACCTTCCTGTTTGCATCCCACTTGCTGGCCCTGGCCAGAGCCCTGAGCTTTGAGGGTAGGACAGGCTGACAGGCTCTGTGTGCCAGTTGGGGAGCCCTGGGAAGAATTGGGAGGGCAGATAAAAACAGAGGAGGAAGCTTATTCCTCACCTGAGTAAGGATGGGGCTCCGGGCCCCTCCCACACAACAGCTCTCCAGGTTGAGGTCTGCACCCCTCCTCCAACACTGGGCTGTGAAGGGAGAAGACCCAGGGGAAGGCATCCTGTGAGCAAGCATGGCTGGTGGCAGTGACAAGTGACAGACAAGGTTCCCAGGAGGGAGAGAGCGTGGAGGAAAGCGTAGGGAGTGAGATGGAGCCAGGGTTGGGAAGAGGCCTCGAACCTGTGGGCAGCAGGGCAATGGTCTGTGTGGAGCCTGTGGGCAGCAGGGCAATGGTGGGTATGTAGCTGTTGTGACAGAAGAGACGGCTGTGAGTCGAGGTGACCAGGGTCTCCCTGGGTCCGTGGTCCCTGGCAGAATGTGGCTGTGCATTTACCGTTCTTCAGGGAGTGGAGTTTGCTGCGGCCTCAGTAGCCTGTCTGTGCGGTGCCACCTTGTTTCCTTGAGTTGCCTTTTTGAGCTAGTCCTCTCTCTTCCAGTCTGTGAGGGCATGTGTGGCGTTAGAGTTGATGGCGTGAGTTTGAACCCCAGTACATTCTCTTTCTTTGCTCTGTGTCTATGCAAGTCCCTGCAGCTCTCTGAGCCTCAGTTTCCCCAGGTGTGGGGGACACTGAGAGGGCAGAGGCTTAATTAGGTCACATGTGTAATGTGCTCACTGCACTTAGGGGACCTTCAGCATCCTGGTCACCTGCAATTAGCCACCTGGGCAGTGTGTGTGCAAGTCTGGGCTTGTGGGGTTAGGGGTTGATGCGTCCTCCCAGAGCAGGAAGGGCAGGAAGGCTGTGAGGTGAGACGTCCTTCTTCTTTCCCTCAAACCTCCCCTGGTGCAGGGCTGTGAGGGAGGCAGCTAGGCCTAGGTGCTGCAGAGGATGGGGGAGGATGCTGAGAAGGGTGGAGGTCCCAGGAGAGGCTGGCAATGAGGGGGAGTTGGGTACCAGATGGGCTCCAAGCCCCTTGGGGGCAGCCCCAAGCCCCCTCCTCCCCCAGTGACACATCAGCTCCCACCACAGCGTCGTTAGCAGTTCTCAGAGAGTGGGGAGGCGGCAGCAAAATAAGAGAAAAGCAATTTGACGTTTCTAATAAAGCGTCGCTCCACTTTGCCAAATTAATTTTGACTCCCATAATTATTTGCTGTAGGAGCGGCCGCGTTCTCCCCACCGCCGCCTAATGAGGTAATTGGGGAATTAGGAATTAATGACTTTAACAGAAGTGACAACTGACTTCACATCGGAAGCAGCTCTGGGGAGCTGCCTCTCCCCCGGAGTGCAGAGCTCCAAGCTTGGCTGCCTCCTAGGAAACCCAGGTGTCCTGCCTTCCAGCTCCTCTAGCCAGCCCTCTGCCATCCAACTCCCAGTCTGCCAGCGCCCTTGACCATTGTCACTGCCCAGGCGGGGCCTCATGAGGGGGAGGAACCCTCAGAGACATCCAAGGGGCTGATACTATTCTGGGTGGTATCATTCCTAACAATAGTAACCAGGAGGCTTGGCTGTTCCCTCGCCTGTGTGGGGAGCAGATGATGATCGCGTTTCCCTGGGGATGTTGTCGGTCTGTGGGTGGTGCATGGGCGGGGCTTGCTAAGGCTGTTAGGCAAGGCCGCCTCAGTTTCCTTACTTTACCTCCTTGGAGGTGGATGGCAGTGTGTGCACATGTGTGTGCATACAGGTGTGTGTGGCTTGTTACCGCTCTTAGGATGGGGAGAACTGAACCCCAGAAGTGGGAAATAGATAGCCATGGGGATCATAGCTGCATACCCTGGTCTTCAACTCTGTCCTGCCCCTCAGCCCAACCCTCACCTGGCTGTGTCTTCCCTACCCACACTCCCAGGCTTTCAGATCCCTTTAGATGTAGCTGACAACCAAAGGGTTTTCTTGCTCAGGCTGGAATGGGGTCTTTCACTGTGTTCGTGTACTGGACTGGGTCTCTGAGAGTGATCCAGGGGTCCAAAGGAACCTGTGTCTGCCCTGTGGGAGGAGGGTCAGGGGCTGATTCTTGCTGTATTCATGATGGCTGCTGGGAGGTATAGGGGGATTATCTTAGGGCTTAGTGGGTCTTCCACTGGCATGGTGAGACACCGTGGACCTGAAGGCAAGATAGCCTTAGCATTTCTCATGCGTCACCCCTCAGCTGAGTGAGTGTCTTCCACACTAGTAGGCCAGAGACAAGAGCAAGGGTTTTGGAGGCGGGCCAGCTGGGATTCAGATGCTGGGTCCTGTCTTGTGAGCTGAGACTGAGACAGTCCTTAAGCCCAGCCTTAGCTTCTTCCCAGGTAAAATGTAACTCTGCAAGTTCCCCCGGGGCTACTGTGTGTCCTTTTGTGGACTCAGCCAAACCCCTTCTCTCACTTCAGCACCGCTGGCCAAATTATTGTGGATTGGACCCCAGGCGGCCTCTTCAGCATTCCCTATGGGTCTGGTTCCTGAGGTTGCGGCCTCTTCAGCATTCCCTATGGGTCTGGTTCCTGAGGTTGCGGCCTCTTCAGCATTCCCTATGGGTCTGGTTCCTGAGGTTGCGGACTTTTCGCTTCCTTGCTACAGGCCTTAGTCTTTATCTGTCTTCCGCCTGCTCTCTCAAGCCCCCAGCCCCACCCCAACACCCCAAGACCCTCCTTTAATAAAGCTGGCAGAGCTCTATGACTCTCTTCTCTTCCCTTGCCTCTCACCCCCTTCCAGAGTCCAGGTTACCCCTGATTCCATAGCTGCCAAGGTCAGAGGTCAGTCTTGGGACCAGACTGGAGTCTGGGGGTTTATCCTGGTCTCTGAGGCTGTGAACCCTCCTATTGTGATGTCTTAGGGAGCCCTCCACCTCCTTGTTGTCCCCATGTGGACTCTAGGGGCATAGCATAGGTGCCCAGGAAACATCTCCAAATATTCTGGA